>NW_016017391.1:1427044-1481596 GCF_000320565.1 Sphaerulina musiva SO2202
GTAGTAGTAGTAGTAGTAGTAGTAGTAGTAGTAGTAGTAGTAGTAGTAGTAGTAGTAGTAGTAGTAGTAGTAGTAGTAGTAGTAGTAGTAGTAGTAGTAGTAGTAGTAGTAGTAGTAGTAGTAGTAGTAGTAGTAGTAGTAGTAGTAGTAGTAGTAGTAGTAGTAGTAGTAGTAGTAGTAGTAGTAGTAGTAGTAGTAGTAGTAGTAGTAGTAGTAGTAGTAGTAGTAGTAGTAGTAGTAGTAGTAGTAGTAGAGGTAGAGATAGAGATAGAGATAGAGATGCCTAGGGCAATGCCTAGGAAGAAGATAAAGATAGTAATAGAATACATATATATATATACCATATACACATACGCACGCCCGTACACCCGTACGCCCGCCCGCACGGCGTACGAAATTAGCTGTCGTTCCGTACTACTAGTAGGCAGGACAAATGTTATTTAGGGCGCCCGCCATTTATAAAAACCCCTCTTTCTTCTATCTAAACTGCTTCTAAGTTTTGAGAGGAATTAATATAAAAACGTATCTTTATTAGGAGCAGATAAGCTTTAGCCTACTTCTTTAGTATAGATATATAAGATGGAAGTATTTCTAGTTCATTCTTAATATCTAGTATAAGTTAGTCTCCTTCTATTGTTAGTAAGGTAGTACTATATAGATAGATCGTCGTTATTGTAGGCCGGTACGTGGATATCGTAGGAGTCTTCTAGTTTGTTAAACAATGGAGTCGGCATAGCTATAAGCTCTAGGTTAACCTTAATTAGTAGTTTATTATACTAGCTAGCTTACTTAGTCTCCTAAGGATTGGCTTTACTATTGCTATTATTATTAACTTAGCTACTCTCGTATATAAGTAGCTCTTAATTAGAGGTACCCGAGTCTCGAGGATACTCTAGATAGGTATCTAGATCTTTGTACTCATTGTCTACTTTAAGTATCTAGTTGTCCTTATTAATACTTCTAATCGCAACTGTCTAACACTATACCAATAAATATATACCTACCTACCTAACGTATAAAGAATATCGTATTACCTGCTTCCGTCGTCCTTACCCTTACTAGCAAATTTTATATCTATATTTATTAGTAAAAATTAAACCTGTTATAATACTATGTAGTAGTAAGACTAGTTGCGGCGGTAAGGCTACCTCTAAAGGTTGCGCTCTTCGAAGGCAATACTTAAAGTATATATATAGGTACTAATATACTACTATAAGTATATCGTAGCTCTACTTATCTTTCGAGTATTCTATTTAGTAGCGCTAAACGCAGTCTGTTTCTAGGCTAGTATAGTACAATTTATCTCGGCTAGTTGTAGGATAAGTCGTAATTTAGTTAGTAGGATAAGCAGTTTAGTTAGTAAGATAAGTCGTAGTTCGGTTAGCAAGACGAACAGCTCGGTTAAGGCTAATAAAATAAGTCTGTAAATACCTAGTCGGAGTAGTAGTATCTAGACCCTACTAGTATTACTAGCTATAACTATAGTACTACCCTTAACTAGCAGAATATTAACCTATAGTTTGTAAGCCCTCTTATATAGCGCCCGCTTACGACGCGCTAGCAATCTAGCAATACGTATACTTCCTCTACCTAGCGTATAGGTACGATAGGCTTTGCGTCTAGTAGTAGCGCTAATTAATGTTAGCGTTAGGTTACCTTGAATACTAGTACTAGTACTAGTACTAGTACTAGTATTAGTATCGGTACTAGAGGTTAGCGCTTCTATAGTATAGGTACTAGCGGTCTCTAGTAGTCTTTGTCCTTGTCGAGTCTTTTAAGTAAAGGTATTGTTAATAAGTTCATTATTAACAAGGCGAAGCGCTAGGATCTGCGTAAGTTTATATAAGATAGCAAGACTCTAACCTGTAAGAAAGCCGGCAAGTTAATTGCTTATATTACGCTACTCTCTCTAGTAGAGAAGAAGGACTTTAATACTAATCTGCTAGAATACTCTACTTATTTATATTAGCCTTAACCTATAGGATATTATCTATTTCGTCTTTAGGAAGCGTATTAAGACTAATAGCGCTAACTATAAGTAGGCTCGTAATAAGATACTTAAGAACTGTTGTTCCTATATACAAAAACCTATAGGTAATTGAGCTTTGTTCGTATAATAACTATATAGGACTTATCTCTTCTTAAGATTAGCGATAATAGTTTTTCCTCTAAAAGAAGCGCGACTTCGCCTAGACTATATAGAACTGTATTGCTATAGATCGGCTACTAAAGAAGTAGGCCCTAGTTTAGGTATCTAATATACGTACTAGCGACAACGCCAATAAGGTAGACAAGGATATAACTAAAGATATCGAGGAGCAGGATATCGAGAGATACTACTATACTATTCTATACTAATATAAGGCAGAGGTTAGGGTTAGAGATTCTAGTACTTATTAGTTTAGATTTAACGGCGCTTTCGATAATCGTACTATTAGTCCGACCCCTATAACCTACTATCTAACGCGCTTCGCTACTAGTACTACTAGCTCCGCTCCTCTAAAAGTCTGTCTTCTTGGTATCCTTATAAGCTTTAATATACCAACTTTATTAACTATTTATATATAGAATTATATACTATCTTTGAATCTATTGCTATAGGGAGGCTTTGCTTGCTTTGCTTTGTAATATAAGCCCTAAAAATATTAGTGAGAGGCCTTCCTTACTATATAATTACCAAACTTAGAATCCTGCTACTAAATATATAAAACTTTATCCTCTACTAATTCCTAGATATCCTCCCTAAGCTAACAACACCTATTGTAAATAGCTCAAGTAAGCGCTTATTATTATTATAGAGGGTCTTAATTAGTTATAAGTTAAGTAGGTTAGTAGAGGTATCCAAAAACCTAATATTTTAGGCCTTAATTAAACTAGCAACAATCCTTATTGCTTTGTAATAGATACTAACGTTATCTTCTATAATAAAGACTTCCTTATAAGGGTATAAGGTCTAGACTTCTTAATAGTACTTGAAAAGTTAGTCTCTATAGACTTACAAAGTATAGAATACTAAATTTAAACCCTACTTTTTTCTGTCCTTTAATATCTTCTTAATCGTGAACAATCTCTCTATAGTAATAGGTCTTTTTCTACCTTTCCTTTGTCTAGGAGGTAGAGATGTATTATAAGTATTAATTCTAGTATTACTTTCTTAAAAAAAGCTCCTGTTCTAGGGTTTTCTCTACCTTTAAGGCCTAGATTTACCTCTCTATCTAAGAAGCTATCTTAGCTTATACTTTAGCGAGGCTAAGTCTATAGTTATATTATCTGATTCGGGCTTCTAAACTACTACTATACGTTATAGACAAGTCTCTAAAGAGATAGCGGCCTATTGTATTCTTAAAAAGCGAGGGTCAAACTAGTCTAAGTAGATATCTACCCTTTTTAGTACTAAGATATAATCCTTGCCTCTATACCCCCTAAAATTAAGTAGAGTCTTATTATAGAAGATTAGCTTAACCTTCTCTACTTTAAGAGCTAGAACCTGCTTAATATATCGCTTCCTATTGTCTAAACCGAGCTTCTCTAAAGCAATCTTATTTAGGGCCCTCTTTCTATAGATTAGTTGCTTATCTACTAGATCCGCTTAGCAATAAGCTTTGCCTTCAAGTATATTATATACCTACTATAGTTTCAGGTCCTAGAGTAGATATCTAAGTAAGTTATTACAGACTAAATCTATAGAGTAATTAGCAGCTTAGGGTTAACTTTACTACTGCTATTTAGCCCTTATATCTTGTCTAATCTTTAAAGAAGCTCTAGATCCTAGATCTATATATTGAGGAGTACTACTCCGAGGCAATAGATTAATACAATCGAGTATCTCTATAAGAGCCTGTTTATTAGCCTCTAATCGTAGTCGCTATAGCTTGAATTTGTAGTAGATACAATCTATTAAACGTAGCAACGCCGTACTATAGCAGTTAATAGCTGTTAAACACAAATCGTAGTAGCTATAGTCTATATAGTTGCTAAACTATATATAAGCTGCAATTAACTCAATCGTAGTTGCTGTAGTACGTATTAGTAGGCCGGGTTTCCTAATATAGTAATCTATTGCGAGTTTTGAGCTATAGTTCTTAATATACCTCTCGAGCCGTATTGCTTATCGTATTACTTGTATTTCTCGTTACTACTGTCTAAAAGTAGTAATTCAACACCCGCTATATCGTCCGAACCGGACCGAACGTTACCGTTACCTCCTTATCTTTCGACGAATTCCTATCTCGTAGACTGTAGAAAGAGAGCGATTATAGTACAATATAGATAGTATATTCTCTTAAGTATAAGGACGAACTATACGGCTTAATACGTATAGATAGGCGTATATTTGAAGCGCTACTATTAAGATTAATAGTAGGTTATAGGTTAGAGTTAGAGCGAGTACTTACTACTATAGAGAGACTTATATACTTCTTATATATTGTTAGGTAAGGCAGTAGCTTCTACGTAGTAAAGAGTCAGTTTAGGAGACCGCTTAGTACTATTAGTAATAGCTTCTACTATATAATAGCTACGTTATTGTTATTATATAAGGAGGTAGTACGAGAGCCGGACTATAAGGCTATAACTAGGCGGATTACAGGCAATAACAAGTTCTTTCTATATTTTAAGGACTACGTTAGGGCACTAGATAGTAGCTATATTAAAGCTTATATTATAGGAGAGAGTAAACTATTTAGAAACCGTAAGGGTAACCTATCTTAGAAGATACTAGTAGTAGTAGACTTCAATATACTGTTTACCTACGTATTAGTCGGATAGGAGGGGTCTATAGCGGACGTTACTATCCTAGGCTATACTAGAGATATAGACAACTTTAGGAGGAACTTGCCCGTTAGAAAGTACTACCTAGTAGACGCTAGTTATATATTATTAGATATAATATTAATACCTTACTTAGGCGGAATTTGGTACTATTTAAAAGAGTAGTTATAACCTATAGTTACTATATAGCGTAGTAGTAGGCAGTAGGCGGATTTGCGTCTAGTAGATACAAAGGAACCTTTTAACCTACAGCATTTATCGCTTCGTAATATAGTTAAGCGGGTATTCAGGGTAGTAAAGAACCGGTTCTATACTATTTAAGGACGAGTAATCGCGTATAGAACGAGATATATTATTGCTATAGCGGTATAACATATTTAATTAGAAGCTAAACCGATCCGTTAATAGGCAAGAGAAAGAGATAGACAGATTTCAGGATACTATAGCTATAGATATATAGGAAGGCTATAAGTATAATCTTACTACCTAAGGCAGAGCTGTCTAAGTAGAAGAGAATAAGATTCTGTAGGTACCGACAATTCAATAGCTTAGATTAGATTCGAGCCGAGTATATATATATATATATTTTATCTACTATCGAACAATACAATAACTAAGAGTCAGAATATACTTTAAATAATAAGTATATATACTAATATACAGTTCTTAACCCTTATAAAGTAGTAAGTATATAGCTATAAAGACTATAGTATAGTAGAGCTTAGGTAATTAAGCATAGAATATCCGGTATTATAGTAGACCGCCGCTCCGCTGCTTCGTTAGTATACTCGTTATTACTCTCTACAAGCCTAATCTTATATAGGCGAATAGAGTTAAGGTCAATATTCTTGATAGAGTAGCGAGGAGTAACAATAGTATAGTACTTCCTACCCGCTGCCTCTGCTTTAGCGATTCGTACTAGTTACCTCTGTTAAAGGTCGCGTAGGAAGTTAATACAAGCTATATTATAGTTAACGTTATTATCCGTATTGCTGTTAGACTAGATTATAGCTATAAATCGTAGGCGATACTCGTAATTGCCCTCTACGAAAGGAGCTACTATCTATAGCTATTCGTTCTAGGTATATATATAGGTATTAGAATAGACTTAGGGGATAGCTCTCTCTATCGATTTACCGAGTAATTCAGTACTAGATACCTTCTTCTCTCTTAGTATAAGGAGGGGGACTATAGTAGTACAGCGGATATTAGTACTATTTATAACTAGCGATATAGCGTTATTACCGTTATTAGTATTATTATCGTCCTTGTCTGTTACTTCCTTAGTTACAACCGACGTCTTAACTAACGTAGCCCCGGATAGTTTAGTACGCTTCCGCTTCTTCTCTTATCTACTAGCGATTATAGTACTCGTGCCTCCTACAGATAGGTAGCTAGTAGTAGTCTTCGTTACCTAGGCAATAGCTTAGACCTTAATAGCCTCGCGTGCTTATAATACTCTAGTATAAGATACTTCTCCTATATATAGTCGTCCGCTATAACGAGACCTATAAGCTAATTAATACCGAAACTACTATACTTAAAGAGCAAACGTTCTACCGCCTATATACGTCGCTAGTATTAGTATTCCTAATATAGGTTTAGGGTCTGCGTATCCTCTAGATATAACTCCTTCGCTACCTTGAGTATAATAGCGACAAGATAGTCTCTCTCTAGCTCACGCAAACTACCTGCCGTATATTTGTTACGAGCGAGTACCTTTATATAGGTATACTTCTAACAGCTTGAACTCCAATATACGGCTAGAGTCCTATAGAAACGGAGGCGATTTCTGCTTCTTCTAACTACTACTGCCCTACGTCTCTACTAGTATACTAACGTCCTTATCTTTATCTTCCTCGTCCCTATTACTAAGTACGTAATCAGTAGGATTTTAAGAGGTATGCCTATTCAGATTATACTCCTTGTTACCTAGAAGAGGCTAACTCTTACCGAATTAGGCTAGAGTATCCTCTAGAGATAGATCGATAGCGATAGCTAGAAGGATTCGTTATCTCGTATAATAAGATATAGCTAGGACTAAGTAGACGCTCTATTAGCAGTAGCTCGCTATACGGTAGTATTATAGTCTGCTTTTTCGTCAAATAGCTAGTTTTATAACTTACTAGTATTACGCTTAACTCGAGGCCTCGGCTATATTCTAATAGTAATATAGGACAGCGAGTATTAGTCTGTTAGGTACGAAAAGTAGCAGAATTAAAAGCGCTAGATACTATCTTAAATTCGGCGTATCGACTATAATATATAGTAATATAGACGTTGCGTATTCGCTACAAAGAATACTATATAGGACTTAGGTAGAATTATATAACCTTCAGAATTATCTAAGGCAGCTCTTAGTATAGAGTACTAATAATATACGACACAAATATTAAGCTATTAAACAATATGTATACTTATATATACTATATTAACTGTCGTATTCCGGAGGTAGTACAATTCTAACTTATAGCGACTAATAGTGCCGTTGATAGGTACGATAGAGCTATCGTATTGACTACGGCAATAGAATTCGAGTTAGCTCTAGTTTTGGCCCTATAGATAAGTTTCTAGGCTGTACTAGCATTTACTCCTAGTAGGACGGTCGCAATATAGTCAAAAATGTATCTAGCGATAGCGTAGAGTATAAGGATTGCAACGCGAGTATTATAATTGATTTTTATAGTATATAGAGTAAGGAACTAGTCTACAAAGTTGATAAAGTTAGTTAGTATATTGAAGCTTATAAGGATGCCAAGAAGACAGACTTTCGGAGGAGCGGAGGTATATATGAGTTCAATATTACTGACTTTGTTATACCGATTCGTAACAAGACCAAAGGTAATATAGATAAGTATAATAGTAATAATACTATATTCGGCTACTCCTTAGATTCGAATACGACTCTATAAGAGGTAATACGAAGAGGTAATATAAAAGAGGTTTATAAGGTACATTAGGATAGATACGATAGTTATAGTAGTTAAAGTAGGATACAGCTACCGCTATAGCTTATTTAGTACCTCTACTATAGTGTATAGCAATTAAGAGAACTATATCCGGTAGGTGACTTTGTATACCTTAGATATAATAGTCTAGTAGTATAGGTATAATAAAGTAGTTTTGCTTCTGAGCTCGATTAGGTTAGCCGTCTTATATTTTAGGTAGGAGGTAAAGTACGTACTAAGGTAGGCAGGTCGGGTAGGTACCTAAGTTACCTGGTATTATATATATTAGGATATACAAAACGTTTAAATTCAGTTTCCGTTGTTTAATATACAATATTCTATAATACATAGAGACTCTCGGTGTATATAGATACGGTTGTAATATTTATAATATAAATTATTCAATACAAAGGCTATACTCTGTTACTCTTGATACGTAAATGTGTTCGGTTTTATTGTTAAGACGTGTTCTCGACTACCGCTAGGTAGGTGCTTAGGAGAGCGCTACAGATATAGTATATCGACTGGACCGATACCAAGCTTATAATAAACTATTGTACTTTAGAATATTTCTATCTCTATATTATCTAGAGAATTAGCTTATAATACTGTTTTTATTATAGAACAGTTACTAAAGACTACCTGTATTAGATAGTATTCCGGTTATCTAAGTAGGAGATTCAATCGTACTATTAATAGCAAGAACTAGTTAAGATAGTATAGAAATTTAAATCCCGGATATACTAGTAGCGTTAGAAGCGGGTTAAAAATCTATAGAATCTAAGATATAAGATAATAGTATTGTTTGTATGAAATCAAATTTGTCTATAAATAATTTACCGCTCTACGGATTTCTAGGCCGGAACGGGACTACCTATAACCTAGAAAGGTATTTCTACTAGCTATTATAATCTCGCTAAGTCTAGCGATTACTATAGGAGAAATAAGGCATAGAGAGAATATAGTACCTAATCGTTATAACAGTAGGTAGTTATATATATATAGATCGAAATATATATTCCGTAGCATAGTATTTGTAGCTCTATTAAAAACCTCCTCTTAAGTATTAGTAATTAGCCGGTCCGTTAGTACGGGTTATAACTTAGAATTGCGTCTATATATTCTATAGTATAGGCAACTATATAGTGCATTCAATTGATTAAATAACTAGGTAATTATATACGACAGATCCTCCTTTGTACAATACTGTGTGATACGGTCCTTGATCTAATCGTAAGTAGCTATAATTAGAACGGTTATGTTATAAGAAAAGACGGAAATTATATATATGTTAATAGTAAGTAATACAGATTTACGTTTGTCGCTTTAAGTAGTCTTAAGGTCTTCGTTCTCGATATCGTTGGTATTGTTGCGTATAGCACGTATAAGTATTACCGATTATATATTATCGAATAACTACTTAGTCTTCGTAAAGCTATAGGTTCTATATAGCGTAAGGAACTTAGCGGCGAGCTTGCGAGCAACTTAGCGTATATCATCTTTACTCTTCTACTATCTACCTTATATATGTTATAGGCCTATAAATTGACTATATTGTCTATATACTGTATATATAGTATAGATTCTACTACTAGAGAGACCGCATCTAGCGCATTTATAGCTGCTTAGATACGATTATAGATAGTAATATCTAGCTTATTATAATTATTAAACGTCTTATCCGGTATAAGTAAATATGTAAGCGGAATAATAATACTAAGGCTTATAACAATATCGAGATAGAGTAACAGAAGGATACTTTTGCATATATAATCAAGGATGACTATATATTGGTTATCCTTAAAGATAGCGATAAGTCAAAGATCGGTAAAGAAAAGCGCCTAGAGTCTGTTACTTTCGTCGTCGGTTACTATTTTATAGAAGTACCTTATCTATAGGTATTAGACTAGTGATTATTTCAAATATCTCGAGGCACTAGTATAGTAGTACCGCTAGTAAGGCTAGCTTTAGTAACGAACTAATAAGTATATCTATTATAGGAAGTAATCGACTCGTAGGCGCGCAACTCTTAGATAATAAATTTATAAAGCTCTTAGTACTAGACTAAATACTAGAATTAAACCTTTACGCTATCAATCGTAATGTTGAAAGTCTTTAGCTCTATAGCTTACCAATATCTTCTAGAGCTAAACCCTAGATAGAGAAGAAATAGTTGGTCTTCTATATACATAATCAGGGACTAGCTTATTCTTAGTATAGCCTTTAGCATATACAAGAGTGTGCTTCTATAGCTCTACGATTACGCTAGCGATAAGTAGACGTACTCTATACTTCTAATAATTGCTCGTACTTTTAGTATGGGGTAGCGGGCGGGGTATAACCTATCCTCGTCCTCTATCTCTATGTCGCTCCCAGATTAAGAGTAAGCTATATTGAAATTTTTGTCTACTAAACTCCGCCGTTTATCAAAACCCCTAAGAATATATAGACTTATTCAAAGAGTCAATACTAAGCTTCAATATACCTAATTGAGGGATATGAGATACTTGATTCAGAATATATAAGTATCTAGGACTAGATAAGTATCTAGGACTAGATAAGTATCTAGGACTAGATAAGTATCTAGGACTAGATAAGGCGTTTAAATAGAGAAAGAATTGAATTAAAAATAGAGAACCTTCTAAAGGAAAAGGACGTCTATCAGTATATATATAAGAAGCATAGAATAATAGAAGAATTATATATCTAAATATAAACACCTCTAGAGAAAGACCCTATTTCTATAAAGACCTCTAGCCTTAATATATGGCCTTACTTAGGCTATACGCGGCCGCGGGTAATAATAGGTATAGCTTTAAAGATCTTCTGAAAGCTTGAGCCTAAGGGTAATATTGATCTTAAGCTTCTCTAAGGACTAAAGTCTAAAGGTAGTTAATTCTGCTATCTAGATACAAGATTGCAGTCTAGAGGCGACTCCGCCGTCGAGGCGAATCTAACCTGTTACGCATATATCTAGCGGTCATATAACATTTATTGATTTGGTTATTAGGTAACCCTAACGTTAGGTTAGGGAATAGAATCCCCGAGAAGACTCTAGAGACTTCTAAAGATAATTATATAATATCTAGAGGCTTCTAGAGATAACTATATAATTCTTTATAGGGTCTAGCAAGTTATAGAAAATGCTTAATTTTCATTTAAGATTATATTAGATTCTACTCGATTACTAAGCTATATTAGTACTAGTTTCAGTACGCTATTATACCTACGTAGAGCCTTCTAGTGACGAAGTCTTAGAGTATAAGAGAAGAGCTAGTAGCCTCTCTAGATAGACAAGTATAGTAGCAAGAAACAAGAAGCTAATAACTCTCTATTGTATACTCTACTTCTATTTCTAGTCCATATACTAGTACACTACTTTCCGGATCTACGATATTCCTACGCGATATTAAGACTTTTCGACAAAGAAACTCAAAGCTTTTTATAAATTGAAAGGGTCGTTTTACTCCTTGCCTTTCTAGTCCAAGCTGCCGAACTTATTGGCACTATAGGGCCTTAGCAGACGGACGTATTATTCTGTTTTGTTAGTCAATCACTCCGTTCCGTAGGTAGGTAGTAATTCCAAAAAGAGGCTATCGACCTATTATGCGTTCGTACGAACATTTACGCTAGATAGCCAAGATAATGAATGGTGCTGCGTTCTACTAATACAAGTTTTTTTTTAGCTTATCAAAAATTGCAAAGCGCGCAGCATTATATTATTCTCTATAGTACAATATGGAAGACCGAGTGGTGTGGACAGAGTTTTCGATGTATATTGATAGGGCAAAGATTCTCTGCCACTTGCGACAACCAAAGTGCGATATAAGCAGTAGTAATATTCCGTCTTTCGTGGCATGCTTTTGTCAGTCTATCGTAAAGTGAGTTTCTGCTATGGGTCCAAGTGGTTTTCATCTTGCCTGTAGGACCTGACAAGCTCTACAGAAGATAGAGGCAGATGAGTTTGTGCTCGGGTATGTGTGTCAAGGTAGCAGATCGGCGGCCAGTCTTGGAAAAACTCGCGCAGATAGGCCAAGCAGCGCCATGCTGACAGACTGTCCGGATGAGTATACAGCAGTCGCTCGAGTGTTGGCGATTGGAAACAAGGGTTTGCTTGCTAGAGGAGGATTTCATTATCAGCGAGGACTTGGATAGAAGTTGGTTCAAGCTCTTTCGTGTTATCTTTACATGCAGTAGTCTCTCTTCCAGAGCAGCGTGATCATGAACGCTCTCTTCGAGCCCAACGCCTGAACGCCGCGCCATGCGTCTTCAAGACCTGTGTCAGCCCCGTCATTACGAGGACAGTGCGGCCGATTTAAGGCGCCAACACCTGTTTTGAATCATCATAATCCACTTCTCTTACTCCGTCCTTGTCAATCACCTTCACAAGCACTCCCTTGAAGTCGATCGGCAGTCGTCTCTTCAGCTCATCTGTGCACATTCGGAGAATCTTCATGCCCTGCTCGTAGCTGATGTCAGGGTGGTGATGTTTGTCTAATATCGCCAGACAGTAGTACTGTGCGTATCCATGGGCGGCGTAAGGTAGAGGGGCGCAGGACGCGAGGTAGTCGATCCAATGCAGCGTGGGCTTGTTGTGGTGTGTGTCGTAGCCACCGAGCAACAGATTGACCGTGTAGGGTGAGCGCGAGCGCAGCGACTTGGCGAGTTCGGAGCGTACGAAGGAGGCGGTTTCGTTGGGGGTGAGCTCATTGCCGTTGCGGATGCCGTAGAGGGCGGTGTTGGCCTGGACGTAGTCGGCGAATTGGACTGCAGGCACATCATCATGTTAGACAAGAAGCGAGGAAGACGACGACAGTGACGGTAGGAGGGAAAAGAAGGACGTCAGACGCACTCGTATCGCCAGCTTCTCCCACAAAGGCCATCAGCGTGTGCTTGTTGAGGGCGCGCGTCTTATCGTCGGAAGCCTTGAGGATGGTGGCACCTCTCATGGCAGCTTTGGAGGCGGCCATGATGGTAAAGTCCTTGCCTGTGATGCCGAGAAGGACCTCCCTCGGGGGATGTTAGTTGCATGTTCGACCGAGTAGGAGGAGTCGGTGAGGGACATACATGATGACAACAGTGGTGATGGAGTGTAAGGTGTGTGGGTGTTGGGTGGATGTGTTGGTTGTTCCAGCGGTGCAGTGGAGCTGTTTGTCTGTTTGTCTGTCGGTCGGTAGGTCGAGATGAGATAGATGCACAGGCAGCTGCAGTCGACGCGGTCCAGCGACACCACGTTAGAGCTTAGGTAAGGTAAGGTAATCCTAGCGCGTGGAGCTGCCGTTCTTGCTCGGTCTTGGCAGAAAAAGTCAAGCTCAATCAAGTCCACATCAAAGTTCCATCACTTGCTGGTATAGTGAGAGAGAGTACATTTACACTTGAATTGGTTGACCAACCAATCATGAAGACGACTTTCGAGCCCAGTCGGGTCATCCAGCCCATCTACACGGGCGGCGCTGTGTCGCTCAGTCAAGATGGCCACATCCTCGCTTCTTCCCTCGGCGAAGAAGCACTGCTCACGGACTTGACTACAGGCGCGCATTTGGCCCGCATTGAAGGCGTAAGCAACATTCCCTCCCAGTCCCCTGCTGGCTACAGGAAGAGCGATTGACTTGGACTGACTGTTGACACAAGTGATCAGGACGGCGAACCTCTGACCACCCTTACCCTCAGCCCCGATGCTACACATCTCGTTGTGTGCTCACGATCGAACGCAGTGCGTATATTCGCTTTGCACGACTCGCAGGTGGACGACACAATTGATGCGAGACTGCTCCGGACTCTCAAGCCACACAAGACGCCTGTGGTAGTGGTGGCAGTGGACAACACGAGCTCTTTGCTGGCCACGGGCGGCGCGGATGGAGAAGTCAAAGTGTGGGATCTCAGAGGCGGTTACACGACCCATACCTTCCACGGCCACAGTGGAGTCGTCTCGGCCCTACACTTTTTTCATGTCGACCCAAACGAGACAGAGCAGACGTCGACAAAGGGCAAAAAAAGGAAGAACAAGCAAAGAAATGGGGAGGCTGAGGAAGTGCAAAACGAGGCTACTGCAGGCTACAGACTGGCTTCTGGTGGCGAAGATGGGAACATCAGAATATGGGACCTGAGTAAAAGCCAAGGCGTCGCATCTCTCGAGAGTCATGTTAGTGTGGTGAAGAGCTTGGATTACGCGCCAGATCAGAGATTGCTATTAAGCGGGAGTCGAGACAAGACTGTCATTCTGTGGGACTCGAAAACGTGGCAGCAAGTCAGTACTATCGCAGTGTTGGAAACGATCGAGACAGCCGGATTCGTGGAAACTGGGAAGCTCATCTACACCGGAGGGGATACGGCGAGACTAAGAATATGGACCACGGACGACGGCCAGGAAGTGACAGAAGATCAAGAAGAAGGCGCAGAAATAGAGAGAATAGTCGACGTTCAGCAGTGGGCTAATCTCCCTTTCTTACTCACGGTGCACGACGATCAGACTCTGGTGCTGCGCTCACTAGAAGGACTGAAAGATGCATCTGGAAACGCTCGAATCCCTGCCCTACCAGTTATACGGCGGATCAGCGGAACGCACGACGAAGTCATCGACCTGGCATATATCGGACGGCACCGCAATCTCCTTGCGCTCGCTACAAATCTCGAAGACATCCGCATCGTCTCACTAGACACAAGCGCGTCAAATGGATCATCCCCTTACTTCGGCGCAGATATAGCTCTTCTTAAGGGTCACACCGAAATCATCATCACAATCGACACCGACTGGTCTGGCTGTTGGCTCGCCACAGGGGCAAAGGATAACACTGCAAAGCTGTGGCGGCTGGATCCCGAGAATAACTCCTACGAATGCTACGCAACATTTACCGGTCATGCTGAGAGTATAGGGGCTGTTGCACTGCCTAACGCTGCTCCAGTACCAGGATCGAAAGAGTTCGAGAATCCGCTCGAGCACCCACCTGAGTTTATGATCACTGGCAGTCAGGACAAGACGGTTAAGAGATGGGACATCAGCAAACAAGCCGGGAAAGGACCTCGAGCCGCGTATACCAGAAAGGCGCATGACAGAGATATCAACGCCATCGAGACGTCCTACTCCACCACGACCCCACTTTTCGCCTCAGCATCACAGGACCGAACAGTCAAAATCTGGGATGTGCAAACCGGTGAGCCTATCGGCGTGCTTCGAGGTCATAAGCGTGGTGTGTGGAGCATAGCGTTCGCGCCCACGGACATGCCTGCGTTGACTACGAATGACAACGGGAATGCAAGCACGTCCAAGGGTATGGTCGTTACGGGCAGCGGAGACAAGATGGTGAAAATATGGAGCTTGACGGACTACAGCTGCTTGCGAACGTTCGAGGGCCACTCGAACAGCGTGTTGAAAGTCGTCTGGCTGCCACCTCCAAGTAAAGATGACAGGGACGGCAGAGGTGTGCAAGTCGCTAGCGCAGCAGGTGACGGACTTGTGAAAGTTTGGGATGCGCAAGGTGGTGAATGTGCAGCCACACTAGACAATCACATCGATCGTGTCTGGGCACTTGCAGTTCGACCTCAGCCAATTCTCTCGATAGCAGAAGCAGAAGCTAAAATCGCGGAAGGTCATGAGGATGAAAAAGATGATTCTGCGCCACAACTAGAATTGGTTTCTGGCTCAGCAGACAGTACGCTGACCTTCTGGACTGATACGACGACGCAGACTGCCCTTGCAGCCACAACGCAAGCCACGCAACGGATTGAACAGGACCAAGAATTGCAAAACGCAATTCGAGCCAACAACTTCCGAGACGCAATCGTGCTAGCTCTTCAATTGAACCACCCGAAACGCCTTCTCGAGATCTTCAAATCGGCCATTGATAATCCCTCCACAGAAGCAGAAAGCTTCACTGGTCGCGCTGAAGTCGACGAAGTGTTGGCCAGCTTATCAGAAGGTCAACTCTGGAACCTCCTCCGCCGGATTCGAGACTGGAATGCCAACGGGAGGACACATCATGTTGCGCAACGCATCTTATATGCCCTGTTTAGGATTTACCCGAAAGAGAAGATCATCGGTCTACAACGAAAACGTAAGCAGATGGTAGCGGCAGAAGATGAAGACGAGGTTTTGGCTGGTGCTATGGCAGAGACGACTCTGCAAGAAAAAGCGAAGAGCAAAGAGAGCGTGAAGGATGTACTCGATGGATTAAAAGCTTATTCCGAGAGGCATTATCAGAGGCTGGAGAAGACTAGTGAGGAGAGGTTTGTGCTGCTGTGGGCGCTAGGTCAGATGGATGATGTGTCTACCGCGAATCTGCAATTGACGACCAGGCACCCAGGGGAAGATCTGGTAATGCTGGATTAGACTATGGCTGGTAGGAGGCGAAATAATGATAAAGACACAGCGCCAGTCGGTATCAACATGTACCACGCTGCCTTCGATCTTTTCCCTCGTCGACAGCATAAAGAGCACTCAGTACTGGCACTTTTCCCGCGTTGCGACAGTCATTTCCGCACGACATCTCGGAGTCCTGCTCACAGGTCGTGCAATGCGAACGGCCGGTGGTCACCCCTGCCCTTCCGAGGCGGACCTACAGCGCCATGGCTCCGAGCTGAACAGCGCAACCTGAACAGCACACAGATTCGACTTGAGTCAGGTCAGATGCCGTTTGGAGATGTGGGCCTCAACAGCCAAGGTTCCATCTTTCCAGCTCCCTCGTCGTCTTTGTCACTCAGCTACCATTCAAAATATAGGTGTGTTTTGGATGAGACCAGCTGGTGTCATCACTCGATGAGAAGAAAGCACCCGTCAACAGTCTAGGTATCGGAGTCGATACTGGAAGTTAGTAATATATAAGGTGCAAGCCTTCAGTAGCTTCTTATTGTACACTCGAATTTGTACAGTGTGTAAGCATGAGACTAGCCATCGTACACCGTTACCGTCTTGTATCTCAGCAAAAGCCATCTGTTGCGCCATCGCTATACATCCCAGCCCATCATATTTGTGTTTGCTCCTCTCCTGCATCATCCTCTCCTTTCGACCCTATTCAGCTTTTTCGCGGTTATAATCTGCATTTCACGTCACATTAGCACCAGCCGTACCCAACCCCATCCCAACACCAACGCCGCAAGACTCACCTGGCTTCGCGTCCTCTGGCCCCTCACGGGCAAGCCCATAGCGTGTCTTCTTCCCCGGTACGAGCCCATATCTCTCAATCTCTTGATGTTATCGTGCAATTGCCTCTTCAAGTCATTTTCCAACACCATTTTCGAGAGTTCCTCTGCCAGTGCGTTGATTTGCCGCTCTTTCAAGCTTCCGATCCGGGCAGTGTTGTGAATGTGGAAGCGCGCCATGAGAGTCTGGCAGACTTTGGGACCGATGCCGTAGAAGGATTGGAGAGAGTTGCGCACAAGAAAGCTTTCGGCGAAGTTGTTGCCGAATAACCCAACCTGTGTCGCGTCAGTAAGGTATACTTGCAACGATTCGCGCAGTGGCGATTGAGTACTTACCATGACTGCAGTGTTGTTGCAAACGGAGCGATGGTGAGAGGTGGCTGCCGCGTTATTTCTCGACTTCGCGAAAGTGAGAGTTGAGTCCAAACGGCATGATCCGCCATCCCCGCCAATGCCGATGCCGATGAGGTAAGGAAGGTCGTACCTCCTAGGTAGGAGGTGGTACTGCACCGCCCATTGACCACAGCTGTCACTTCAAGAATTCCCGCTGGCTTCTGCCTTCTTCTCCCTACATCCCCATACTGCAACTCAACTACATCGCCCGGAGGACTACGACTGTCGATCGGCGTCAACATGGCCTCCCTCCAACGAATCCTGGTGTCTTTTATGGTCGTCCTGACCTTCGCTTTCGCCTATTTTGCCCAGACGGCCGAAGCTCAGAAAGGCCCCAAGATCACTCACAAGGTCTACTTCGATATCAAGCAGGGCGATGAAGAGTTGGGCAGGATCGTCATGGGACTGTATGGAAAGACGACACCAAAGGTATGTCCATGTCCACATCCAGACGCCAGGGGCGGGTGGAGTGCGCTGGAGAAGAAGATGGACTGACTGATGACAATTCGTGGTACAGACGGCCGAGAACTTCCGAGCTCTCTGCACGGGCGAGAAGGGCTTTGGATACCAGGACTCTTCCTTCCACCGTGTCATCAAGGACTTCATGATCCAGGGTGGTGACTTCACGAAGGGCGACGGCACTGGAGGAAAGTCCATTTACGGCGCCAAGTTTGACGATGAGAACTTCAAGTTGAAGCACTCCAAGAAGGGTCTTCTCAGTATGAACGATTTCGAGTGCCCTGACTGATGCCCTCTCTCCATGTACTGACCGTTTGCCAGGCATGGCCAACTCCGGCAAAAACACGAACGGCTCGCAATTCTTCATTACGACCGTCATCACCTCTTGGCTCGACGGCCGCCACGTGGTCTTCGGCGAAGTCCTCGAGGGCATGGACATCGTTCACAAGATCGAAAACACACCCAAGGGAGGAAACGACAAGCCTACTGTCGCCGTGACGATTGCGAAGAGTGGAGAGTTGGAAGTGCCAGCAGAAGGTATCAGAGCTGAACTCTAGTCTTCATACTTCTTGAAATACTACCTTGTCCTGGTATGTGGCGACCAGAATTACTCCCCACCTACTGCTCCACAGATGCAGGAAGTCCCAGTCAGCAGGTGGTAGTTTGGGTCACTCACTACTGGGATATGTCTGGAGCACATTCCCGCTGACTATCATCTCTTTTCGAATTTTAGGTCTCGAAGGCGGCGCTGAACCGATTGCTCCCCTCGACGAGGACGAAGTCTTTACAGGCAACAGTGGCAAAGCCATGGGCGGAAGCATCTCCCAGGAAACTGTTGCTGACTTCAAGTCTGACGTTGCATCTCACTTCAGCAGCGAGGGCCTCGTCAGCAGTCCTAAGCAGAGCATGGGCTATCCTTTCAAGCTATTCCTCGTGGCTTGCATCTTGTTCGCCTGTTGGATGTTTGTGCAGGCGCATGGAAGCAGGAGGGGAAGTGCTGCCGGGCTGTAAGGTGGTACGCGAAAGTGTCACAAAGGCGGCCAAACAGTGACATAAAACAGGATAATGGTATGACGCGACAATGAGTAGATACAGGATGTAGTATTGGATATTCCCATATCTAGTACATCACGACAAGATGTTACAAAGCTCTTTGTGAGAACAAACGGATTGCGTACGCTCTCGCTCCGCTGCTTCCTCTTCCTGGCGCGAATATGAAGAAGGATATAGGCAAGATCTTGAAGTGTATCTCGACGTTCGCTAGGCCTGCACCGAGACAAAGAGACGAAGACTGACTGTGGCGAGTTTGATAGGGAGGGCGAAGTGAACAAAGAAGTGTTCTCAGACACAATCCTATTGTTGTGATTCTTTCCAGTTACCTGTTGAGTCTGCCGCCGAATGGAGCACTCAATAGTCAAGCCTCAACCCCAAAAGGTGACAAAGCTGACAACTTGATCCTCGACTCTACGTCCTTCCAGGGTATTCAACGAGTAAACAAACATCCCGAGCAGAAGAGTTCTAGTGGGTTTCACTCCTCGAGACCTGCGACGCTGCCTGCATTCCTCAGCATAGCGCATGGGACAAGCATGAATACGAACACGATGGGCTCTTACCAACCGGTTCAGCACGATCCAGATATGGAGCAATCACGAATGAGCGACTCAAGTACGGCATGGAAGAACGAGTTCATTGAAGAGAAGCAAGACCTCGCCCGCAGGACGCTGGCATATTGCAAGACGCACATCAATCAGATCATGACTGGCGCGCTGATTATCGTCACACTGATGCAGTTTCTCTCCATTCAACGTATGACCCAGGCTACGAGGACAATCACGTCAGTTGCAGCACAGAATTACACGATTCACAAAAGCTATGGCGGTGACACGCGATACATGTCGCTCGATTCTCAATTCGATACCTTGTGGAACCATGAACTGGTGCCGGACAACGGTGTCATCAACCTCCCGCCCTACGATTCCTCGGGAAAGACGACTGTCAATGAATATGGCGTGATTGGCATGCTCCACGCGCTTCACTGCCTGGGTGGCATCAGGAGGGCCATGCAGACTGCACGCAACGATGCACTCAGCAGAAATGGACACGACATTGGTCTGGATTACAAGTCTGATCCGCACTGGCCTCATTGTTTCCATTATCTCCGGGAGTTGATCTTGTGCCATGCCGACGACACGATCGAGAGAGCCCACTTCCTTAATGGGACTGTGTCGCTAGCTGGTCAAGCGCCAGCTTTTTTTGAGGGTCAGTTGGACGTGAGGCAGTGTCGCGATTCGGAAAAACTGTTCCAGACGCGGAAGTTGCACAGTGATTCGAACAAAGATGGTGTGCCGAATGTATGGTAGGGGAAATCTTCACGGACGAGACAGCAAGAAGAAGAGGAGCAGGAGGAGGAGGAAGAGGAAGAAGAAGAAGAAGAAGAAGAAGAAGAAGAAGAAGAAGTGCGTCGAAGTATACTAGCACGTGTTGGATATGTACGAGTGCGATATAACACTTACCATATAAGCACTGATTTGATGACACTTCCCTCCTCCATCTTCTTCTTTGCTTCTTCAAATTCCTGCAGTGGGAACTCTTTGAACATCTTGCCCACTGGCAATATGCCATCCTTGCTCCATTGCACCAGCTCCGGCAAAGCTTCTGCTGGATCACGGTCGCCCTCGATAACGCCCACCAACCTCCTTCCGTTGACCATATGTTGCAGGCAATCGACTTCCAGCTTCGCATCGACAGGCTTGACACCAACCTGCAGCACCATTCCATTCTTCCGGATGGCGCCCAGACACTCGCTCAATATAGCCACACTTGGCGTCGTATCCAGGACTGCAGTCGCTCCTAGCCCCTGAGGGGACATGTCCTTGATTGCCTGGGACAGAGTCTTATCACCGAGTGCTTCTTTCGTACTCAGCAGGCCCTTGGTAGCACCCAATTCCGCCGCCAACTCCACTCGACCAGGGTTGATGTCTACAGCAATGATGGTCCCGACTTTGTTATTCACTGCAGCACATATGCCAGCGAGACCCACACCACCCAGTCCAATGACCGCAACAACATCGTCTGGCCCACATTTACCCACGTGTGTGATTGCTCCCGCGCCCGTCATAATACCACAGCCTAGCGGAGCATACAGCTTCAGCTCTTCCGCGTCTTTGATCAACTTCGTCACGTTGGCAGCAGCGGACACCTTGACCGGCGTAGGACTCGCAAAAGAGCTCTGTCCAAAGTACCCTCCACCAATCACTTTTCCCTTGTCAGCAGCAGCAGCAGCACCCTCTGCCAATATGAAATTGGGCTCATTGGCGGCCAAGGTCAAAGCAGCATGTTGTACACAATACGCCGGATGACCCGTCGTGCAGTACAAGCATTCGAGACAAGCGGCGGCCGATAGAATGACCAAATCGCCCACTTTCCACTTCGCTTCTTGCGCCCTTGAGCCGAGTTTGAGAATTCTTCCCGCACCTTCATGTCCCAAGACCCGAGGATAGATTCCGCCATAGCCGGAAATATCGGTGTGGCAGACGCCGGTGGCAATCATTTCGACGAGGAATTCATCTTCCAGTGGCTCGCGAGTGAGAAGATTTTCGAGTTTCCAGCTGTGTTGATCATACGCTACGATGCCTTTGGCGGGAATCGTGTACTTTTGCGAAGACATGATGATCCCGTAGTTGAATAGTGGTTGTTGTCAGCTGGTATTGGGGGGTTTTTTCAAGTTGGGTACGGTCGATATCCACACAAACAGCACTGCGAACAAAGTAGGTAGGTATTATTCCAGAACTCTTTTCATACATGTGTTAGATAATGTAAATAGCTCGGGAATACCATCGTCATAGGGGCGGGGTTAAGGTCTAGATTGAAGGTTGATGGATCGACGGAGATGCCGAAAAAGGAATATGCTGCACGCCATACCACACAGGCCGAGGTGGCAATTGTGAAGATGATTTCTCGGGGTAATGGGAGGTGTGTTGATGTTATTAGAGGACAATGGGATAGAAGTGAATGAATGGGAAGGGTGATATCAGATTACTTGATTATGGAAGAAAGAAGGAGGAGCAAAAGGAGGGAAAGGAGAAAAAGGAGGGGGAGGGCTACATGTCGAGTGCTTTGGTGTAGAAAGGATTGTACGACGATGTACAATACCACGTGGGTATTGTGGCACTACATGATTGATAATGACGCCTCGTCAGATGAAAGTTGTAATATACATACAGTATGTAGTGTAGTGTAGTAAAAAACATCTTCCCATGCCAGTCGAGCACTACTTTACTCATCCTCTATCCTTTAACTTTGGTATATTTAGCTACTTTCCTCCTCGAACATGTCATCGCCAGGCATACCTCAATTACTCATCTCCTATTCCTGGAATTCACTGGGTTGGCCCCAGGCAACGCTAGCACTAGAACTAGAACTAGAACTACCGGAACGGCGGAACTCACTATAAGTCTACAACTTGGGTTGGAAAAAGAAAAAAACTTCACTCTCGAGTGTGATATCTACCTATCTCGCCTGCGATGATGTCGCTTTTGCAGAAATACGACGCTGTTTCGCATCGCTCCCGGCCATACCGCAGTTCTACCTCGTATTAATAGCTCGCTGGGCAGCCTTTCCATGACCTACTGTCAGTAGAGCCGATGTTCAGCGCCACCAGGTCGTCAGATATTACAGTCTGCGAACATGGACTGCACATATATATATGTAGGTGAAGGTGTAGCTCAATGCCTGCTAACATCCAGCACCTTCATACCGCTTCTACACTATTACATCGCCTCCCATCGCAATACAAATAATGCCTTTCAACACCAAGGCTTTCATAGCTGTTGCTGTACTCTTCGACACAATCTACGCTAGGCCTACACAAGACCATAACAACATCAAAGCACGACAGGATGTGGAGTGGGACGCCATCATCATTGGAGCTGGTCCGGCGGGCATCGTCGCCGCTGATCGAATGAGCGAAGCGGGCAAGAGAACCCTCCTTCTCGAGCAAGGAGGACCTTCGTATTATTCTACAGGCGGACGAGAACGACCAGACTGGCTATCAAATACAGAGCTCTCTCGTGTCGACGTTCCAGGCCTCTACAGCTCCATCTTCAGCGGCAGCTCCAGTCTGCTCTGTGGTGACAAGCAAACCGGCGGCTTCGGCGGCTGTACAATTGGTGGCTCTAGTGCCATCAATGCTGAGCTCTTCTCACAACCACCCGCCTCCGACTTTGACACTTATTATCCCCAGAAATGGAAGTCCGAAAACATGGCGGGTGCCATTGAAAAGGTCAAAGCCATGCAGCCATTCACCAACACTCCGTCGGCCGATGGCAAGCGCTATGCACAGTCCGGCTACGACGCAACGAGGAAGTGGCTCGTGGACAGTGTTGGTTACAAGAGTGTCGCAGTCAACGGCGACCCGAACAACAAGAACGGAGTCTTCGGCAGGGCCAATTACGCTTACCAGAACGGTCAACGAAGCGGACCAGTCAAGACATATCTCCAATCTGCTCTGGGGCGGTCGAACTTCTCCCTCAGGAGCGGCGTGCAGGTCAAGCGGGTGGAGCGCGACGGTAGCAAGGCCACTGGCGTCGTGGCAATGGTCGACGGCCAGTCCACCACCTTCAAGCTCTCCGGAAACGGTCGAGTCATTCTGAGCAGCGGATCATTCTTCAGCCCTCAGCTTCTCATGTTATCGGGCATTGGTGATCCCGCATCCTTGTCGGGCCTGGCAAACAACCAGCTTCTGGACATGCCATCATCAGCGTGGATCAATAATTCCGCTGTGGGTGACCACTTGTACGACAATCCCAACACCTTTCTGGTGTTTTCGGGAACGAACATCCAATCGTACAACTTTGACTACAGCTCGCCTATTGCTACAGATAAGGATCTATACCTCCAATCTCGATCCGGCCCTCTCTCCTCTGCAGGACCTACTGGTCTGTTCTGGGACAGCGTGAAGCAAGCCGATGGCTCATCCATCGCCGTTCAAGGCACTGTCAATGTCGCCGGGTCGTTCAATTTGACCGGCCCTGACACCTTCACAATCAATGTCTACGCCACATCTGGCGCAAAGTCCAAGAGCAAGGTGATTCTGAGCGAGAAGGGAATTCCCGGTCCCGCATCAGATTTCCTCTACAGCGATCCAGCGGACGCCGATGCCGTCGCTACCGTCATCTACAAGATGTTCCAATCCTTTCCCCAGACGGGTCTCACGTCTTTGAACTTGCCAGTGACATCCAGCAAAGCTGAGATCCTCCAGTACATCACCACGCCCTCCGACTTTACGAAAGGATACGTCAACCACTGGAGCGGGTCGTGCAAGATTGGCACATGTGTCGATTTAGACACGAAAGTCATCGGAATGGATAACCTTCACGTCGTCGATTCTAGCATTACAGAAGCATTCACGGCGAATCCCATTTTCGGGATTATGACTGTTGCGGAGAGGGCAAGTGAGTTGATATTGGCTTTGGACCAGAAATGATCTGGTCCCTCTTGTTCAGCCTTCGTGTGTAATTGATGAAAGCGTTCAAGCGAGCATGGCGTCACTGAAATATATGGGAATATTGTGATTTGATAAGATACATAAAAGTAACAATGTGATATCAGGCACTTTCGAATGTGTCTCCATTCCACACTGCCTATGTCTTTTCTTCGGCCCTCTATCGAGTCTTTGGGCCAAAAATGTACTCTCTCATTAGGAGACGACGACGAAGACAATGATGATGATGATGAAGTCACTATCCTGAAATACGGGACCGCTTCTACAACGAATGCGTGGTTTGAATGATGCAGATTGTGCGATACTTACAATCTCACATGAATTTGCCAGAATCCAGAGTGGTGGCTCACAAGCTTCATACGGCAGATCGGACAGCGCTTCCCTGGCGTCTTGTTGTTCCCAAATTCGCTCCAGGGAATCCAACAAGTTGATTGGAAACCACCCATTCGTATTCTATCCCGTTTCCGTGTCTTGCTTCCGTGGCTGCTGTCTGCTGTCAGGGAGAGAGTATCTTACTTGCCGAGAGTTACGGGACGGGATCTGGCGACGGCGGACTCGGCTCGACTTCGCGAGTCTCGAGAATGGGAAATGTGGCTCAACAAGGCGGGAATGGCGCGAACAGCTGTGTGGCACAGCGATCATCCGAGACTTTTCTGGGTAGTCGGAAAGTATTATTGTGACTGCATATGATCTCTACTGACATGCGGTAGCCTACTCACTCTCACGGTGTTTTGTGTCCCTATGTCTGTATGAGATGGAGGCAAAGTCTCAGACCCAGCCTCACGTTTAGCTGCAGCGTGCACGTGTTGCAATATATAATATTCAGCACTGATCAGTGATTACGGTGACAAGTAAGGATCTGGAATTACACTTTACCTATACAGGGCATTGTGCGGCACTATTTCGGTATTGCGCTGTCATCTCCTGAGTCCTGTGTACGTACCTCCTGGCCTCCTACCTGTATTCGAACGATCTGGTGAAAGCAAGTTAGGTAAGCTACCAGCGGCGAACAGTTCTCGTCTCAACCTATCGACGTGTATTAGGCTCAAGAGGAGCGGTATCGGATCGCTAGATTGGTAATTCGAATAATTCAGTCGTCCACAGTACTTAGAGCAGTCCACTGTCCAGGTTGGCATGTTTTTCGTCCCTAGCAAAGCTGGTTATACATGTCGCCCGTGCTGTATCTTTCTTGTTTTCGGCGCGCTCGGCCGGGCGCAATGACGTGGAATCCACGCGAGACTCGGCGCGCGATGCCTGCTCGCCCATTGCAGCTTGCAGCTGTGTAGGATGTTGTCCGACCTTCGACGCCGGAACAGCGAAACTTTGAATGTGATCGGTCGCCGTCTGCGATGGCGAGATTTCTAAGAAAAGTCTCGCTTCGTGCGTATGCAGCCAAGGTGATACAACGTGTGGTTGTCAGGTTGGCGGGCATACCTCCACGTCCACCTCCACGTCCACCTCCTAGGAGGTACGCCGGACGTACGGTACGGTTCTGTAGCAGAAAAGGTTAGTTAAGGCCAAGGAGGAAGGGAGGCGTCGGGGACTCGGGAGGAGAGAACAGAACGAGCTTAAAGCCACTACAAAACTCAGGCTGCCCTGTAGAACTCATTTAGTCTGTACCGTGACGTCGTATCCGCCACACTCTTGGACCTCCATGATTGGTGGCACAGTGTCGATGTGCAGACAAGTTCCGATCGAGCGGGAATCCTCCCTCCACTTCCTACGAAAGATGAGCAGTGGATCGCAAGGCCGGATGTCTTGGTCGTGCTCGCCACGGACAACCATTCGTCTCGCTTGCAAACTTGAATAGTGAGATATTGCCGAGTATTGTAGTTGCACCTACGCATGAATGACATGGTGGATTCTGCCTAAGTCGATCTTGCGTTGCCTCGATAGGGCATTGGCTGTCAGTCGTCTTCGGCGTCATCGAGGGAGCAACGCCGCCGAGGGACATGTCATTCTTCTCCGTGTATGAATGTAGTAGAGAGAAGTGATCAAGTACGGGTGTGGGAGGGTGATGGGCGGAGCAATTCTCTATTCCGAAATGGTACATATGTAGTTCTAGAAATGCCTGCTTGTCCGTCCAGATAGGGAATGATGAGGGCGATCCGTGAGGCTGGCTGCGCGTGGTTCAACAAGCTCTGGGGCTTGTTGGGCTTGGCCGGTGACGAGTGGTGGTTCGGCTGAATGTGCTGCGCCTCTGCCATGAGAAGACAGCAGCCCACTTGCTTCTCAATTGAGCCTTTCTTCCTCACGTAGGCTAGGATGCCCGACGCTGTTCACCTTCTGCCCTGCTACGTCGTGACTCTCCCTCTGCATATCCCCACGACCACGACTACGACCACGATCACGGCCACAACACCAGCTGGTTTGCGCGTACAGCCGAAGGACTTCTACCTGCTTGCCTGCCTGCCTGCCGACCTCACGACTCAGGCCGCCCGTCGCTATACGGCGGTCTCGGATCTTCCGCCACGTCCCCGGCTTTTTGAGCAGACGCCACTGAGGAACACAGCTACGCGGCTGAGACTAGGACTCGTGGACGGCTGTTCTTCGAGAGATCCTCACTGATCCAGTGCTCACTAACTGCTGGCTCTGTATCAGCCCTTTTGGGGACTGAGCGCTAAAGGTTCGGCCTGGTCTCGGGGCGCGGTCTACAGTTAGACACGGCCTGCGCACTGCATAGCATTCCATTTGAAATAGGATCAATCCAGGGATATAGGAAATCATTGCGCAACGACCAGAGCATCGGGACCTTCCGCCACGCACTCCTCGACAGCCACATCGTACAAGCGGAGCATATTGTTGGAGAAGCCCATCTCAGTGCTGCGACGACGACGTGCCAACGTGCCAACGTGCCCTTGGCGGATGTACGCGCATTACCTTTGCTCAGTGGGTCATCCCGTCCCTACATGCAATACCGCTTCCCTCCAGCATTGTCGATCAGCACAAACATGTCGCCTCATGCTGGGACTGCTCTGGGCACTGGTCAATGTGGCATCGCGGCCGCCGTTGCCACGCTGCTTGAAGAACATGAGCAAGAATGAAAACTGACAACGGCCGCTAGATCATCTTGAACGGCATGACGTTGTGAAGTCGCGCGTGCACACATGGCAGCAGCAGCAACATCCTCACCAATCTCCGCCGCCGCCACCACCTCGGGCGTGCCACGTACATTGACGTCGGCAGCGTCAGGCGCGAATATACCCGACGAGCTCGAAAACCCCTCCCTCTTGCGCCCAATCTCCCAAAAGCCCGATCCAAGGACGAGCCTCTCTCCCAAGTCAGACCAGGCGCATCTCTCGCCACGGTCGACGCCGTTGCCGCTGACGGGCGCGGCGGCAATGGCTGAGATGAGACGACGGAAGCAGCAGCAGACAGAGGGTTCGCGACAGACGAGTCCCAATCCACGGGTGGCCGCGATGCAGCAGCTGTTAGGAACTGGAGGTATGAGCAAGCCCACAGATGCGCCCGCTCCGGATAAGATGAGTTCGCCTTTGCGCAAGGTGGCCGAGAAACTCAGTATACCTAATAGTAATGCGCAACCAGAAAACGAACCGGAAGTCAGTCCTGTAAGCTTGGGCAGCTTTGGCTCGACCGTAGAAGGCTCCAATGCGGGCCATGCAATGACCGCCACTGCAAGTGAACAGCCTCCGGGCGCGAATTTTGTGGCTGAGCCAGCGGAAATGAATGAGGGAAGCAGCTACACGTCACAAAACGGCAGCCTCGCTGTTCAACAGCAGACGACCGACAAGGCGATATCTTTGTCGTATCCGGGGCCGCCTCCTCCATCAGAAGGACCGGAAGGTGCTGCATCACGAAGCATGACTTTGCCCGGCTCTGGATTCAGACAGGGCAGCCCCAAGTCTCCGGCGACGAATAAACGACACAAATGTCCTTACTGCGCGACCGACTTCACGCGACATCACAATCTCAAATCGCACCTTCTCACTCATAGCCAAGAAAAGCCGTACGTTTGCCAAACTTGTCAAGCACGCTTTCGACGGCTACACGATCTCAAACGCCACACCAAGCTACACACGGGCGAAAGACCTCACACGTGCGACAAATGTGGCCGCAAGTTTGCCCGTGGCGATGCCCTGGCACGACACAACAAAGGCCCTGGCGGTTGCGCTGGCCGGCGATCAAGCTTTGGGGCAGACGACGAAGAAGGAGATGGATACGATGAGGGCATGGACGGTGTGGAATACGATGACGAAGGTCTGGACGAACATGGGCGTCGCAAAAGTAACAAGAGGCAGCATCTGGAAACACCACAGGACTCTGACAGGTCGGTGTATCGACAGCACTCGAGCACGTATCCGCCTGCACCGCGTCAAATGCAAGGCAGCATGGGTCCACCACAGGTAGTCCACCCCGGCGGTACAACATCGCCACGCGACATATCCGGCCAACCCAGTCCAGCTGGGGGCTCTGTGAGCTCTTCCTACTATGGACCAGGTCAAGTGTTTGCAGAACCCGGGATGATGACTTCTTCGCCTAAGCCGCTGTCGCCAGGTCAACCCGCGGATCAGCATCGTCTGAGTGTTGGCGATAACAGTGCTCAACTCGGGCGTAATCGGTCTACGAGCTTGACGACGCAGTTCCAGCAACAACATTTTGGGCGCGGCACTGGGGTCCGGTCACCGCCACAGCCCAACAATCAATTCCTGCCGAACTCGAACCACCAGGTCGCGCCACAGCACAATATCCTCCCACCTCTTGGCAGCCAACCACAGATGCGTAATAGCTTGCAATCGACTGCTTCTAACATGATGCAGCATCCTCAACCATATTCATCCACAGCCATGGGCTCTACACCCGGAAGCTTGTCTAGTCATGGCAGGTCCTCTGGAAGCAGTATGCGTGACATCACAGGCCAAGGGCATCCCAATCCGGACGACATATGGAGTTACGTCCGCACCCTGGAACTACGACTCGGTCGAATGGGGGACGAATACGAATTGCGCATCAGTCGCATGCAGGAGGAGATCATATCTCTCAAGGGACAGCTTGGACAGTTATCGAACCACGCAAGCTACAGTAGCGACATGGCCCGGCAGCAAGGATCGTATCCATGACTAGCGACGTCGTCCCTTCGACTGAGGGGGACAGACGGCGGTCGAAACACCCTGTCCAATGGAGTGATGGAGACGTATCAGCAGCAGCAGCAGCAGCAGCGGAGCACAAACAACAGTCACTACACAGTGAACAACTTACATTATAATAGCCCCCCAATGGCTACAGCTCAAGCAACATAAATGGAGCTGATGTATCGAGAGGAGGGGAGGACATCACCCAATACCATTGAGACGCATGACTATGAATCGAGGGCGTTTGTCTTTCGCTTGGCTAAGACGACTCTAGTCAAAAATCCATTGAGAGACTGAAATGAAGGCAACTGCTTACATGTACTACTACTACTATGACTACTACTACTATTACTATTACTACTGCTACTGTGATGATGGGGGTCCGCAAAGCGATGAGTGCGGAGATGGCTGGCATACAAGATGATGGCGGTGGCATGATTGATTCTGGACAAAAGTGAGGGATTGTTGTCATGCGGAGCGATGGATTGAATACCCCCCAATCGCTTCATACCTTTCATGTATCTACTTGACAGACGGACGGGGCGAAAAGCGCACAGATGGGACAAACCGTATAGACAGCGCAAGCTACGTGTGGGTTGTGTCATGATGTTGAATCGTACATGTTCATATTGTTGTTCTCGTGACAAAGAGATGTCGATATGTCGATAGGTAAGGCATGTCGAGATGCTGGTCTGTCGGGCACGACCCTGCATCATGCATACATCTCGCATCCCGTCCGGATGATCGACGAGCCAGCTAGCGCGTGCGGCCAGCCAAGATGCTATTGCTGCGACACCCGTATGGCGAGGAGAAGACATTTGCCTTGATTGCGCTCCGCAGACACGCAAGCGCATCGCCGACAGGTGCTGACGGCGATGACGCGCGCAACCAGCGTCCCGAGCGTGCGAAGGAGCATGAGCCACAGCGACGACGACGACGACCGCGACGACACGTGCCAGATGTGGCACAAATGGCGTCCCCAGAAAGTGGTTGTGGTGCTGCAGCAAACGTTCGATGTCATACTCAGGGCAGTGGAGCTAATCAAATAAAGTCGAACCACTTCGAACAGGTACCCATAGATGATCGTCACTACTGTCGCTGCTGCCAGTCTCCCTCCGCATCTCCATGCCACTCCTCACTCTCACCACAACCCGACGAGCGTAGTACATGCGGTATCAGTAACGGTGGTTGGGAGCGACGGAGGGCGACGGCGTCGGCGACCGCGACAGCGACAGCGACAGCGACAGTGACCAGAGACAGACGCAAGACTGCTTTACTGCACGTGCAAGACATCTTCCGCGGCGGCAGCAGCAGCATGGCGCAAACTACTCCAATGACCGCCCCCGCCGCCGCCAATGGCTCCACCAACGGTATCGACGGCAGCAATCATGGGACAAATGGCACCACCCACTCCCCTCCTTCTGCGCCTTCCACCGCCGACGACGTTCCATCAAGGACATCGTCACCGCATCTCTCCAATGGCTCTCGCGCGAACTTGGCCATACGACATTCACGAAATCCTTCCAATCCTCTCGCACCCGCCTTCATCGTCTCTGCCCCGGGCAAGACTATCGTCTATGGCGAACACGCGGTCGTGCATGGCAAGGCAGCCATTGCAGCCTCCATTTCCCTGCGATCCTACCTTCTCGTCACTACCCTCTCCAAAAGCCAACGATTCGTGAAACTACAATTCACCGACATCGATTTGAATCACACATGGCAAATAGCCGACCTGCCCTGGAAAGAGTTTGCGCCTAAGAAGAAAAAGTACTACGATCTGGTAACAACACTGGATAAAGATCTGGTGAGCATCATGCAGCCACACATCAAAGACATATCTCCGTCCATTGAGCCGGAAAAGAGGAAGATTCATCAGGCAGCCGCATCGGCTTTCTTGTACCTCTTCATGAGCTTAGGCAGTGAACGCAGTCCCGGGTGCATCTATGCCATGCGCAGTTGTATTCCCATTGGTGCTGGTCTAGGCAGTTCCGCTTCAGTGTCAGTAGTCATCGCAGCAGCACTGCTGATCCAGTCTCGTGCATTGTCAGGCCCACATCCCGATCAGCAAAGCGACGAAGCAGAAAAGCAGCTCGAACGAATCAATCGATGGGCGTTTGTAGGCGAAATGCTCATCCATGGAAATCCCTCGGGCGTAGACAATACCGTGTCAACAAATGGACACGCAGTCCTATTCCAACGAAAGGACTATACGAAACCTCCTTCCGTCACGGTCTTGCGAGATTTCCCGGAATTACCTTTGTTACTGGTGGATACGTGCCAACCCAAGTCGACGGCCGTGGAAGTTGCCAAGGTTCAACATTTGAAGACCACGCATCCGATGGTGGTGGAGAATACGCTCAACGCCATCGATTCCATCACGCGATCCGTTTATGAACGCCTCACATGCGCGGAGTTTGATCCTCACAGCGCGGAGAGCATCGCTCATCTGGGAGAATTAATGAGTATCAACCACGGCCTTCTCACGAGTCTTGGAGTCTCCCATCCTCGACTGGAACGATTACGCTATCTCGTAGATCAAGCTGGAGTGGGTTGGACAAAGCTCACTGGCGCCGGGGGTGGCGGGTGTGCGATTACTCTTCTCAAACCTGACGTGCACAGTCCCCGGCGGCGGAGTAGAGCTGCCAGTGGCGCACAACTCAATGGCGACGCGGCATACGCTGGTTTGAATGGAAAGCTGGCGCCTATGGATCAATTATATCACGACTTGGAAGTGGAAGGTTTCCAGAAATACGCGACCACATTGGGTGGAGATGGAGTTGGGGTGTTATATCCTGCAGTGATCAATGACGAAGAGATTGATCTGGAGAAATTCTTGACTGCGGATGGGAGGGATGGGGTCGAAGAGTTGGTCAGCGGACAGCATGATGAGGAAGCTTGGAAGTATTGGAGGCCATGAGGTGAGCAGTGACACATTGTGATAGCTGCTGGTGCGCGTGACCGGCGCTTATCTTTTGACATTTATTGAGCAGCGTTATCAGGGGAGCGAAGGAAAGAAAGCAGGCGAAAGCAGGAGCGATCCTGCGTGCATCAGATCAGCTACGAATCGCGCCATGTACTGTATCAATCAGGTACCTACTTGTGTCAATAACAACCAGGAAGGTGAGTGGTGATGTGCCGAACACCTCAGGGATACCTTTACCTATTCATCACCTCACTCTCGCCCTCAGCACTGGGCGCGTCGATCTGCAGCGTGTTCGCCATGTGGAGTGGTAGGTACCTGGTGGTATGCATGTAAGACTGAGGTCCCTGGCCCGTCCATTGGCCACTTTGTGATGAGTGAGAGTCCCGGAGTAGGACAGATGCTCCCGCCAGCGTCACGAGTGAGCGCTTGCTCCGACCAAGTCCCCAAAGGCGCGGCGCATGATGCGGCTTCGGCCGCAGGCGCCACATGAAGCACGAAAGAGGTGTCGTCGGGCTGTTGTCGCGGGCGTGTGCTACAGACGAGCAGCAGACTACTGGCTGCCTGCCTGCGGGCGGCTCCCGCAGATAGAGTAACACTTGCCTAAACTTACCTCACTGCCCGTCCTGAGCGTCACGCTGGCGAGTTCTTCTCAACAGCGCACTGCCAACTGCTGCATCCGTTGATGGTGAGGTGGGATGCGCTCTGCTTGACGCCCAGCTGCCGTGTTGTTGTTGTGTTGCTGTGTGGTTGTGCTTCACGATGAGTGTCCGCACGGCGCTTGCAACCAGCATAAAAGACACCTCATGCTGCTGTGCCGCACCTGACCTGAGGTTATTGTTCATCCATCACACATCACACCCGACCGCGCCTCATCCTCCATCCTCCCCTGATCACATCACGACGCCCACGTCCCCGTCCACGTCCACGTCGACGCTCCCGCTCCCGGCCCTCTCCCGCTCCCGTCCGAAGCTTTTTCTTTTTCACCCTTTGGGGCTTTGGAACGTTGAAGCTTCCTGGTCGTCGGATCCCAGCCGCACTCCGCCCTCTCTCATTCGCCCTCTCGCTACGCCACCACCCTCGACTCTCCTTGCCCTCGGGACGACATCGACAACGACACAACCCTAATAAAAATAATACCTACCACACTACAGTACCTACAGTACACCATCACCCGCGCCACCCACCAACCCACTCACATACCCACACACCCACAAACACGCACACTCACACACACACACACACTCTCTCTCTCTCTCCGCACGACCTCACTCCGCCCGCATCGGCATCAGACACATCTGGTCACTTGTGCCCTCGCTTCAGCTGCGACGGACTGACTGTCGCTCCGGCCAGCAGCGGACCGACCAATCGTTGTCCAGCACCTGCCAACAGAAACACTCAAATAGCCGCCCGTTCTACGCTTTGCTCCGCCGCCGCTCGCTTGGTCTCCAGCAAATCATAAGACAGGGTTCGCACGCTAAGGAAGCGCCCAAGCAGCTGGCACACTCTCTCATTGGTCCTCTGCTACTTCACTTGCATGACTTCACGGCCCTTGCAAGGTGGAAGTAAACACACACGAATGCTCTCTGTAGGCGCCGCACCAAGAATAGTTGAGGAGCGCTTCTGCAGCAGCTGTAGTAGCTGTCTGTCTCGCATGTCCCTTTGTGGTCAAGCAGCAATGTGCGTTGCAACACCGGCGGCCATCAGGTAAGCCTTTCACTGCTTCGATTTAATCCCCCCAGGGCATCTTCTTCTCGCGCTTCCGCTCTCCGCCTGCCCGCCCGCCTGCCTGCCTGCACTTCTTCTTCGCCGGCATCCGCTTACACAGCTTGCCACAGGTCTGAAGTGTCGTCGTCGTCGTCGTCGCTGTTGTTGTTGCCGATTCATTCATTTGATCCTTCGGTCACTTTCTCTCGCAAACGACGGCATCCAATCATGGCAACTGCATCATCATCTGCGACCATGGCTGCCGCTGGCTTCGACAAGAGGCCCGCTAGACTAGACACTGCATCGCTGCCAACTCCAGGATCCAGCACTTTCCCTTCGGAGCTACCAAGTCCCATGGTCAGCACTCCAGCATTCACAAAGAGAGACGAAGCACTGCGAACGCCCATCACTCCACCTTCAGCTTACCTGGATTTTCTCAAAAACTATACACCAGCGATCCAAAGTCCGGCCTCGAGCACCAGTGCCAAATGCGGCTTCAGCGATAAGACTTTCGATCGATCGCTTGATAAAAGCGGCTCGGAAATTCCTGGACCAAAGTCATCAGTCAGCCCGCCCACATCTCAGCCAACGTTGTCTCGGAATACGTCTTGCGATTCAAGTACAAGCGAGCTGAGTGCTGTAGCAAGCAGCAGTGCAGCTTCAGTATGCAGTAAGAGACCAGAGTCTCCTCGTGTGATCATCCCACCATCACCTTTTGTCAAGCCAGCACCACGATCCGCTGGCACGCCACGCCGACTGCACATTCCAACATCCTGCTTTTCACCCTCTCTGGCCTCAGCGCAGTCAGTTCCGTCACCATATAGCTCAACTCCTCTTAGCGCTGCACCGTGGAATGCAACATTCTCTCCACGCGAACCTCCCGCCGACATTGGCGGACCATCCGGCAAAGTCCACGTCCGACATGTCGTGACCAGAACAGTGACATACTGTCGGACACCTCTCGATCCAGCACCCAAGGGCAAGCGAAGAAAGATCGAGGCAGACGACGACGTTTCATCTTCGAAAGCATGGTCGGAAGACCCGAACCCTGAAATTAAACAAGAACGAATTTCAAAGATTGACGAGGAATCATCGAGCGAAGCATCGGAAAATGCATCTGATGCATAGATCGGGCGTGAAACGATCATCACTACCATCGTTCATACAACTTCTTCTTGCGTCAAGACGATTCTAATGATAGCGCGGTTCACTTTCCCTCTGCGGAGGAAGCGACCGACACGACATGCCTGATTTCCATTACGAGACACGACCCACCATTATATCGGTGCAGCCTTCGAAAGCCCGGCGCGGGAAGGCGTAGTCAATGGAGTTGAGACATAACGGAAAACGAGGCCTTGAAAAGGCATCTCCCTTGGATAGCATCGTGGCGCATTCTGGGGGACTGATTTGGTTGGCCATCTGATTACATGGCAAAACATTTTACCTTGTGTGCAGCAGAAGTAGCGATAACGCTGATTGCAGTCTCCGAACTGCAAAAATGAACCTATGCACAGAACGTCTTCAATGGTTGTGTCTTGTTTCTGCTCTCCGTTCTGAAACACTTGTATCGCGAGAACTCGTGTGAAGTTAGTACTTCGATTTGATGAGAGTTGCGTGAGAGGCTGCTGATGAATTACTTGGGGGAGTGTGTGGCGTGCGGCTCGAATGACATTGGAGCAGGCCACGCCTGCGGATACTGGAACGATGAGGTTACTCGCAGCGGAAAGACTTGCTCATAAGGTAAGCTTGAGTACAGGTAGTAAGATTACCTACGATGCATCATGCGTCTTGCGATAGCACGTCTAAGGACTCAACCTCTGTACCTTCCACTCACCCCCATCATTCTTCACATACTGAAAGCGATCATGCAATCGTGAAGGTCTACCCTGCCAAAACTCCATGGTCTCCGGCATGACTCTCAAACCACCCCAAAATTCGGGCACAGGAAACTTCTCCTGATTCTGGAACTTCGCTTCCACGTCCTTCACCTGCTGCTCCAACTCCTCGCGATCCTTCAGCACCGAACTCTGCTGACTCGCCCAGGCACCCAGCCGACTGCCTCGAATCCTCGTATCATAGTAGACCTGCGATTCCTCCGAAGTGAGACGTTCGACAGTGCCTTCCACGCGGACTTGTCTTTCGAGTTCATGCCACCAAAATGTCAGAGCAGCGTGAGGATTCGAGGCAATATCTGCAGCTTTACGGGATGTTCCCCAGTTGCTGTAAATCACGAAGCCTCGATCGTCCATTTCTTTGAGGTACACCATCCGGGCGGACACTTTCCCCGAGGGCAAAGAAGCTGTCGATAGCGTGACGGTTTCTGGCTGATGGACTTTGGACTCGTTGGCATGCTTGAACCAGATATCGAATTGCTTGAACGGGTTTGCGTCCAACTGGGATTCTTCGAGTGAGCCCTTGGTGTATTGCTCCGCTTGGAGGGTGCCATTTGTGCCGCCGGGGGCGAATATGTGCTTTTGTGTTGACATGCTTCTTGCTCTGGTGATGCTTGATGTCGATAATGAAGGTAGTCGTCGAAGCATCGATTATATGCTACTAGGTGTATTTGGCGGCCAGAGATGTCTTCGCCTTCAGGTTGTACTGAAGTGATGACTCTACTAGGTAGTCTACCTAGGAGGTAATGGTGGCCAATGATGATCTCACGACGCGGCAGGTTTGAGATGAGTCTTGGCATTTACAGCAAGGATTGTGACTGCGCGTTTCTCGCGTGTTCTGCCTCAACAACAACGACAACAACACCAATAACAGCAACAACAACTTTTCCATAACTATGCCATGAAGCGGAAGCGCCCAAACAGAGCGGAAGCAGCTGCGAAGAAGAAACAGAAAATTCACGCGCAGTTGAACGAACGTCCTTCGCACGCGTTGCTGAAGAAATACTACCCTGAACTCGTGACTCTGCGACAATATCTCGCATCACGGTTGCCAAAAAAGCGTCGTAGGAGACTTCAGCAATATGGGCGAGACGCTGCTTCAGATTGCGATTGTAGCGTTGTCAGTTTACTCGATAGCACGCTCATTGGGTGCTTCAAGCACGTTCAGGTAGACGACAGCAGTTTTCTCGACGACGACATCTCTCTGTTCACGCAACAGGTATCGGAGAGTGACGCAGCTGCTTCAGTTACGCCAGGCAAGTTTAAACAGACTGAGGTACGCAGGGCTGTTCTTCTCTTGCCCACTTTCATCATCTTCGCTCTCCAGTTGACCCATTCCAGATCGTGGACTTTGTGGTATGGATGCTGTTTAGGAAGCAGGCCAACAATCTACGACCACAGCATCTCCTGTGCCAAAATTATCAGAGATACGTCGTCCCGCACGACAATGGCCCTGGGCCTGAGATAGTGCCCTCCATCCCTGGTATATATTCGAATGGCCCCCACGAAAATGTCGAAACATTGAAGTCTCATCCCTGGAGTGCTCTGCCGCATCTGTTGGGTAGCGGAGCAGAGCGCATCCTGGGCGATTTACTGATTGATTGCGGAATTTTCGCGCCCGCTGGCAGCAGTAGCAATTATGTGCAACTTTGCGGTGTGCCGATGAATGATCTTCCTGTCATGTCAGGGGCTCAAGAGAAGCCTGAGACCAATCATACATCCTACAACAAGCTGGACGCTACAACTCACGAAAGCACGCATCGCTCCTGGCGAGGACTGACAGAAATCCGTTTCGTGCGGCATCGCATGCTGTATGCGCGGCCCACGCTCAGCGCGAACGGAAAGGTGCGATGTGGCTTGCACCCGATTCATGTGCTGAATCGAAACTGCGATACTGAAGATCGTGGAGAAACACATCATGTCATGAAGTACATGTTCCCACTGCAGTTCGGGCTGCATAATGTGTTGCAGTCGGATGTCGATCGAAAGGACACGACACGGGTTCTCCAGGACTACACGGTTCGGGAGCAGGAGATTTCGAAAGTAGACGGTAGGGCCCGACAGAAGAAGCCTCACGCGATGTCAAATGTCGGTAGCAGGCTGCCAAAAGCATTGCCAAAGCGACTACGTGGAGCTGCAGAAGACCTTGTCCGAAGGCTGCGGAAGCGGCATGCGAGATGTGCGTATCATGCTTTGCTGAATCACTACTGTTCCAAGCCGGCAGGGCCAGGTCCTGAGGACCAGCACTCTCTTCACCGTGCTCTCAACGTGGCCCAGGTGTCCTCGTTCTGCCGCGCAGTAGTGACGAAAGTGTTTCCCAGTGAGTTTTGGGGTCATGGGGAGACCGGCAAGCAGAACGCACACACTCTGCTATCGAATATCGACAGCTTTGTCCGGCTCCGTAGATACGAGACGATCAGTCTGCATGATGTGCTTCAGAAGATGAATCTCGACATCGATTGGCTGACGCCGCTGAAGCACTGCCAGAGCACTCATATGAGTGCTTCCGATTCCGGCAAGAGGCGGCAGCTGATGGCAGAGTTGCTATACTATGTGTTTGATTCGTTTCTTATACCACTGATACGAAGCCACTTTCACGTCACGGAATCGAACGCCCAGCGGAACCAGATTTTCTATTTCAGGCATGATGTGTGGAAGGAATTGTCCGAACCGGCAATGGAATCGCTCAAGTTATCGATGCTTGAGGAGTGCAGTGTCCCAAGTATTACATGCACTAACACCAAACGATACCTTGGCGTCAGTCACGTTCGCCTGGTGCCCAAAGAGATTGGCATGCGACCGATCACCAACTTGCGTCGCCGAGTGCAGAAGACTCAGCACGGACAGGTCGTGCTTGGCAGAAGCATCAACAGCCTTCTCACACCGGCATTCAGCGTTCTGAATTACGAAAAGGGACGACCTTGCCACAATCTCGGCTCTGCTATGTTTTCTGTGGACGACATCTTTCCACGCCTGCAGATGTATCGAGCATCCCTAGATAAGCAAGGGCTCTTCGGCAAACCTCTATACTTCGCAAAGGTAGATGTACAGGCTTGTTTCGATACCATTCCGCAGAAGCGCTTGATGGATCTCATCAGGGAAATCATCGACAATGATGAGTATCAAATATCACGATATTCCCGAGCAAAGCTGCTTGGATCACACAGCAAGGACACGCCTGGATTCGGTGCCAGACCGTCGTGGAAGTATCTGACTAAAGCGAGTTGTACGAGAAAGGAGTTCGACTTCCAGGAAGAAGTCGCGACAGATATATCCGCGGGACGCCGGCGAGCGGTATACATCAACGGGCTCGCTCCCAGGCGCGAGAGCCGTCAAGGCCTCGTCAGGCTTTTAGAAGAGCATATCGAATGCAACATGATCCAGATCGGCAAACGGCTCTATCGGCAGAAAATGGGCATTCCGCAAGGCTCGATCGTGTCCAGCTTGCTATGCAGTTACTTCTACGCGGATATGGAGCACAAGCTTCTTGGCTTCATCAACGAAAATGGCAGCAGCACTATGCTCAGGCTCATCGACGACTTTCTCGTCATCAGCACAGATCGAGGTGTTGTAGAGAAATTCCTGCGGACCATGCATGCTGGCATACCGGAATACGGAGTACAAGTCAAGCTCGAGAAGAGTCGAGCGAATTTTGAGCTGCATCTCGACGGAAAAGCTATACCGATACTGACTGATGAAGACTTTCCTTATTGTGGGAACACCATCCATACGCGGACGCTCGATCTGAGCAAGGACCACGAGAGAAGACGAAAGAGTAGTACGCGCTCCGAGAATTTTGATTTCGCCCACCTACATGCCTTATGCTAATGTGTGAGTACAGATGTTGCCGATTCGGTGGCTATCGAACACTCCAAAGTGCCGGGCCAGACATTCTATCGGAAGCTATTGAAGTAAGCATCGCAGCCAGTCATGAGTGCAAATGTCACTAACACGCTGTTCTCAGCGCTTTGAAACTACAGATGCGAGCTATGTTGCTCTCCACTTCCTACAATTCCGTGGACACGGTCTTGTCCAACCTCTACCACAGCTTCGTCGAGGTTGCGCAGAAGAGCTATTACTACATCAAGAGTCTCCCCATTGCAAAGCAGCCACCAGGCAAGCTAGCTGTCAGTACGTATAGCTGTGTCTGTTTGGCGTTTCCATTGTGAGGATTCGGCACTGATGATGGACACACACAGAGGCGGTCGACGACATGATCGAGCTCGCATACGTGCTCGCGAAGCGCCGCAAGGTCACGAGCAAAGACGTAATGCCTTATGAATGCTGTATTACGGCTGCACAGACGCGATGGTCAGTGACACCATGGAAGTTCTCTTCGCTCCACTACATACCTACATACAGCGCCCCCATTTGCTGACCAACGGTATCTTGCCTTCTTCCAACCGCAGGCTCGCATGCACAGCATTCATCGACGTCTTTCGCCGTCGACAAAGTCGACATTCTGTTCTGCTTGCGTGGTTACATGCCCAACTGGGCGTCCCTGGTGTCCGAGGACAACAGCGGAGATTGGAGCGTGTTGTGGTGCAGAAGAAGAATAATAACTAATAATAATAATAATACAACCTCTAATCAGGGATCTGCTGCGTGAGACAGATTGAGTTGGTCACGTCACGCCGCACGGCAGGTGTGAAGACGGTGACGGGACCGTTTGATGGAGGCTGAACTTGCCATGTGTCTGGCAGGCATGATGATGATGATGATTTATTATCGTTATTAACTTCGGGTATTGATGCAATTTGATGCAATTGATGAATGGCAGCCTGGTCGAATCATGGTGGGTCAGCGGCTCTGGGATCTGGTGCGTGGCGGTGTAGGAGAAGCCATTCATCACAGACACGAAGAGATGCAAGATTCCCAAGTTGCGCGTGGCGGAGACGGAGATTGGCCTGTCGTGTCGGCGTGCGTGGTGCGTGCGTGCGAGATGAAACCGGAAAGGGACCCTACCTCCTACTGTACCTGTTTTAATGTGCCTACCTCCTACTGTACCGACCTCAAGTACCTATACATGGACCTCCCTGAACTTTGATGTGAATGACGATTGGCGAGTGACATGCATGCCCGCGCGGGTGCGGCCCAGGAAAGAGGTACACAGCATAAGGTATATACCTCGCCTCAGTTTACCTATCATATCATTTTCCGGTGCAGCTGGGCGATAAGTGTGCAGAGGGAGTCTCCAATGGGGAGCAATCAGGTAGCGCTGTCCTGCACCGGGCCAGTAACAACATAAACATGTCTCCCAGTTGTAGAAAGTGGAGTGGAGTGGAGAGAGAGTGTGTATGTGTGAACTCAGAAAACTAGTGCAAGTCTCCCCATGCATTCCATCAAGTTGCATCGTCGATGCTGTGATGGATCAACGGTGATAGTTCCAGTGGGCCCAGAGTAGCTCTTGCAATAGAAGATGTACTTCCGAGTAGAACTCCCTCTTCTCGGTGATGACCATTACTGCCGTCCACACGACTCGCGCCGCACTACGCCGACCAGCGAACATGTCGGAAGTGAGGAGTCACGGGCAGCCAAGTAGTCGCATAGGAGGTAGGGGGTACGGAGGGAGGTAATAGTGAAAAGGCACAGTCTAAGAAGAAAAGAAAAGAAAGAAAGAAAAGCGCGGCAGGGGTCCACATGGCGTGCCCTGCAACGCTGTTTGGCGGCTCTGCGTCTCCGTCCGGTTTTGCTGCTTCTGCTCCTGTTTCTTGGGGCCTAGGGAGGACTATTGGCCCACTCTGTCGCGACGGCCTAGAACTAGTGCTGCCGGATATTGCTGTTTCTGAACGCACATCTTGGCCCATGGACTGCGCCGACGACGACGACGAGTGACTTTAAGTTCTAATCATGCTCTAGGAGGTACTGTAATACCTCAATGCACATTACACATATGACATCCTCTTTGCCCTCCTGTTTCTGACCCCACGACTCCTCAACGACATAACTACATACATACCTTACTTGATACATGTACTCAACTCCGAGTTCTGCCCAGCAGGCCTGAGGCCATCATCTTTCTATCCCAGCATCGAACCTGATCTCGACTCGCGACCAAGCGAGTCCGCGTCGTAGATCGAGGCGACGCCGCCGACGCGCGAACTGTCGCGCCATCTCTCATTGGTCAACTCATCGATTGGGAAGCGGGACGACCAGGATTCGCCAGAAGGTAGAATCGAGGGAAATGGCTGCCCTGAATACCCTCCCTGGTCCCTTCAACAGGAAGAACAACAACAACCACCACCAGTACAACAACAACAACATACACCACGACGACGACGACGACAATAGCAACGACAGCGACGATATTAATTCTCCCATTCTTCATCCAGTATATTGTCGTCACGACCACCAAACTCCCTTGGCCAGTGCGGGCTTCATCATACACATCGACGCCAAAACGTATCCCTCCTCCTCGCACCTCGACGTGGCTGACCACCAGGAGCATGCGCCGCTCACCCTCCTGACCGCAAACGAGTCGACTGTACAGCGCCGCCGCGCATCGAGACACGATAGCCTGTTCATAGACACCACATCCTCACAAGACTCGTTGTGTGGGAAGGGGGCTGGGATCACGCGGCCCCAGAGCGTTGCGGTGCGGGGACTCGGTCGCAGTGTCAGCCTGCCCATCGTGGACGACGCCATGCTGGCCAGTGTCAGCGTGGAGAGTGTCGTCGAGGAGAGCAGCAGCACGCCGGGTTCTCCGCCCGACTTGACCTATTCCAAGTCGTCCAAGAGCAGCTCATCCCTCAACTCAGACGACGACATTTGCGCTGCCGGCCAGGATGGGGGACTCTCCAAACATGGCCACTTTGACGAAGTCGTGCTGGAGGAAGACTGCGGCAGTGATGGGCGAGAAGACAACAATCTGCCGCCGGATTCCAGACCCACGCTCAGGCGCCCGGCGCCGCGGGCACTGGCAACCGGCGGCGCCGTTGTTGCACGAAGACGCAGCGGCACGAGTCCCCCCCTCCGCCCATTGACGAATGGCATCCAGCAGTCCAAATATCCGTCCCTGCAAGGAGCCGTCTCGGGCGTGCTGCAAGATCAGAGCCTCAATCTACCCCAAGGACGGACGATGCAACGCGCAGTCTCGAGTCCCCTCACGTCGCCGTCCATGCGCCCGCACCCTCAACACATTCTTTCGCGGTCGCCCAGTCCCAATAAGCTATATGCACCTAAATCACCGCTCGGCTCTCCGCAAACACTAGCCACGTCCACACCAAAGGCATCGTACGAATCGCAAGGCTCTGCCACGAGAAAGCCGGCGTGGCAGCCGCGCAGAAAGAGCACCAAGGAACTGGAAGCAGAGTACAATGATGAAGACGAAGACGTGCCAGACGACGCCATCTTGGAGAATGTGCCCGTGTCGCCTTTACCGGGACATTATAGCGTAGCACGATCGCCAAACTTGACGCCCAATAGTATGCGCTCAGCGACTCCTAGTCCGAATCGAAGGCCGGGACCATATGCGAACATGCACTCCGCAAACATTCCGAAAGGCGCTAAACGACCCTCTGCTCCGCCGTCGTCCATGACGGGTATGCCTCGATCCCCCAAGTTCCACCATCGTCCCAAGATGCAACATTCCAGTACCGTGGGAGCGTTCCCCTTGGATTCGAGGTGTCGACAGTATAAGAGCAAGTCATGGACGGAGGATCTCAATCGGGAGGCCCGGGAGCTGTCGCAAAAGTTGGAGGAGTATGCGGAGCGCTTGTCGCTCGACAAGAAATCTACCACACCATCGGGCGCCAATAGCGTTGCGAGCAGTCCACCGCGACTAAGTTCGAACAAGCCGGCGAGACTGCAAACGACAATTTTGGAGATCCCCAGCATTCCCAGCACCACACTTCCCCCGATACAGAGAGGCAATATCATGATTGATCCACTTCCCATCAGCAAGGAAAAAGAGGCCGTCCTGAGTCGCACGAGACCGTCATGGCTGCCTCCGAAAGATCAAAAAGAAGAGCGCAAGCATCTCAAGGAGTTTCAGCAGATGATGGCGAGGGCTGCAGAATCTGAGAGAAAGCGCGCTTTGAAAGAGCAGACAAATCGCGAGGACAAGCAAGAAATGCAGGGGAGCATTGCACGAATCTGGGAACAGCACGTACTCCCGAATTGGGATGTAGTCGTGCAGGAGCCGCGAACCAGAGAGCTCTGGTGGCGAGGAGTGACTCCCAGCAACCGTGGTGAGGTGTGGTCCAGAGCAATCGGGAATGAGCTGGAGCTTTCCACGGCGAGCTTCGACGCAGCTCTTGCGAGAGCACACGCACTGGAGGCCAAGATTGCAAACATCCCCGCCGAGGAGAAGGCGAATTGCAGAGAGGCTGCATGGCTGGAAGCTATTGACAGAGATGTTCCGAATACGCTTCCAGACGCGCGCATGTGCTACAATGCGGTGGCGCCACTGCATAAGAACCTCTCGGATGTGCTCAAGGCGTATACTTTGTATCGCAGTGATGTGGGCTATGTTTATGGGATTCATCTCATCGCGGGGAATATATGTCTGACCCTGCCCGCTGCTGATGCATTCGTCCTCCTGGCCAATATGCTTAACAGACCTTTGCCCTTGGCTTTCCTAGTGCACGATGAAGCCGCCATGCAACGAACCTACGAACTCACACTGCAGACACTGCGGTACAAGTACACTCGACTCCACGACCACCTCACATCGCCAGCTTTGGGCCTGAAACCGGAGGAATTCCTGGATCCGATCTATCGCTGTCTGTTCGCATACAACCTTCCTCATGAATATGTTGCACGCATCTGGGACATTTTTGTCTTTGAAGGCGACAAAGCTCTGGTCCGTGCTGCTGTCGCTGTTCTCTCACAACTCGAAAGCAAACTCTACGGATCGCGAGAGGAAGTTTTGCACCTTATTGGTTGGGTGAATCAAGGCAACTTCCCGGTCGAGTCCGAGGACGCCTTCATCAATGCTATACGTGAGGCGGGCAAAGTCGAGCGTCGGAGCGCGAGCGCCTAGTCGGCCGGTCGGGGCAGGAAGAAGAATACGTATCGCAGTCTGATGAGGAGAAGGAGGAACTCGTCATGGATATGTCCGGATCGGGACCGAGTGCTGAATCTCAGCTTTCGTGGAGAGGAAAGTTCCAGTAGCATCGGGATCTTGGATGATACGGTGGGCCTCAGCGCGAAGATGATGGAGTCGATCTCTTTGGTGGATGTGAAGCGCGAGTGCAAGTCGGGAACTGGTAGCATTGCGGGTAGAAAGGGCTTCGGGCTCGCGAGTGCCGGTTTGAGACGCGTCGTTGGGGTCTTCTGTCATCAGACGAATGTGCAAGAATGGGAGCAGTGAGCTATCATTGAGAGCTCCCCATCAATCCTAATGTAATTGGAAAAGACTGGCTTTGGGAGCATTTCATCTTGGAGATGCTTACGAGCTACACAAGAGGAAGGCGTGTGGAAGTAGAAGAAGTGCTGCGTCACACTTGCACTATTGTCTATTCTTTGGGGGGTTGTTTTTGGTAATGATCAGGGCAAGATGAAGGGAACCTGAGAATAAATTAATTGTACAGAGAACGGATGCATACACGTGCGAGTGTGGAAGGGTAGGCGGAGGGGGGAGGGGGGAAAGGGAGAGGGTGCCACTGTTCATATTTCTGTACCTATGTACATCTGACGAAGGATCCCAATGGGGGAATGTTTCCAATGCATCTGCTCTTTAGGTTCTTCGTCAAGCCTCCTCGGCCTCGCTCTGAAGACGAGTCTTTGCTCTCTTGGCATGAGCTTGGCGCGGGACTGTGGTAGTCAAAAAAAAAATGAAAGCACTCTGACATAAAGTCCAAATACGGCAGACTCTTGAAAATCATCTCCAGGCATGGATCTGCGCACCAAGACGGGTACGTGGAAACACTCGGTTCATCAATCTTGTCCTCGTGTCCTCGCACTTTTGGTTTCTCTCGCGCGGAACGAGTGGGAATATCAATAAAAAAGACAATTTTTACTTCAAAACGAAGGATTCGGCAGCAGCGTTAGGTATGCATTCTGCATGTACCTCATCCGTCAATGGCATCCCGCTTGAGGGGGAGGATGGATGGAGAGAGAAGGAAATGAATGTTACCTGTACCTGCCTTTTTTGAAGCTGGGATCAACAATACTATTATCGCCGAGGGCTGGCTGCTTGCTTCTGATTATATACATAGTTTGGGTATGAACTGACTGTACCTAGGTAGTTATAGTTGTCAAATCTCCTCCAATATAGTATGTCCTCCTCCTCCTCCTCCTCCTCCTCCTCCTCCTCCTCCTCCTCCTCCTCATCCGCCATACATACCCGCAACTCGAGACCTACCTACAGCCAGTCATGTAGGTATGTAGTCGATTCATAGTGAAGTCTGGTGGTTTTTCGCCTTTGGCTATTATCTATATCCCTCATCACTCGCTCACGACTCTACTGTCAGATGCATCGATCATCTGTCACTACGGAACCGCTATCCCGCCTCCTCCTCCTCCTCCTCCTCCATGAGCTATCCCCAACGTACGTGGCTATTGATGGTCTCGAGTAGCATATGCAACAAAACGTTCCTCCGTTGCTTCGTTGCTCCTCCTGGATGAAGCCACACAGTGAGATCGAACGATCACTTTTTATGGAACATGTATATAAGAATCGCCAGTGAGCACTCTTACTTGCTTGTTCATCATCATCATCATCATCAACAACAACAATAACACCAATACCATCCCTTGTCGACAGCCAATATATCGGTATCCTCCTCCTCCTTGACAGTCAACGTACAAGAAACGACCGGTGATCAACAACTTCACGACAATCATGCTTACTGCATTCATTCGAGCCCTCGCGGCAACTTCTCTGCTCCTCACTGCAACAGTAACTGCAGACTTTCTTCATCTACGTAAGTCGTTTATGCGTGTGTGTCTGTATTCGAGCACATGAAAACCTCAGGTAGCCAACATAACCGGACTTACTAACCTTCTCCTCTTCCTTTTTTATTTGTTATCTTCCAACAGCACGACGAATACATCACGCCAACCGACAACGGCGGCAACCTCAAGGAACGGAAAATGCCATAATGATTTACGACGGACCTCCCTCGTGCGACGATGTCAATAACAACTATGCTCTCCTCAGTGAAGCGGCGGATGCGTCCAGTTCGGGCTACTATCGCTGCGAGGGTTGTGGAGACTATGGAGATATTGTCAATTGGGATATTATAGAGTTGGAGTTGAATGGACAGAATGGTTTGGGGGCATTATACGATTTATAGTATGTTTTCTTTTTTTTTTTTCCTTTTTCTTCGCTTAATTCATACAAACCTACGGCTGGCGATGGCAGTGGCGACAACGTCGAAATCTCTTCGGTTTTCTTTTCTTGTTTTCTTTTCTTTTATATATATATATACTTTCTACCTTTTTTTGTTGCCTTTTCTTCAGACCCTTTTTTTTCTTCTTCTGCAGAGGACGTAGGATACAAAATCACTCCGGCCGATGGCAGCGCCCTCCGCGGGAGTTGTGTTGTAGCTCGGGATGCGACTTATGATTGCACCAGTGCCCTTACCAACGATCATGGTCAGCTGCTGTTCCGATGTACATCGGATTTGACTGGTTTGCATGCCCGGTAGATGGGGTTATGTAGGTCGACAGGGTTACCTCCGGTTGATTGTGTATATATATAGATATATATACATTTCGATCGGAAGGAAAAAATGGCAGTTCAGGACCTACGTTGACCCGGCCGGAATGATGTGGATGGGAAAAGAATAGGTCATATGACGACGACGACGGGAGTTGAATTAGGAGGTCAGGTATTGACATGGGTGGATAAGTCATATACTCCGACACTCGCCGGGATCGGCTTTAATTCCACTCTCTTCTTAGTAATTAATACCTTACTGCTGCATATACTTCACTTGGTGCTACTGCTGCTCTTATCAGATCATCTTTTTCCCCAATCTTCGTATGCTGTTTGCACTGATCGTCACTTCTGCACTATTTTTGTACATCAATATGGCTTCTGCTTTGAGAAATGTTGTCGTTGTTGGTGGCTCATATGTGGGCCTTGTAAGCTTTTCACTTCCCTTCCCGACCTTCCTTGCTCCATCGGTACCTACATTAAGACAGTAGATTAACGCGACTTCACAGAATACATGTCGAGAGCTCATGAGCATCCTGCCCGCATCAACACATCGCATTCTGCTGATTGAAGCACATACGCATTTCAATCATATCTTCACATTTGTCGGTACTTGACCTGACTCAATTTGGACATCTCACTCATCATGCTGATCATACGCTGTGAATAGCCACGCTTCTCTATCCTCTCCGGACATGAACACAAGGCGTTTATACCATATACGGGCCTTTTTCCTCCTGATTCCCCACACAGAGTCATCACATCTCGAGTAGAGCATGTGCATCCCAAGCATGTTCAAATCAGCACCAGTTTCGAGGACTCTAATAGTGTACCTTACGACTACCTGGTGCTCGCAACTGGAACACAGCTCGCTGCTCCTTCGATGATGCCTCATGACGATGCCGCCTCCTCAATTTCGTACTTGCAGAGTTATCAAGATCAGCTGCGTAAATCACAGAAGATCGTGATTGTTGGAGGTGGAGCTGTAGGTGTGCAAATGGCCCTAGATCTCAAGGAGCTGTATCCGAGTGGGAAGGAGGTCACAGTCGTGCATTCGAGAGATAGGCTCATGCAGCTTTTCGAACCGAAGCTGCATGCTATCCTTGCCGAGGCGTTTGAAGAAAAGGGCATTCGGCTAATTACGAAGACGCGAGCAAAAGTTCCTGCTGGAGGATTTGCAAACGACGGGAATCGAATGGTCGTCGAGCTCCTCAATGGAGACGAGATTGAGGGCGACTTTGTGATTCTTGCTACGGGACAGAAGCCGAATAACCAGCTGGTTGCGGGACTGGCAGCTTCGTCTGATTCCGCCGAAGCTGAGTTAGTAAATCCTGCCAATGGCTTTCTTCGGGTTAGACCTAGTCTCCAACTACAAGATGAGGCATATTCGCACATTTTCGCTGTTGGCGATATAGCGGATACGGGACTCCAAAAGGCAGCTCGACCAGGCGCTGCTCAGGCCAAGGTGGTAGCGCAGAACATCTTTTCATTAATTCAAGGGGAGAGAGCAGAGGCGAAGTTTGAGAAGAACCCGCCGGCTATACACTTGAGCTTGGGATTGGTACGTCACTCGCATTCACGAAGGCAGCATCGTATCGTGCTACATGTCGCTGACAATGCAACAGAAGCGGAACATCATATTCCGGAACCCGAATAGGAGCGAGGGACAGACGGAAGCGACTGTCATAGACAAGTTCGAGTAAGATTTCTGTTCCACGCCTGACTGATGGTGCAATTGCTGACGTGTTGATGTTGTAGCGGGAGAGCAGATATGGGAGTCGAGGGGATGTGGGACCGGTTGAACGTGAAGCTGGAGAAGATGGAGGAAGCTGGAGTGCGGGCGGAGCTGTGAGAGGGTGTGAATGAGGATGTGGATGTGGATGTGGATGTTGATGTTGATGTTGATGTTGATGTTGAGGTCGAAGTTGTGAAATCTAAATACTGGTGGTCGACGCGTCTTGGTCGTTCTTGCCAAGCCAAGCTTGCCATTGGAGGTGAAAGTGGGAGTGGGTCCGGTGCAAGGGTGGTTTTGAGTTACGCGTCGGGCTTGACCAGGGTCCACAAGTATCAAAAGTCAGTGGAGCTGCCTGAACAAATATCGCTGCTGCTGCTGCTGCTCTGTTCATGTTCCCTTCTTGACTCTTCCATCACCGCCCCGCTCCGCTCCGCTCTCCGCCGACAGCAAGTCGCGATGGCGTCGAGACAAGCCATCAACGACCTGCCGGCCAGTCAGCAGCCCGGCCACTCGCAGGCCGAAGACGAATTCGAGTTCATCCACACCCCCAAAGCTCCCACACCCGTCCCTGAAGCTCAGAATTACGGTGTCCGCACTACTGCTGTATGCTGCTCTCCTCTCCTCTATCTCTCCATCTCTACTAACCTGCACTGTTCCCCATATCCATCGCCACTGACACGCACATCTCTCTGTAGTATCCCGCCATCAAAAATGCTCCTCTGCCTGCTGATGGACCCGGCAGCGAGACGTTCAACAATGCCTTCCTCTTCACCCTGCTCGCCGGGATTCCCGCCTACTTTGCCTATCAAGTGAACGGCGGTCTGATCACTTGGGTCTTCTTCGCCATCCTAACCGCTATCCCCATCCTCATGGCCTTCTGGACGATCGCCTCCGCCATGTCGCCGCGTCTCAACGAAAAGGCCAAGCTGCCTGGCGCTCCGATCGAGCAATACCTCACATTCAAGAGCCAAGAGGATAAGAGAAAGTATCGTGGCAAGAACAAAATTCCCATGGAGACGTTCCATGAGATGTACTTTGACGAAAAGGTAGACTTCAATGGCGATTGTCTGGAGATCATGGAATACAGACACGACTGGGCCAACTTCCGCTTCACCTTGAGCCTGTTCTGGTTCTTCTTGACTGGCATGATGCCCGAGGTGATCATGCACACTCGTTCGCAGGACGAGGAGCAAGTCCGAGACCACTACGATCGTGGCGATGACTTCTACGGCTGGTTCCTGGGTCCGCGCATGATCTACACTTCTGGCATCATTTCCGACATCAACAAGGAGGAGAGCCTTGAACAGCTGCAAGATAACAAGCTTGGTCTCGTGTGCGAGAAGATCGGACTCAAGCAGGGCGAGAAGATGCTCGATATTGGCTGTGGCTGGGGTACTCTCGCCAAATTTGCATCTGCAAACTACGGCGCCAACGTCACTGGTATCACTCTTGGTCGTAACCAGACAGCATGGGGCAACAATGGTATGCGCAAGCTCGGCATCCCCGAAGAGCAATCCCGCATCCTCTGCATGGACTATCGTGACATCCCTGTCCCAGAAGGCGGCTACGACAAGATCACTTGCCTTGAGATGGCTGAGCACGTCGGTGTCCGCTACTTTGGCAGTTTCCTTTCCCAAGTCTACAACATGCTGGACGACGATGGTGTATTTTTCCTGCAGATTGCTGGCCTTCGCAAGGCCTGGCAATACGAGGATCTTATCTGGGGTTTGTTCATGAACAAGTACATCTTTCCTGGCGCTGACGCTTCCACTCCTCTCGGCTTTGTCGTCGATAAGCTCGAGGGTGCTGGATTCGAAGTCAAGGGCATTGACACGGTCGGTGTGCACTACTCTGCCACGCTCTGGAGATGGTACAGAAACTGGATTGGCAACAAAGATAAGGTTGTCGGCAAGTATGGTGTGCGATGGTACAGAGTAAGCATAAAATACACATCTCGTGCCAAGACAAATGAGCACAGCTGACGAAATTGACAGATTTGGGAGTACTTTCTCGCATACAGCACCATCATCTCACGACAAGGTTCTGCCACCTGCTTCCAGATCACTCTGGTCAAGAATATCAACTCAACTCATCGCATCGAAGGTATACCGAACGCCTTCGGACTTCACGGTGCTATCAATGCTTGCAAGGAGGCTGGTAAATCAACTTTCCCGAGCAAGTAGGAATTCTCGGCAGACTCGATCCCAGGCGGACTCATCAGCATCAGCAGAGCTACCCGCACTGCTCAAGCAGCTTAGCTCGCTCGACTTTGGTCATGCTGCAGAATTACCAACGGGCTGTAGCTGACGCTATTAGAGCAGTCCCATTTGCGAGCAGAGCGGTATGGAACTGCCATATCGCATACTCAAGGTGTACAAGTAGTACATAGATATGCGTCTAGCAGCAAGCGGCTGGAGCGATGCATTCAAAAGCGATGTATCATGCACAATCAATAGGTGTATTTTTCCTGTTGACGGTTTTTCTTGCTTTACGTGGGCTAGGTAAGAACTACTGACATTCGCATCGTTTATCCAAGGACGAACCAGAATTCTTGAGTTGTATGCCAAAGACCGCGACGAAACCGAGTCGTGAACAGGCATACCTCGTATCCTACCGCCCGCGACAACACAGAATACTGGATATCCAAGATGAAATGCCTCATAAGACCAGCATGCCGATCGGCCTAGCCGACCGCGCTGACGATGATCAGCATTCCCAATGGTCGCGCCTGACGCAGTGATATGCGCGCTCCGTGCGCTTCGATGAAGTGTCTGGCTGGCTGGCTCTTTCAGGCTTGCCTCGTTGACTCGGAGATTGATCTGCCCTGCTGCAAACGCACTTCAATGGCCACTGGATGGAAAGGCCAATCCTCACGATTGTGCTTACAGAAGAGCCTCGGACGAGTCGCTTTGTGGGAGTATCATCGGTCTTGTTGGTGTCTGTCTGCCTGTGGGACTATGGGGCCAGTAAAGTTCGTGGTAGTCGTTGTTGTTGCTGCAGGCGCCCGATCAGGGTCGCAAGTCGATGGATGGACTTGTCTCCTCTGGATGCAGATGTCATTTTCGGAACCCCACCTCAGGATATAAATATGGGGCGACGACTTACATGTATTCGTTCTCGAAGGGTCCCTTTGAAACAACATTGGCTATTGTTACCATTTTGAACATTTTGACTGGCACTACTCCGAACAGTTATAACCACTTTTACTCCATCTCACAGGAGGCCAAAGTATAAGTCTAGCATTTCAAAGACTATATCCATGGTGGGCCGAACTTTCAGTCCGTTTATGAACTGGTGGCGAAGAAAGAAAACAGAAGAAAAACCAGAAAAGAAGAGAAAAAACGAAAAAGAAAAGAAAAGAGGAAAGAAAGGAAAAGAAAATAGAGGAAAAGAAAAGAAAAGAAAAGAAAAGAAAAGAAAAGAGAAAAGAAAGAAAAACCACACACGCCGTCCCCGTTGCTACAACACTACCCGGCTCAAGGAAGCGCCCTGCTCCAGCTCGATCAAACACTGCTATCCTCAAATCCACCAGATCCTGACTAGGCGATGGGCACGTCGATGACCCCAGCCGTGCGGGTCTATATCAGAGGCTTCGTTTTCGCGCTACGAGGAAAGGATACAAGGAACTACCTCCTATGTCTCTTAAGTTTGCATTCAGCACAGCGCCTGCGACTTGAGATCCCTGACTGCCACCGCGAGAATGAAGCCTCTGCGTGCAGCTTCGACTTTCGAGGTTGTGTGCTGCCTTCATCTGCTGGAAGACAAGCTCGCGTAGCTGATCTAAGCAGTCATGCGCATCAAGGACCTACGATCTCTGTCTCTCTCTCTCTCATATCTGCCGTCGTGCTTCTTGCGTGTCCTTGTCACGGTGACCAGCTAGAGCGACATAGCTTTCTGCTCGCCAAACCGCCCAGTCGAGCCAGAGTCAGCTGATCACATGCTAGCCATGCCCATCGTAGCTTCATGCGCAGGAGGAGCAGGCGATAAGTGATGGCCATTTCGAACGTCAACATATGCCTCTCTTATGCCTCTCTTTACCATAAGTGCTTGGTTACCATGCTATCCCAAAGCCTTTGAGAACGGGCACGCATGAAGTGTCCTTTGCAGCATGAACACAAGTTGCAAGCATCTTTGTGAGAGCCGAGATCAATTGATCTCAGTAACACATCTCCTGTGACTTGAATGCCATTTCCCAGCCACACGTTGTACATGGTCGAATATGTACGGTCAGATCTGCAAATCCACCCTCCTGACCAGGAGCTAAGCATTCCAGCTTAAGCGTGGTATCCTTCCTTTCAGCACAGGATATCAACGGCGCCCGAGTACGCACCAGGACACGATGCTGTGTTCGCAGTCAGTCTCTTCTCGTCCCTCAAACTGCGCGCGCCATACGTATAAGGTAGCGCAGACATGTAGACCTCAAGCTTCCGTCCTCCTTATGCTCTGAGAGGGTCAGTGTGACAAAGACCGCGATCGCGAAGGAGTGGTCTGAACTTGCTCACGTAGTAGAGAGTGACGAGCAGGTGCCCAAGTAAGCGCCCGCATGTGTCAGTTCTGGTGGGTGGTATTTAGTGCGTCCACCATTGCGTCTCGTGTATAGTACATTAGCCGAGGAGCTCACGCGATGGGCAAATAACGACGCATGGTAAAGCGCTGTGTGAACGACGCGGAACACATCCACAGGTTCATAAGAAACGAATGTGTTGGGCATCGAAAGACTTTAGATACATGTAGGAAGGGTTCTCTGTGCGTCAATGACAGCCAGGTCAGGAAACAGCAGTAATGAGACAGTCCCTACTTGCCTTACCTACCTGACCTAGGGAAAGGGCAGTTTGACGTGCCAACAGGAGAGAGCCGTGTGAACATGCTTCCATGTGGTTGGAACACGGGTTATGATAAAAACGGTGAGCATATGATGGCGGATAACGATAAGCCAACTTCGTCGCCGCAAGGCGAAGAATGATGGGACGGCCACGATAGTACGATCAGGGTTTAGAGGGGACGAGTATACGACGGTGGGAATGGGCATGAGGATAGTAAGAGAATAGACAATGGTGATAGGATGGGTAGGCGGCGATGACACAATGGTGATAGGTTGGGTAGGCGGCGATGACACCATGGCGAACAAAGATGAGACGAGGATGAAGATAGCGATGACATGAGAGTAAAGAGGAGAATGCGACGGCAGCAATGTGTGATGGCGATGATGTGTGATGACGACGACGATGGACGACGATGACGACGATGGACGACGACGACGACGACGATGGACGACGACGACGATGGACGACGACGACGACGACGGACGACGACGACGACGGACGACGACGACGACGGACGACGACGACGACGGACGACGACGACGACGACGGACGACGACGACGACGATGGACGAT
>NW_016017391.1:1481733-1499764 GCF_000320565.1 Sphaerulina musiva SO2202
ACCATGGCGAACAAAGATGAGACGAGGATGAAGATAGCGATGACATGAGNGTAAAGAGGAGAATGCGACGGCAGCAATGTGTGATGGCGATGATGTGTGATGACGACGACGATGGACGACGATGACGACGATGGACGACGACGACGACGACGACGGACGACGACGACGACGGACGACGACGACGACGGACGACGACGACGACGACGGACGACGACGACGACGATGGACGATGGACGACGACGACGACGATGGACGATGGACGACGACGACGATGGACGATGACGACGATGGACGACGACGACGATGGACGATGACGACGATGGAAAGACGACGAGACACCCCTCCAGGAACCTGCTGCGAACAGCAAGCGACTGATGGGGCGCTGACTGGCAGACACCAACAAAAAAAACAAATGATTCAGAGGCTCGAGAATGTTGCTCGAGAGGTGAGAGGATATCAGTACGTCCGGAGGACTCAGCTGCACCGTAACGAGTCTGCGTGGCAGACCCCATTGCACGACCCGGGGACTCTAACTATGCGGAGGCCCATAGTCAGGACATCCCAGGTGCGTCCTCCCGCGCCAGTTCTGTGAAGAACTTGCAGCTGCACAACGTACCGATAGTGCTTTGTGGGGAGAGGGGGACTGCAGGCGCGGGCAGCCAGGTGAACCTGGCCCTTAGAAAGAGGGGACGGTCACTCCATTTGTTCTTAGTCTTACCAAATGCAAAGGGTGCAGCTGTCCGGAGTGTCGTCGATCGGTCGAGCTTGGCCTTTCGTCGGCATGAAAAGAGGAAGTGGTGTGGAGGAAAGAGAAGAAGAAGAAGAGAACAGAATGAGAAGAGCTTTTTATGATCAGGGCCAAGCCAGCGGAAAGTCAGGAGGCCCTCTGCCGCTTCGGAGGTCGCGGACTCATGCGTACTGGTGCTCATGAACTATGAAGATGGCATCTGCGTTGTTTCCAGAGCCGCAGAGTGGGTGGGTGGACCGTTTATGTCTATGGTCTGGCGTTTGGCCAAAGTCAAACACCAACCGTTGGTTCGGAGCCTGCATCAAGGGTAAAGCTTCAGGAGAATTTTGCTTAACTGCAGCCTGCAACAATTCCAAAAACCCGCCCTGTCTCAGGCCATGACGCTGCGGATGAGTGTGAAGATATCTGCCATTGAGACTCAGTCCCGGTCACGCAAGCGAAGCCTCTTGATGAGGCACTCGGCTTTTGATTCCATCTAAGAATCGAGCTATAGGGGAGAGCCTCGAAATTTCAGACGGATACTGGTCGCATCCAATGCAACGACGAGCTGTCCAGAGCAGAATGCAGTTACAAGATGCTCATGCGAGCTTCCCACCGGTGTCAATCAGCCAGATCACACGGATGATGCTTACGTCGTCGAAGCTTTGGAACGCTCAACCCTGTGAGCTCCGACGTGAGCCGGCCATAAACAACAGATATAATATGCGTTTCTCTGGCTCGCCCCGCAGCTGATGCAGTGTACGCGGCGGCGGCGGTGGTTGGGCCGGGACTCATGCTAGAAACGCGGATCGTGATCATGCGAAGAATTCGGTGCAAGCGACGAGGCACGGGAACGTGCAATTCAGGCCCACCCAGCATCCATGGATACTTTATACTTCATCGTCATGGCCAAACAGTCGTCAACACAAGCACTTCCCAATTGGTAACTTCAGCATCAGCAGGTGAATCCTGCAGGCGTTTACCCTTAGGCCCATAGCGAAGACCACTTGATCTCATTACTCATCGGAGTTCTCAGGATAATTGCGCGATGGGCAGTCGAAGTATTTCACAATGCTGGACGGACTAAAATATGTCTGCTGATCCAAAGTTGAACACAATACCCGGATTTTGCTTCACCAACTTCATAGACATCGAACACCGCTAGACGCAGACGACGTCTTTCGCCAAGAATAGCACATACTATATGGAGTAAGGTGGGATTGAACCAAACCAGGGTGGACTACGGGCCGCCCCGTCATCTAAACCTCCGATACCCTGGGTCCAAGAAACATGTTCCACTACCTTATATAAAAACATACCTAGAAATCGATGAAAAATGCCACTGCAAGCGCCCGGCTCCCTCCAGAACCCATCTAAGCATCTCGGAATCGTGTTGTTTTGGATGAAATAATAAGACACGCACTTCGAATGCTCCGGGTTGTGCACTTACGATAGCGATATGGCTGGCTTCCACATTGCACCACGCTTGTCGAGATGCCGCTCTCGAATTCTTCCCGGCTTTCTGCAAAGACTGTTTCATTGCCCAGAAGGCCCGTTGCAACCATTGGAAGGTCCTGACTACGAAGAATTCTACCGCTATACCAGCGGTCGCTGGCTCTGGGACGAGGAAGCTCGCCTCCAAGAACGATACAAGAAGTTCAATGTACCAGGCTTAAAACACCTCGCGGTGAAAGCCAGTGGTGCACAGTCATGTCTCAGCATCACGAAGCTCGCTGAGGGAGGCTTCAATAAGGTCTTCCGGCTTGCAATGGACAATGGCTCCGTGGTGATTGCAAGGATTCCGTTTCCTAACATTGGCTCGGCGGCATCTCAAGTGATTGCATCGGAAGTCGCTACCATGAATTTTGTGAGATCCGACCCCAGGTCACCAGTCAGTCTTAGTATACATCGCTAATCACGTTGGAAAAGGTCCAGAATGTCATCGGCATTCCAGTGCCGAAGGTTCTGGACTGGGATGATGGAATCTCCAATAGTGCAGAATCTGAGTACATCTTGATGGAAGAAGCGAAGGGTACACGACTAGATGAGCTGTGGACTGACATGAGAATTGATGATAAGTGGAAGATCGTCGCTGAAGTGGTGGCGATGCAGAAGAAATTGCAGTCTGCAATCTTTTCAAGGTTAGCATTGAGCTCCGTTGACTCCTATATCCACCGCTGACGGCGTCGATATAGATGTGGCAACCTCTACTTCAAGTCGGATGCTATAGAAGGCTGTCTGGACATTGAACTTACTGGCCAATTGTCAGATGCGGCCAGGGCATACGCAGAAGAGCGATTTGCAATTGGGCCTGCCGCTGAACAGTCGTTTTGGCAACCAGAATTAGCATCAGCTCTTTTTGATCGCGGACCTTGTGAGACTACACCCAGTGCTGACGAAGCACAATCGCTTATCTGATCCTCTAGGGCCTGACGCGCAAACTTACCTTCGTGCCCTTTCGCAAAGGGAGCGATCAAAGACGACCTCAGCGAAAATCACTCAAGCCTCTGATGGAGATCCTCTTCACCTCTTAGACTCCTCTGAAGCTCGTCTTGAACTCCTCGACAAGTTCGATGCAGTCATTCCTTACATTCCACCAAACGACCCTAGCTTAGATGTGGCTACACTGTCCCATTGGGATTTGCGAACTCCAAACATCTTTGTCAATAACGGGCAAATCACATCCGTGATTGACTGGCAGGACTGCTGGGTGGGACCGCTTTTCATGCAGGAAAGACGCCCCCAGCTTGTTGAATACTATGGGGAGATGATGTTGCGGCTGCCCGACTACTACGAAGGAATGGAAGACAAGCAAGAAAAAGCAAAGGTAACTGACAAAGTCGAAAGATCGTTATTGTATTGGTACTATACCCGAAAGACCACAACCGACAATCCGACTCTTCTGAGACTGTTCGATTTACCCTTGGCGCGCACACGAAGAGAGTTGGTACTTTTTGCTTCAGATGTCTGGGAAGGGGAGACGATTCCCTTGCGAGAGTTGTTATACAAGCTGCAACAGTAAGTTCTTGCTTCTCCCGAAACTTGACGTCTCTGCTAACCATTACCGTCAGACACTGGGAAGAGCTACAAACGGGAGTTCCATGTCCTATCCGGTTCAGTAGCGAGGAAATTGACGCACATGACCGTGTCTCAGCTGACTGGAACAAAAAGGCCGACTTCTGGACGTCGTTGGAAGGATTTGTGGGCCGAGACGGGTATACTGCGAATGAAGACTATGACAGAGGTCGCACGTTCTTTCAAGAATTGCTGGAGGAAGGTCTGCCTCACTTGAGTCGCAGCGAGCAGGAAGAGTTTGCAGAATTGGTTCCGTGGGCGAAGAAGTAATCGGATTGAGGCTGCGCGCGAGAGACAGCCTCGGCGTGAATTTGTACTGTTGACGATTTCTCAGCGCAGGAATGGTTTGAGGCATGCTGATGTCTGGACGATAGCCTGGATATACAATGTTGCCCTACAAGCACCTGGTAACTCGTTATAGCATATTATCAAGTTTATGTGTTTCAATGTCAGATTCACACGCTATATACAGCTAAAGCGCTTCAACATATTTTCGTCTCTGCTAATAGTATTGTTAATATTCTCAACAAATATCGTCTCGAGTAAGAATTAAGGTATATCCTGTAGAATAGTATCTATTAATATAAGATAAGTATATAAGGTAGATATATTGACTTTATTCCATTAGGGGAAATGTCAAGTCCTACTTAATAGCTGCTACTAGCTAGAGCGGCATAAAATTGCTGATCAATACCTCGTAATCGACCAGGCGGTCCTGGCCTATCTTGCCACAACGCCGCATTTTCTCTTGCCCTAACTTATTGCCTACATACTACGACTACACATGTGACATTCGGCACAACTGCCTCCCTTTCACTCACTTACCCAGACCTACCCAAGATCATGTTCACCCCGAGCTTTGAGGACGGCCCATTCCCCGGGACATCGATCCCGATAATGGTATTGCTGTTCACTGCCTTGCCTCTGGCTTACTATGTCTTCTACAGAACATACAGCGACCCCCTCTCACCCATTCCCGGGCCACTCATATGTCGGCTGACCCCCCTATGGAGCTGGTACCATTCATTCATCGGCGACGAATCTCGCCAGATTCACGCTTTACACGAGAAATATGGCCCTGTCGTGAGAATCGGCCCCCACGAAGTCATTTTCGCAGAAGGAGAGGCTTTGGCACCTATTTACTCCGAAAAGGGAGGTTTTCTCAAGGCCCCGGCGTACGCCAATTTCGACTCCGAAGGCCACAAGACTATCTTCAGTGACCTAGATCCTGTGCATCGCGCCCAGAGAAGTAAAGCCGTCATGCCGCTTTTCAGCACGGCAGCGCTTCGGTCTCGAAGTCATGTACTTGAAAGCTGTATCGATCAATTCATTCAACGTCTTCGTCGAGAAATTGCCATAGCACGCGAGACCGCTGAGAAGACTGGTGGGAAAGCGGCTCCCGTGGACGTTCTCAATCTCTCGAGGAGTTTCGCTCTCGATGCAGTTTCGTCTTATCTCTTTGGCAAATCCTACAATGGATGCAGCGAGGATACGGCGTCTACACCGCTCTCGGCATCGGCATACGTGGATGATATTGTCTCCATTGGACGATTTTTTTTCCTGCCGCCATACCTCTTCGTTCCTGTTTTTGCACTGTATCAAAAACTTTTCCCGCCTACCGAGGAAGAAAAGTTGAGTGCGGAGAGAGTTTCGAATTTTACCAAACCGTTGATTAAACTGCCTACTTCACCTCTTCGTCCAAAAGAGGAGGAAAGAGAAAAAGAAGAAGAGGGTGGATTCCAGTCCTATCAAACCCGCCTCCTCACCACCGCACGCATCAGCCCCGAAGAAACCGAGATTCAAATGAAAGACGTCATTTTCGCAGGCACCGATACCACGGGAATGAATCTGAGCATGATTATATGGAATTTATGCAAACATCCCGACATTTACGCCAAACTTCAACAAGAAGTCTCTGAAGCAGCAGCAACAACATCATCATCATCATCATCTTCCTCTGAAGAACAAAATCTCCCCTATCTAGAAGCAATCGTCAAAGAAACCCTCCGCACATCAATGGCCAATCCCACCCGATTCCCACGTATAGTTCCCCCTCAAGGCTGGACTTATACTTCTCCCTCCTCCTCCTCCTCCTCCTCACCCACAACCAAAACATACTTCCTCCCCCCCGGCACCCAAGTCTCCCTGCAACCCTGGACTCTCCATTCCAACCCCATAATTTTCCCTGATCCGCAAGACTTCAATCCTCAACGCTGGCTTTCTTCTTCTCCAACAAAAGAAAAAATGTCTCGCGATTGGATCCCTTTTGGTTTGGGACCGAGACAGTGTATAGCGAGAAATTTGGCGATGAGAGAATTGGTTTTGGCGACGAAGGCTTTGGCGGTTAGTGGGGTTTTGGAGGGGGCGAGAGTGGTGGGGGAGAAGGTGGAGGTTGTGGAGTGGTTTAATGCGAGAGTGAAGGGGGGGAGGGTGGAGGTTTTTTGGGAGTGAGTAGGTTGGATTTGTTGGGTTGTGGGGGTGATGGGAGTGATGAGGTGATGGGAGTGATGGGGTGATGATGATGATGATGATGATAAAGATGATAAAGATGATGATGATTGATGATTGATGATAGATTCGTAAAAGTAAAACGACGAGTGGCGGGCGCATTTCATGAGCTGGAGAGGAGGTTTTGATCATACTGTACCTACATGTACCTGTAGGTATTGATTTATACGATGCCTCGACATCTGTGACATGCGTTAGCGACAACAGACGGCATCAATCCAGACGACTGAAACTGTTAGCAAAGTCATCTTGCATACTTGTACCTTGTCTTCAGAACGAAATGATGTACGGCAAACGGTAAACGGTAAAAGACATCTCTCTCCAAATCATTTTAAATGCACGTTCTAGTCTTACACTGCTTCCCCATAGGTTCGCGTGACTTGTGGTGGTGGTGGTGGCCTCAGTCACTATCGCTATCACCATCTTCCGAACCTCTTTCCGCCCCGCCATTCGATTCAGCCTCCGCCACGTCTTCAGCCGCATCTTCCATGCCATCTTGGGCTTTCCCGTCGAGTAAGAAGGCCCCCAGACAGGTCACTCGGTCACCAGTCTCGTGGCTGGCAATCAGGGCTCCGACTTGTCTTGTCGTACTTTCCGATTCCGCGCCGTTTCCCAAGTCGGAGGACTGCACTGACCATAGACGAATTGCTCCATCGCTGCCAGCTGTGACGAAGAGGGAGGATCCTGGTAAGTCCAGTATCTCAAAGTCCTTGATACGTCCCGAGACTCCAGCTGCTTCGCCGCCTAGTTGCGCAACACAGACCAGTTGGGGAAGCTGTTTGGTGCCTTCCGATATCTCGCCACCAGATTGGATATCGTAAAAGAGTATCCTGCCATCTTCGGTAGATAACGCCAGCAGACTCGTCTTCTCTGATAGAGACATGAAGCGCATCTGATGAATCTTTGTCGGACGATCCGGCTTAATCACCGCCTTCGGCTTCGAGTTGATGCCGAAGAGTGCTGCACCACGTTCAAATCCCACGACATAATTCTCGCCAGCAGCATCCCAGATGACTCTCCTGCCCTCACCGCTGGAGAATTTGCTTTCACCCACTTGCTTCAGCAGGTCGACTTCAAAATTCAGCACGCCAGCCTTCTTCCCTGTCGTCAAGTTCCAGAGCCTCAAGGACTTTTCGCCTCGGCCCACACTCAACATAAGCTTCTGGCTCGGATGGATGGCAAAGTCGTTGACTCCAGCAGGAATCTCTCCTGGCGCGGCTGTATCTCCCGAAGGTCGGCCTTGCGGTTTCGGTACAGGAGCTTTCATGGAACCCAACATGGTCCAGTCTCGAGTTCGGGAGATTGCTATGGTGGAATCTTCTGCGGAGCTGAAGAGTTTCGACTTGATGGGGAATTGAAGTTTGGTGATGGCGCGATCATGGTGCACCAGACTGCCCAATGACTTATTCCTGGGGTTTTCCGCTGCAGCGACTCCGGAGAGGGAGGGTAGGTTGGGTCTTGCACCTGGAGGCGGTGGTGCAGTGGATAAGGTGTAGACATTGATGCGTTCATCTGAGGAACCGGTGGCCAGGAGGCGCTTGTCGGCATCTTCCGAGGGAGAGATGGCCAGACATCGAATAGCTGAGGCATGGGCAGCAAAGAGGAAGGTGTCTGAAATGGAGACTTTTTCGTCTTGGGATGCGGACTTCAGAGCTGATTGCGGTATTCTTGCCTGGAAGCCGTGTAATACACGCTCGTAGGATCCCGTCACGATCTGTATATAGACGGGGTGTTGCGAGGTCGCTGCTCCGTCGCTGGTGGTAGTATTCGTCGCGGCGGAAGAGGCTTTTTTGCTGCTGCTGCTCTTTTGAGGGTCAAATTTGGTGGTAGCCGAACTATTTTTCGGCTGTGACAGCGCAGCCTTTTTGACGGGTTTCTGCTGGCTGACCACCTCGACACGTTTGCGCTTTCCGCTGACAGCAGCCATGATGAACGACGGGAGCACGTCCAGTCGGCGGGAGGGTGATGGCAGAAGAGGTATTACCGTATTAGCAGTGTGCAAATAATCAGGGTATTCAGGTATACCTAGGTAGGTGGGATAAATTACAATAACTGCATTGAGAATTTTGAGAATCGGAAAGGGTGGGCCGAAAGCCAGGCAGAAGCAGAGAGGCGGGTTGGCGGGCAGGCAGACGCAAGGCAGACAGGCAGGAACAGGCAAGAACCCTAAGAAGTTAAAGCAGCAGGTGCAAAAATAAGAAAATAAGAGAAATGCAATCATCAATCATCACCTAATCATCATCCAAACCGGAACCTGAGTACATTACCTTAGGTACACGCCTGAGCCTGAGCCTGAGGTCTCTGAACAAGCAAACGCAACTTCAACCGCGGGACCTTTCCAGACTTTCCACCCAGAACCGCACACTGCACACTGCACACTACCTCCCACGCCCGCACTGCACCCTAACCTCGTCGTTGCACACTGCTACTGCCACTGCCACCACCACCACCATACCACTACTTACTGAGTGACCACTTGCCTCCACCACCACCACCAACTCGTCTTTGTTTTACCAACTTCTTCTTTTCCTTCTTTCTCTTCTTCTCCCCCTCCTCCTCCTCCTCTATTCCCGCGCGAGACGCTCGTCTGAATTAATGCACGTCCGGTGCAGCGAGCGCATCGCTGTACGAGTTCATGTCCTCGGTCGACCAGCTTCGCCATGCTGCAACCACGGCGAAACAGGGCCAGTTAGTGAGTACAATTGCCCATATTCCCACCGCACCCTCATCACCGCATGCTGCCTAGTCTATGCCGGTGTGGGCGCGAATATCTGATGGAAATCGGGCGCGTGGTGATGCTGACCGTCGGGCGGTAGAAGTCGCTTGCGTCGTCGCATTCCGCTGAGCTACGCGCCCTGCTGGCCGTCTACAATACTATCCACGACAACACCGCCCTCCAATCGCTGCTGCACGCGACATTTGATGCAGATAAGATCACCGACGATGAGACTGCTTTTCTGCACCAAAATGACCTCTCCAGGTATGTTGACGCTCGTGTTGGGTAATATCGCGACCAGGCGGCCGGGGCTGACACGTGTATGCGAAGTGGCCGAGCCTTCGACGCGACGACGCAGCTGACCATTCGACCTTCTCCTGCTTCCACGCCGCCCCAGCAACTCCATGACGCTCCCATATCCCTACCAAAACCCCACAGTGTGACTGCTGGCCCCTCTGCCACCCGAAATGTAACGCCCACCGCTGTTGCGCCGCCTCTATCAGGCATTGTGTCGGCGAAAGCAGATGAGCATGCGCCTTCCATTCCAGACGACGCGACCGGAGCCCTGGAACCTCTGCCCAATCTCAACAAGGCTGCTGCTGCTGCTTCTTCTCACCATCCGGACCATCTGTCAGAAGACGTACGACCCATCGACATCGCCCCGCCATCACCGAAAGAAGCCGCCCAACTATCCGAACCGACACAGCAACTCGTGGACCAACAACTGCCATCGCAGCCTGCCAACATCGGCGGGATATTGCCGCCGCAGGAAGTGCAAGAGGAAAAGTTGCGTGAGCGCGAAGCCTCCGAGCACCATCGTCGGTCTGAGTCCGAGGCCAAGTCCACGTCGCGTCTTGCTGCTCCGCACACGGAAGTTGCTTCGTCTCCATCGTCGACCGTTGGTGCGCATTCTGCTGCAACGCCACAGCCTGCGCAGGAGTCGCCCGACACTTCACCAGACTCCGAGGCTGCCGTGGAAATACCCTCGGATCTACAGCCCACCGAGCAGCAGCTGCGCGAAACGGAACAGCACCATCGTTTGCTGGAAGCCAAGAAAGAGATTGCACGTCAGCAAGCACTGGGAGATGTCTCGACGCCTGATGATCAGTTAAAGTGGGAGGAACGTGCCGCTGCAGCCAGGGAGGCGACGGAGAGGGCTGCTCGTGAGGATGTTGGTGGACCAGAGCCTGATGCTCATACTTCGTCTCGCCAAACAGAAGCGCAGCAGGCCGTTGAGGAGATGGAAGACGGTCAACGTGTCGTTCAGCGAACAGAGCAGCAAAAAGAAGGTGCGGATCCCGTTGGGCAAGCTGCCGGTACCACTTCTATGACGCCGCCAGAGACGGCAGACGATGGCGATACTACTGCTGTAGCGCGTCGCGGAAAGCCTCACCTTTCGATGGACACCGTGAAGCAACAAACGAGCGCTCCCTCCAGTAGACGTACAACTCCTGTAGCGTCCGCGCCGCCTCGAATGACGACGCGAGTTTCATCTGGTGCAATACGACAAAAGTCCGTCTCTGAGATATTGGGACAGGATCGCGGGCGCTCACAGTCTATCGAAAGCACACCCGTAATTTATAAGGATATGCGTTCACCGGAGCTAACTTCACCTCTGATTCAACGAATCCCCCCCGAGCACAGCAATATGCCTGTGTTACCACCCCCACTTCGGGATTCCCCATTGACACAAGCAGCGCGGCAGTCACGTCTTTCAGGGACTGACCGAAACTTGGGAGACATTGAACTTGCCATGGACCAACTCGACAGCTTGAAGGGCGCCGCCGACGACCCCGAAAAGGACTATCTGGAGCCTTTGTTCAGAATACAGGCACATGAATCGCCCAATTCACGTACCAGAACTCTGCCGGAATTGATCAAGATGGTACCCAAAGCACTGTCTACGGAGGATCACTATACGTCAGTGCACGAACGTCTGGACTTTAAGATGCTGAAGAGGATCTATCAACTGCAGAACGCCAATAGATGGTCGCTTCGACAGATGGACAAGCAAAAGGAGCCCGACCAACCATGGACTCATCACGACCATATGATGGAGGAGATGAAATGGATGCGCAAGGACTTCAAGGCTGAGCGCCAGATGAAGAAGAGTGTATGTGCGTGGTTGGCGCAGAGGTGTGCCGACTGGTACCATGCCACTGCCAATGAACGTAAAGACATGCAAGTGAAGTTGAACACGAAGAACTCAGGCTCCCACGAAGAGGACCCCGTGCCTGATCTTGACGCGGGAGATTCTGCACCCGAGGACGATGTGAGTCCACCCACGCCTCGAGAGGGCTCCCCTCTTCCCACGACGGTGGTAGTACCCCTCGAGCTCGCGGAGGCGGTGGACGAATTGCGCAAGGCGGGAAAGCTTTCGAAAGCTCTAGCTGCGTTGCCACAGGCGGGTGCATTGCGGCACACCCCCAGACATCGCGTCGAGCCCTGTACAGCTGTGTCCCGATATGTCGAGGGGAAAGTGCTCCCTGCCGTACCTCGACCTTCACAAAAGCGGAGTCGCTACGACTACGCTGACGAAGAAGAGATTCTGGAGGCGAACCCGCGCAGAAAGAGATTGCGCGCAGCAGCGCAGCCTGAGCAAGAAGGCGCAGATTGTGCTCTCTTTGACCCTATTCACAGGCCGATTCGTGATCGCCTACATTCCAATAATGCCTTCAGACCGCCATCGGAATTCCTGATGCCGAATACCGCTTTCTATGAATATCGTTCAGGCTCACAATGGGTATGGGAAGACGACCAGAAACTTCGCAAGCTTGCCAAAGACTACTCCTTCAACTGGTCTCTCATAGCGGACGAGATGACAACGGCTACTCGATACAAGAGCGCAGTCGAAAGACGTACGCCCTGGGAGTGCTTTGAGCGATGGGTCGATCTGGAATCATTGCCTACCGACATGCGCAAGACGGTGTACTTCAAGACCTGGTATGGCAGACTCGAACAGGCTCAACAGTCCTCGGAGCGGCGCTATCAGCAGCAAGTGCAAGTCATTCAACAACAGGCTGCGCAGAATGGTACACCGTGCAACGTACCCATGCGCCGCAAGACCACGCCGACTCGAGTAGAGAAGCGCCGTTCAACAAGATACTTGTGGATGGTCGACGGGTTCCGGAAATTGGCCAAGAAGCGCGAAACTACAAGATTCAAACAAGCGGAGACTGCTCGTGCCGCCGCTCAACGCAAGTCACAAAACGACGCCAATCCACCCGTTCGCCAGGTCAAGATGACTCCGCAAGAGTTTAGCAAAAAGCGTGCGGATCGAGACGCCGCTCAAGCCGAGCAAGCCCGACAGGCACGCGCAAAGATGATTGAGGTGCACAGACAGCAAATGGCAGCAGCTCGTGCCGCCGCGCAAATGCAGATTGCTGGTGGTCCACAATCTATGGCCCCTGGCCATGCACGTGCGCCGGGGGCCAACATGCCTGCTCAGCAAGCTCAGATGCAAGCCAATGGGCAGCAGGTTCCCAATATGAATGCACAAATGGCAGCGTCGCAGCAAGGCCGTGCAGGTTTACAGTTGTCGAATAGAAATGGACATCATCTGGCGCCTCCGCAGATGAACGGGCCGGGTGTGCCGCAAGCACAAATGCAGCCGCGAGCTCCCCAGATGACACAGCACACCAATATGCAAGCGCAGCCTAACGGCCAGCAGAGAAGTGCTCAATATTCTGGCCAACAGTATCCGGTAGTGGGCAACAACACCAACAACAACACGGCGCCAAACCAACAAGTCAGTGGCATGACTACACAGCAACAGCTTGCAGAGAACCATGCTCTCCTGGCAGCCTTTCGACAACAACAGCAGCATCAACAACAACAGCAGCAGCAGCAGCAGCAACAACAACAACAACAACAGCAAGGCAGCATGACTCACAACACGAATCAGCAGATCAACGGGTCTCCGAGCATGCCACCGCCTCCGACGCCGCAGGGCGCGCCGCAGAAGCTGTCGTCAGGCCACACTCCACAGATCTATGCTGTCACAAATCAAGTCCGGGCGGCGAATCCATCATTGTCGGATGAGCAGGTGAATGTGCTAGCCATTCAGCAACTGGCCAAACAGACTGGACAACAAGCCAGTACACAAGCCAGACAGATTGCTATGAATGCCGCCTCTGGCATACCGGCTCAGGCACAAAACGGTGTGTCCGCGCAGGCATACTCCCAAAAGCAAGGATCGTACAATCAGCGCTCGATGACGAACGGCACCAATGGCTCCAATGGGGTGAACGGGATGTACTCGCAAATGAATGGTAGCGCCAATGGACAACAGCAAGGAGGTTCTGGCATCAACCCTCAAAGCAACCCGGCTTCAAGCCAGGCGCAGGAAGACTATCGCGCGCAGCTGATGAGGAATCAACAGCGACAAATGCCCCAAATGCGGCAGATGCAAAGCCCAAACACCAATCAAGCACAGCTGTACAGTAGTCCCGTCGCTGCCCACGCGAGCCCACACATTGCCGCTGTCTCTCCCGGACAGTCTCCCTATCAAAACGTCAATCAGATGTCACAGGTCGCCGCAGCTAATGGACAACGACCTTCCTCGCGCTCCAACACGCCGCAAATGCAACGGCTGAGCTCCTCGGGAAGTGTCAACACTCTTGGAAATGGCGGCAGCCCCGGGGCGATGGGAATCGCGCAGAACAGCCCGCGAAGCTTGCCTGCGTCCATGGCTCAATAGAATGCAGCCCGGCGCCAGGTGGCCTTGCGTGGGGAAAGGGCTCGAGAGGTGCATGCTTTGGGGTTGTCCTAGGCTCTTGCGACAATGGTGAGCTTTGACTTGCATGTTTGCGTTTGCACTCGATACACATGGGGCAGCGCTGCTGAGAAGGAGCATCTGCCGAGAGTTTTTGCTTCCTGAATGATCGAAATCGAATCATATTCACAAATACACATCGTGACTGTTTGTTTCAGCTTTCATATAGCATGGGCATACTGATGACTGCTGCAGGATATTCTGATTGATATCAAGTGCTCTCCCAATGCGGCCGGGTTGGCACATATTCGTCTGCTCATCAAGGACGAATTAGGAGGTATCAGCCAATGCGAGGCTACGTGAGCCTAGAACGACTTTTTTCGTTGCATGTTCGCATCGGCTGTCGTTGAAGCTGGTGGATAGATATGGTAGGTAAAAAGGCCGTATCTCCTCTTCTTCTATTCATGTCTGTCTACTTTTGTCATGAATGGTGTTCGTAGAACACGTCTCTATGTATGTGCACACATGCATTCCCTCTCTCTCTGATGTCGTTTTCAAGTCACATGTCCTCACACAGCAACTCCTGCACTATCCACCTGTCTCGGATCACCAGCAGCCTCAAACGTCCCATTCGCCAACCTCCTGACCTGATGCGAGGCACTCTGTCCCGGCGCCACCCAAGTCACATTATGCCCCAAACTCTGCAAATACGCCACCGTAGAATTATCATACGCATACTCAAACGACACCTGATTCGGCACCAACTGATCATGCAAACGCGGTTTCGCCAACGCCTCCGCCGCCGTGAGATTCCGATCCAACACATTCCACAACTGTTGCACCGTCGAAGTAATTATCCTCGAACCCCCCGCCGCCGAGGTCAAGAAATATAATGTCCCATTCGCGTGTTCGACTATCGTTGGTGTGATACTCGACAAGGGACGTTTACCCGGTCGGATGTAATTTGATGGACTGGGGATGTAGCCGAAAGCATTACTGGACCCCGGGACGGAGAAGTCGTTCATTTCGTTATTTGCGATAATTCCAGTTTCGGGAATCAGGACTTTGGAGCCGAAGAGGAGGTTGATGGTGGTCGTGAGTGCAATTGCCATTCCATTTTTGTCCGCGGCAGTAATCGCTGACGTCCCTGGAGTTTCCAACGATTCGAACCCCGAAGGGTCATAATCCGAGACATTCAGCGTGCGGCGAGGATTAATTTTGGAACGCACCGCTGAGACCGTTTCGGGGGAGAGCATATCTTGTTCATATTCTTCTAGTCCGGGCACGAAAGAGGGATCTCCGAGATTACTGCGTTGGCCATAGGCGAAACGCAGGGCTTCGTCGAAGAGATGGGTGCTTTGGTTGGTGGTGCTGGACCAGCCGATGGAAGGGTATCCTTCGAGAATTTTCATCGCGGACATGGCTACTGTGCCGCTGGAAGGTGCACTACAGCTGTGAATGTGGAAGTTGCGATAACTGATTGCTGCGGGTTTGCGGATTGCGATTTTGTAATCTGCTAAATCCGAAAGTGTCATGTTGCCTCCTGTGGCTCGAATGTGATTAATCCATGTAGATGCCAGAGGTCCTGTATAAAACGCATCCGCGCCGAGAGCGGCAATAGTTTCCAAAGTCGCCGCATATCGTTTCCGTGTAATGCGATCTCCGAGACCCAATCGAGTTCCATTGGGAGCGAAATCAATCGCCCAATTGGGATCTTCGACCAAAAAATTCCCTACAACAGAGGCATTGGTGTAGGAGGCGGAATTCATATATCGTACTAAATCTGCTCCGATAATCCAGCCTTCTCGCGCCACGCGCGCCGCGGGCAGGACGACGCTGGACCAAGGTAAAACTCCGTAGTTTTCGTGCAAGTGTTGGAGCCCGCGGAGTTCGCCGGGCACGCCGCTGGCGAGGCCGCCGTAGAGACTGGGGTCGGTGTTGTTGGTGTACATTTCTTGGTAAGCGGCCGCTGGTGCGGTTTCGCGGAAGTCGATGAAGGAGTAGGTTCCGTTGGGGGCGCGGATGAGCATGAAACCTGTGTTTTTTGGATGTTAGGATATATGTCCATGATCGTCTATATGGTGGTAATTTTGAGATAGAGAGAGATGAATGGAGACGAACCTCCGCCTCCTATGCCACTGTTTTTGGAGAAAAGTGGTCAGTCCAGTCTGTTTCTCGCATCTTTGCAAAGCTGAATGAGGTAATAATCATAACTTACCTATGATGCATCCCAATCACTCCCACACACAAAACCGTAGCAACCTATTCAACAACAGAAGATGTCAGCATTCATCTTCTTTCTACCCCTCTTCCCACCCTCCCTCCCTCCCTCCCCTCCTCTCCCCCAACCACCCAAAAAAAAAAGAAAAAAAAAGAGAAAAAAAGAGAGAAAAAAAAAAGAAAAATCTCACAGTAGCATCAGCAGCATTCCCTCCCTGCTTCAAAATATCACCTCCAATATTCGAACAAATTTCCGACTGACTAGCCACAGCACCCAATTTATTCCCTTCCGGATCCGAAATCAGCGTATTATTTGGTGCATGATTGGCATGTTGCGAGTAATCATCCCAAGAGGGAACAGCTCTCGAGACTTGCGAGAGCAAGAAGGTGGGAAAAAGGACGAAACTGTGGACTTTCATGCTGAGGGATGATGAGAGAAGGAGAAGTGTGGTCAAGAGAGAGAGGGGGGGAGGGAGATGATTCTTCTTGTTCTTTTTGCAGAAAAATGCCATTCGGAGGAGGAGGATGAGGAGGAGGGAGGCTACTACTTGTATACTTGTAGAGATGTGTGTGTTTCCTAGGATAGCGTAGTTAGTCAAGTTAGTCAAGTTAGTTTAAAGCGGAGCGGGAAGATCTTCTCAGGCTCCAGCAGTGTCAACACTCACACATCTACTTTAGTACTTCCGTACATGTACCTTACCTTAGGTTACTTATTAGGTATACCATCATCGTCATCATATCACGGGATATTTCTCGGAATTGTCCATTTTCTGATTTCTCCCGTTGCTTACCGAATGCCGGTTACCGAGAGATGCATAGGTACAAGTGTAGATAGATATGTACCTGTAGATAGGGATAGGTAAATGGAGAGATAGGCCACCCACAGCAAGGAACTTCCCTCTTAGACTAATCCATAGACTGACTAGTGCAGAAATCGCCGAAGCAAGGTTACACGATGGATCATGGCGTCTTTTCGGTTGGGTTTTTGTGTAATCGGTAATGATGATTATCCATTCATTCAGCGGATGGAGTGAAGGTGCTACTAAGGTTAGTTTGTTTGTTAGTCTAGGCTAGGCTACTAGGTGAAGAGGAAGAAGAAGAGGAAGAAGAGGAAGAAGAAGAAGAAGAAGAAGAAGAAGAAGAAGAAGAAGAAGAAGAAGAAGAAGAAGAAGAAGAAGAAGAAGAAGAAGAAGAAGAAGAAGAAGAAGAAGAAGAAGAAGAAGAAGAAGAAGAAGAAGAAGAAGAAGAAGAAGAAGAAGAAGAAGAAGAAGAGAAGGACACCAATAGTAAGAAGTGATTGAACAAGGTGCTGAGTCTGCTGACCGCGAATGATCACCATCATGTACCTCCAGTTCCCCGACAATCTTCTGATTCTTCTCGTCTTCTTCTGGTATGTAATAATGTATACTGATGCTTCCTTCGGGCCGATGATTGAATTGGGTCCTGTTGATCAGACCAAGGATGTTAAGGTCAGGTCAGGTAAAAGAAAAGGAAACATCACTCATACCTAGGTACCTGAGGTAGGTCGGTATTAGTGTTCCAAGTAGCCAAGCAAAGAAACACGTCGTCGCGTACAGGCTAAAAGGCCCCCTTGTAGCAGACAAGACCATTGACCCATCTTCATCCCGGGAAACTGTGGTGTCATGTTTCTCCTACAAGTACTTGTCTCTCTACATCTATTCATCGTTTTTGTGATTATTATGCCGTGGAGTACGCCAAGTATATACTATAGTAGACGGCCTCCTTGACCATTTTCCCGACTTTGGCCTCATTTCTGTTGAACCTAGCATGTCCATTTTGTCATACTTGAGGTGTTTGTATACTTTTCCAGTCCCCAAGGGGAAACATCAACCTCTGCACTCCTCGCTAGCGTATATTTCCATCACAGGTATGTGATCAAGACAGGTGCAATCACCCTTCTTCTTCTACCTCTATGCCCTTCGAAGAGTAAGGTAGATAGGACTGTGATGAGGGAGAGAGAGAGAGAGAGAGAGAGAGAGAGAGAGAGAGAGAGAGAGAGAGAGAGAGAGAGAGAGAGAAGAAGAGAGAGAGAGAGAGAGAGAGAGAGAGA
>NW_016017391.1:1500266-1668139 GCF_000320565.1 Sphaerulina musiva SO2202
GAGAGAGAGAGAGAGAGAGAGAGAGAGAGAGAGAGAGAGAGAGAGAGAGAGACAGAGAGAAAGGGAAAGAAAGAGAGAGAAGAAAATGGGTTCCAAAAAGGGATGAGGCGAAACGAAGCAACGAGTGATATGGCAGAAGGAGTTGGACGGAAGAGATTCGATTGTTCGTCAGACCACCGGCCTTGACCGGTCCAGACTGTTCTATCAAAATATATTTATCTTAGTCATTTCAAGGATACCCATGTTTTGACACCTCGCTGCATAGAGAGCCAGCCTCTCATCATCATCATCATCATCATCAACAACTTTCCTGCCTTTTTCTGTATTTTATGATATTTGCCCCTTTCATGAGTGTATACTGTACAGTAACCTACAGTGCAGTACCATACGGGGGCCATTTGATTATTATTATTATTTGTGTGTGTGAGAGAGAGCCTCAAACAACCAAACAAAAAATACCCACACAACATCTTGTATTATTACCTATTCCACCTTTTTCATCCTCACTCACCTTTTCCACACGGCCGTGTATGCTTCTTCCTCTCCCCGTCCCCCAAAACCCGCGTCCGTTTGGAATCTGAAGAAAAAAAATCATGCCCAACATCAAAACCATAGAGCTCCCTCTAGGCAACACAACAGCAAGATGCACAATCGAACTACCAGATCCGGCAACGCGTCCGCAAGATCCGGCTGCCGTAGTCGACTTCACCTACGATCTCGTAGCGTGGGTCGTGAAAATCGCTTCAGAAATCACTTCCACCAAAGAGCTACAGGTACCGACGGCCAATCACCATCATCATCATCATCATGACCCGCAGCAGCAGCAGCAGCATTCGGGTACCAGGCAAGTATGAATATTTGATGCAATAATAGGGTGTGAGACCCCTAACAATATGCTGATGATGGGGGAAATTGGAATAGCTCATCGGTTTCAAGCGAGAAAGGCAGCATGATTGTCGTGTCGACGACGACTACGACGACGACGAGGCAGTCTTCGGAGAAGATGAATTGCGGACTGATGTGAAACGACGGAGATCTGGAGAGCAACAACAACAACAACAACAACAACAACAACAACAAGGCAGTGGAGCAGCTGCTCTCGAAAAAATGAATCTGGCATCTGATGACGATGACGATGATGACGATGTTGTTATTGACGATGATGAGAATCTCGATAATCCCATGCTAAACGAACCGGGGCCTTCAGAAGTCTTACTGAGAAGAGATCCAACTCATCGCTATCAAAGCCGAAATCACGTCCGCAGCTGGCGTGAACGTGCGGAGAATGATCGCTCCTGTCACTGTATCTGACAGCAGCGTGCATGGGCCGTGTCTGTAGCATGGAATCTAAGGCTGCCTTACCTATACTCGTCCGCCGCGCCGGGCGAGAGTGGCAAAGACTAAATTTCGCCGCTCTTGGAAAGGGAAAGACTCGTGGCACGTTCGGGAAAAAAGCGCCTGGTTTGCATACCTCCTTAAGGAACCCCCCCGGAGCCAGCCCAGTCCTGTCATCCGACCAAAAAAAAACAGGAAAATTGCAGCATCAACGTCAACATCGAAACAGTACAGGTCTATCCGGGCCCATAACACCGCAAAAAAAGTCCCACAACAGCCTCAACCAGAAACTTCTTTCTGCCCGACCAACCAACCTCGCAACACATGTCGTTCAGAAAATACATTACCTGATCTTCGACATGCATTATGCTTATTACAAGGCGAACACACACACATACATCAAATCTACCCATCGAGCTCTACTCGGACAGTACATGTAGTACCCCCCGAACTCTCTCAAGCGCCACTCGCGAATCTCTTCAGCCTCGGTCCTGCCTCCTAGGTATGCGATGTGGGATGTGGAATATCTCAGAAGCAGCAGCAGCAGCAGTAGCTCTTCTTCTCAAACCTCAAAAAAAGAAGGAAGACAGCAGGCCAACCCAGGCGGCAAAGTAGGAGGGGGAATTTCCCAAATCAGAAGAAGACCAAAGTGCCACTCGACAAGAAGAATCAGAGCAACAACAACAACAACACCCAATAAACAGCCGTACCATAGCACAACCCTCCCTTACCCTAAGGTCCTACCTACCTACCTACCTACTTGTAGGTACCTGCACAATCACAATCAGCGTGCCTACAATTTTTTCTTCGAATCCCGAATCCCCGAAACTGAAACCAATAGAAGCAAGTTCTGCATGCGAGCGTTTGAGAACGAAAAATTTCAATGAAAATTTGTACGTACGGGAAATCTATCGATTTTGGTGGATCGATTATTGATTATCGTATCATCACTCATCGATTTAAGAGAAGAAGAAGAAGAAGAAGAAGAAGAAGAAAAAGAGCGCGGCAGCGGTGGCGATTTTGAATAAATGAGAGTCAGTCACTCAATCATTCAATCAGTCAATCATTCACTCCGACATTTCTTTTTGAAAGCGAGTGAGTAAGTGAGTTCTCTGATCTCTGAATCTCTCTGGCCCGAGCTTCCAAAAGCACGGCAGCTTTGGATAATTGATTGATTAGATTGATCGATTGGTACCTCCTAGTTGGTAAAATCAAATCAGACGCGAGGTTCGGAAATAAAAAGAGCAAACATGTCATTGTCAGATAGGAGTCTTCTAGAAGAAGGGAAAAAAACGAGAATAATTAAAAACTTTCACAGCGAAAAAAAATGTCTTGGACCCGGGTTGATCTTAACATGGATGTCCGAGACGGGAGTCTGCTGAATCAGCATCGCAGTCAATTGCAACATGCCCGTTACATTACATGACATGTGCAAACAATGAAGAATGTCATGGGAGATGGAGATCGTGATACATGCCATGCGTCTTTTCAGAAGCGTCTCTACGCCTAGGCCATCATGGTCCATGAACTCATACGCCGCTCTATGCTTGCGACTTCACCGTATGCACTTGTTGTATCTTACAGTCCATCACATCAATCTACTCCTCCATCTTCTCCTCTTCTTCGTCCTCACCTTCGAGTGCAATCTTTGCAAGACGCTCTGCCTCTTCCTTGAGCTCCTTTGGTACAGCCTCGTGTCTGCCCTTTGTCGGTCCATTGACAGAGCTGATCCAAGTCAACTCGAGCTCAAACTCCTTGTCTTTGCTGTCCTCGTGTGCAGCGTAGATGATACGGGCTGCCTCCTTGACACCCTGCTCCAGGCTGATCGTCTCGCCGTCCTTGGGATCCAGCTTCAACTTCTCCAGCTCTGACTTTGCCGTCTGTCGTCCCTTGCCTGTTGCAGCGCCGTAGTATCCCCAGTACAGCCCCGAGGGCTCAATCATGTAGAGGAACGGCCCACCTTCCTTCACACCCTGGGCCTTGCCACCTGCACCGACACTCGGTCCGCTGCCAACTGCACCATCAACATCGAGCTCTGTCTCGGCATCCCAACCTCCCACAATTGCCGTGATACCAAATGGTCGTACAGACGAGTAGAGGGTGTATGCTTGCACGTAGGCGCCCATGCGGGATGCGAGAGAGGCGGTTGGAATGGGTGCCTTGTAGGTTCCGCGCCATTGTGAGGCCTCGTCGCGCGCGCGGGATACGAAGTGCCGTCCATCAGGCAGAAGGCCAGAGTGGACCTAGAGTTCACGTCCTCATCAGTATCATGATTATCCTTGTTCTACAGGCGAATCAGCTCACCACACCGATATTCCGGTCGACAGTAGCTATCCGGCTGTTTGCGTCCTTCTTCATGAGCTTGCTGGAGACGAGCTTCTCCAGAGCTAGCACCACACCATCCTTGCACCGTATGCCCACTGCTGTACCTCCATTCTCGACTGCCTTGACTGCGTACTCGACCTGGAAGTTGCGTCCATCGGGCGAGAAGACAGAGTTGGTAAGATCGTATCCGGTACCTATCGACGTCTATGGACAAAGAAGCAGTCAGTTTATTGCTTGTGAAGTGGTATGGGCTGAGTTGGGTCGGGTGTTTCTTTTTACCATGGTTGCGCTTTATGAAGGCAAGACGGAGGATGCGAGAGCGTCGCAGTGGTGGGAATGACTATGGAGTCCGAAGCGATTGTATCTGGTAGTTTCCAGTGGGGTGCAGTTGGTGACGAAGAAGGTGTTGGTCGTGATGGTGGTTGGCCTGGCTTAGGTAGGTTGGCAGATGGATGGATGGATGTAGTTGAGCTGCAATCGAGACGCGAAGCTGTAGCTGCCTCACGAGTCCGCCTGCCGTACTAGCGCGACAGTTATGTCTCGTGCTTGCTATGGCCTTCCGTACTGACCACTGAGATTCACATGACCATCATCCCGTGCCTGTAACCACAACAAGAACCTCTCCAGTGATGATGATGATGATGATGACACGAGAGCTGCTACATTTGCTGCCTGCGGACTCGGCTCTGTTCGGCATACAATTGCATAGGTATAATCGCTGCCTACTACATGTACTCTGTCCGGTCAAAAACAAAGAGTGAAATTAATGCCCAACTGCCAACGCCGAGCCAATCGATGTTCGCCCTAGCGCCAGATGACGCCGACTAAAATTGGTCACATTTACCACGTACTTCTTCCTCGTCCTCTTCTCCTTCTTCCTTTCCACACTCCACAGACACACACCCACTTCCCTTTCTCGTTCTCCCTTCACTTCTAGGTAGCATCGATAGCGTAACTTACGACTGAATACAAGATCTTGCACCAAGAAAGAACTTCCTCCCGAGAAAGAGACGGCAAGGCGGGAGAAAGAGCACACTGCCCCTCTTTGTGACAACCTTGGGAAAGACTCATCGAGACTCTTGCTTTTCTTGCTATTGACAGCGACTGGACCTCTCATCAGACGTGGAAGATCTTCTTGACGAGAAGCTATACGAGTTGTATCGACGAGAAGAGCAACCACGAACGCTGAGAGTAAGAGGAGCTGCTCATTGCTGTAACGCTTTCCTATCTTGCACATAGCTTGCTCCCCCTCTGAAGGATCCCTCTGAAGGACTCGGACTGGATTGAAGCCCTCTTGGACCTCGTGACTGAGTAGGATTGGGTTGGAGCCGGGCCTTGTTAACAGCCTTTTCAGCAGACCTGATGTTGCCAGTGCTTGTCCACTATTGCGACACTTGCGGCTACAACACTCCTGTTCAATACAACTCCGTGTTGGTTTGGATCCAGGAACACACTTGCAATCACGTAAGCGGCCTTTTCGAAAGACAGGCCGTCATCCCCCCTCCTCCCTAGCCTGACTAACTTCTGCGACTTTCTGTAGTGTGGGACCAAGGCGCTGGGAGCAGACATTGCAGGAAGAAGTCAAGGCACCATGAACCAGTACCAGCATGATGAGCTCTCGCAGCTCTTCGCGAACCTGTCGACCGAGCAGCAACAGAAAGTCATTGCTGAGCCACAGTATGAAGGACAGGCTCGAGCGATCGTGGAACAGATGCAGATGATGCCTGAGAAAGTCGAGGCACCCCTCACCTTTGCTTCCGCACACTACACACACTCTACCCATCTTACAGCAGATACGCAGCCTGAGCCCGCTCAATCTCCCCCGCCGCCATATCGAGAGGCGATCATGCCCGAGGCGATGGCTGAGATGCTCACTCAGAATAGCATCGACCCCGCTTCCTTGCTTCCCAGCCAGATTGAGCTCTTTGCGGGCGCTGACTACGAGCAGAGACTACGACTTCTCGAGCTGTGGAGGATAGCACCGCCTAGCTACCCCCACGAGCAGCATGTCCACGCACAGCACGAGCAGACCAGTGTGGAAAAAGAAGAAGTGGACGCTCGAGCGAGGTATGAGCAGCAGATGCAGGCAAGGGTGAACCCCAGGGAAGCATACGGTTTTGATATGTACTCGTCCGAGCCTGTCAGTCCCGTGTCGGCAGTCGTCAAGCCTCGAGCAGCAAGTTTCGCTAGTGGAGGAGGATACTTGGGAAAAGGCGAGGCAGAGCCGTATATGAGTAATGGATACCAGCAGATGCATTCAGACCCTGTCTATGCGGCAGGATTATGGCAGTCGAGTTATGCGCAAGCACAACCTGGGACGGCGATGGAAGATCAGTATGGGATGTATGAACAAATCAGATGTCATGCAGATTGGGAGAGGATGAATCAACGGGCGATGGACGCGCAATTGGGGCAGGTCGATGATGATATGGTGATGTGAGGATAGCGATGTCTCCAGCATTTTCTGACATGTCCAAGCAAGGCGAGCATGAATGGCGTTGGGTTGGGGGCACGAGAGTGAGCATGCAGCACGCACGATACCATTTGTTTATGCGAACAGTACCTGTATGTAGTTGATTGAATGTGAACGAGGAGAGTTGTGCCGGTACTGTCAGTTCCCTCTTGTCACATGCTTTGCACCAGTGAATGCACAGTGCGGAGCATTCCGCTCTAGGCACATGCGGTGACGACGTTCGATCAGCCTACGAACGAAACCCTCTTCCCGAAGTGACCTGACTTGATGTATCCACAAACATGTATTTCTCGTGTAATTGCATTTCTCGCTGAACCACGTCGTATGACCCCAAGAGGCATTTCCGCTTCCTTCTGACAAACAGCAACACACAACGACGTTGCCGTGGACGCTGCTGCACCGGTATCACATCACCATACCTTCCTCGCCACGACAAGATACGACTCGACACCACACGCCCGACCTGAATCTTCGGACTCGCAAAAGGCACTCCTTCTGTTCTCAGTCTTCTTCTACCATCAATCAACCACAGATACCGCACACCTCTTCATCATCAACTTGGAGAGCGTCACGCACGCGGGAGAGAAATCGCGGCCAAAATGGCGAACGATGAGGACGTCGCGACTTTCACAGCGTTCACGTCAGGCACACCCGAGCAGGCGCTGAGATTCCTACAACTCACAGACAACAATGTGGAGCAGGCTGTTGAGCTTTTCTTCAGCAGTCCAGATCTTGGTAATGCTGCAGCTGCAGCTGGAGGAGTGAACTCGCAGCCTCCCGCACAAGTCGGGCCAGGAGAGCCCATCACAATCGATAGCGACGATGACGATGACTTTCAAGAGACGGTCGCGTCGGCCTCGCGGCCGCAGCACAATGTGGAGGATGACGAGGCAATGGCGCGGCGGTTGCAGGAAGAGATGTACGGGAGTGGCGGCGCTGGCGGAGCTGGCGCGGGCGAGGACGATGTGAGAGCACCGATGGCGAGGACGACGGAGACTCTGGTGGGCCCAGGAAGCTATGGCGGTGGAGGTGGTTTTGACCCGAACGATGCTGGACAGATGAACGCGGCCATTGCCCAGCAGCTCATGCAGCGACAGCAGATGCGGAGTCATCGTGCAGCGCCGGGTATCTTCAATCAGCGCGACACACGCTCGATATGGAACAATGACGACCCCACAGATTCCGAGGCGCATCGAAGGACGCTGTCACGGGCGACTGGCGGCTCGTCAGAACAGTCTGCCAAAGCGAGCCATCTTGCTGAGCTCTTCAGACCGCCAGTGGATCTCATCACGCCTCTTTCACTGGCAGATGCGCGAGATGAGGGCAAAGAAGAGGAGAAGTGGCTCCTGGTCAACGTGCAGGACCCCTCCATCTTCGACTGTCAGGTGCTCAATCGAGACATCTGGAAGAACGATCAGATTCGCGAGACCATCAAGGAGCACTTTCTCTTTCTGCAATACAACAAGGACGATCCGCGGGGCAGCGACTATGTGAATTACTATTTCTCGAGCAACCGCGACAACGAAGCTGCATACCCCCACATTGCTATCATTGATCCACGCACGGGCGAGCAAGTCAAGACATGGTCTGGCTCACCGGCACCCAAGGCTGCCGACTTTCTGATGGATCTACATGAATTCCTTGACCGCTACAGCTTGAAGATAGGGCAGAAGAACCCGGTACAGACGAAGCGAAAGGAGCCAAAGAAGGATATCAGCACCATGAGTGAAGAGGAGCAGCTCGAGTTGGCCATGCAAGCGAGTATGGGAGCGGGTAGTGCTGCGCCGAAAGAAGAAGATCCAGACACTTTGACCAAGACGAACGGCAAGGGAAAGGCACCCGCCACGCAAGTGGGCAACAGCAGCGCTATGGAAGTCGACGAAGTGTCAGCGTCAGAGACTCGGGACACACCATTCTCGAGAATCGCAAGTTCCAACGTCCACGAAGAGCCCACAAGCACAGGTCCGGAGACTACGCGGATACAATTCCGGCACTCGGGAGGACGTATCATTCGCCGCTTCAACATTGCAGATCCTGTGAGGAGGATCTACGAATGGTTGAAGTCGAGTCCGGTGGAGGGTCATGCTGGGCATGCATTTGAGCTCATCAGCTTGGGCAAGAACTTGATTGACCAGCTGGATGTCTCAATCGCAGATGCTGGTCTCAAGCAAGGAACTGTCATGGTGGAGTTCATTGAAGATGAATAGGGAAGTTCTCGGTATGCGTGGACCCATTGCGGTGCAAATGGCCAGAATACGCTCGTGGAGGTAATATGTTGAGCCGGGGAATGGCTTCAGACATCCATAGTGGCATAGCAGCGGTACATGATTTGAGCTTTTCAGAGGGCATAGACGTCGGTGAGACGATGCAATGGCAGGCCCCAGAAGAAGAGCTGAATGCTTATGAAGCTTTCTCGAGATATACTAGATGGAAGAGCGTATAGCGTTTGAGTCGCTCTACTCGCTCGCTGAAATGTATGAATGAATGCATAAAGGATCCATCAGAGACTACACCGGTGACCGGCCCTCTTCACTTCACCTTTTTTCATCATCTCCGCTCTTGTGCTCCCATTGGCCAGTAAGTAGAAAGAGATCAACTCAGAAATCTTCGACGTCCCTCTCCCAAATCTTGACAATTCCCCTTCCCCTTCCCCTTCCCCAAGGAGCTCCCAGAAAGCAGAAAAATGCACTCTCATTCTCTCGGCAACGGCCCCCTTTTTTTCCTTTCCCTTTACAGACCTCCCTCGAACCCTCGAACCCTCAGAATTCTTTTTTTTTTGTTCTTTTTTTGTTCTTTTCTTTTTTTCTTTTTCTTTTTTTTTTTTTTTTCCTTGCGGGATGATAAGATATGCCAAGCCATATTTCTCTCTCTCTCTCTCCCTACGAACAAAAGAAAAAGGAGGTAGGAAGTAGGTAGGAGGTAAGTAGGTAGGAGGTAAGTAGGTTATGTCTAGATTGTCTTATTTGACCTTTTTCCTCCTTCCTTTCCTCCTTCCTTTTCTCTTCTTTTTGCTTCTTCCTTCCTTCCCTCCTCCCCTCTTCCTTCTTTTGTTGTTTTTTTCTTCTTCCTTCCCTCTTCTTCCTTCCCTCCTCTCTCCTCCTCATTTGTTTCTTCTTCTTCTTCTTCTTCTTCTTCTTCTTCTTCTCCCTCCCTAATGGAACGGCAACGCAACGTCCTTGAGCCAGAGCGCGAAAAATGAAGAAGAGGGTGACTTTACTTGACCTGATCTGATTGCATGTAAGGTACTTACTGCTTAATCAATCAACTAAGTACCTTGTGCATTCATTCATCAATGATCAATACATACCAGGTACGTATGTACGTATGATTGATTGATCCCAACACACATACAACTCTTTCTCCTCTTCTCCTCTCCCCTTCTCCCCCTAACCAGCCCCCACCCACCCATACACATGCACATACATCTAATCCAAACCCCTTATTTATAAAAACATATACTTCTTCATCGGCGTCGACGTCGTATCATCAATTCCCGTATTATTCGCCACGCACGCTCCATCGCCTTTGGGACAACACTGGGCACCAGTGACGCCTTGAAAGAGATACTTGTCGACGTTTCTGCAGTCTTGGGAGAATTGGTCGATGGATTTTTCGGCGTCGGGGAATTGGCACTGGATGAGGAAGGTGGGTTAGCCGAGAGGGGGAAGAAAAAATCCATTGTGTGTGAGAAGAAAGAAGGGGAGAGACCACATACATGAGCAATAGTCCCTTCACTTTCCGTCGTATATTTCGGAACATCAATAGCTCCTCCCGTCTGATTATACCAATCACAGACTTCATACGTATTGACTTTTACGGCATAAAACGTCTCATTGGGAAAAGCCTGCGAACACTGACAAAAAGCAGTCTTATCGACGAAATAGTCTTCGTCTTGACGCTTCTCGGTCTTGTTTGTCGGGGGAGGAATTTCCTCTGGAGGAGGCGTATTGTCACCTTGGCACGCACCATCGCCTTTGGGACAGCATTGCGCACCCGTGACGTTGAGGTGGAAATATTCTTGGTCTGCGGTTCGGCAGCTTTCGGCGAAGGTTGTAACTGCTGCTTCGGCGTCGTCGAAGTCGAAATCACACTGGACAGAAAAAAATGTCAGGGTCAGTACATGTATGCTGCTGGTATTGATGATAGGAGGAGGGTAAGAAGGTAGGTACAAATACCTACATGCTTCAAAAAACTTATGCTGTTCTTGTCAGCTGGCCAATCGTTCGTAGTCCCATTGATATCGTTGCAGACTTTGGCCGTGACATTATCTTGTGGATGAAAGTGGTCGTGGGCATGAAGTGTTATGCATTGACAAAAGGAACCATAATCCAGCCAACTGTTGTCATCGCTGCCGTCGTCTGTTTGTGCGTGAACATAGCTACTCGAACATTTATAATTAGCTGGGGTGTTTTTTTTTTGCCTCCTTTTTTTTTCTTCTGCCCCCCACCCCATATTGAGGTGGTAGGTATGCGGTATGCGTGTTCAAGTCGGAGGATTCTAGAAACTTACATGTATCTGCACATCAATATGCCAATAAAGGCCACGATGAACAATGGTGACTGCATGGTCCCTTTCGTGGGGTCTGTCAGGTTCTTGAAAGGAGGAGGAGGAACTCCGGTAACGATCTGGATGGCACAGCAGTAGTGGTGGGTGATGAGGAGAGAGACCAGGTACGGCACAGAATCGTACTATCATCTGGCTTCTAAAGTACCTCAAGTCTTCCATGATGGGGAAGATGGGGCTTCCAACAACTCCATAAAAAGTCCATGTTCCTGGTCAGGAGCAGCCCTTAGTGAGTTAGTTGTTGTTGTTGAATGTTGGTTTCGAGCAAGCATAAAATGTAAAAGCCCTTTTGATCAATCAGCGTACCAGGGGTCAGGTCCTCTTGTGCATCCAAGAAAGAGCCTATGAGACATGCGCAAACCCCGAATTTGGCTTCTGCACAGACCCGACTTCCCCAGACACGGGCGTGGTATATGCCTGCTATACCGGACGAATTGAGAAGAGAGGTACCAGTAAATAACCAACCCCAAAAATTTTCATAGTGATGGTTCCCCCCCCCCCCCCCCCCAACATGGGGAATGGATTGTTCAACTTCGGACGCAATCTTATTTTACTACCCTCATCATTTCCTAGGTACATAGCAGGTGAAATCGGGCGAGGTAGGTACAAATGTACATGTACTTTTCTAAAAACTGTCCAGGAATTCCTCCAATGATCGAACGCTCAACCTAGGACGTGTCATTTCCGTCTTTCCGGAGAATTCCCATCATTTCATCACATTAGGTACACATCCATGTGGTTCCAGATGTCTTTTTCAACACTGTGATGAGATACTGTAGAGCCTGGAAATTAAAAAAAGTCAATCGATGGTATAGGTAGGTAGGTATAGAGAGTATTGCACCCGGAGCTTTTATAGGTGACAACAAGATAGCAACCTCTGGAGTCTGGTAGCTTCTCGTTTGCGTACAGTCTGCTATATACCTCCTTTGAGAACAAGTAATTATAGTACAATCTAGATCAGGGGAGTAGCGTATACAACTAGAGGCCAAAATTTTCAAGAGTCGGAGGTATGTATAGAATTATTTGGAGTTCTGATGCGTGCCATGGTCAGTGGAAGGAGAATGTCAGGTACATGTATGTACCTCGCCAAGCCAGATGAAAGAGGCACGAACAAGTTCATGCCTTTGAAATGTTTCCTGCATGAATGCTATGGATATCGCAATCAGCCGATATTAGCTAGAGAGAGAGAGAAAGAGAGAGAACAACTTGCAAAAATAGTAGGAATAGATACCTTATGTACCTAACGTAGGTAGCGGGTAAGTATACCTTATCGACGGACTAGAAAAGGAAAGGAAAGGAAAGGGAAGGGAAGGACTTGGAAAACACAAAGTACCTACATGTACATCCTACATGTACAATAATGTACCTAGGTAGGTAGGTAGTACTTAATAATGTAGGTAGAAACTGAAAAGGGACCTGACTTGAGGTAAGGTACATAATACATTGGGCCTTTCTTCCTTCTTTAGGTATATATATATATTTGTGTGTGTGTGTGTGTGTGTGTGTGTGTGTGTGTGTGTGTGTATATCACCAAAAAGAAAACACAGATAGATTGAATTCATTGCTATTAAAGGGGAAGGATTGGGGTATGTTATTTACTTTGACATAAAACAAACTGCTGCTGCTGCTGCTGCTGCTGCTGCTCTTCTTTCTTCTCTGCTTTCTTCTCTCTCTTCATCATCTTCATCATCTGCTCTTCTCTTTCTCTTCTCTTTCTCTTCTTCTTCTTCTTCTCTTGTTGCTTCATTCTATCAATCAATCAATCAATCATTCAATCAACCCCTCCCTTACCAACCTGACTTTACCAACCTTAGCTCCCAAATCATTCATTTGCATTTCACCTCATCATCACAAGACCAAAGACCAAAACTCCCCCACCACCATTCACCACCATTCACCACCACCTCATCCTCCTCCTCCTCATATAACATCTCCTACAACGCCCTCTCCTCCTTCAGATACTTCATAGTATCCTGCACCGCAAATGAAAAAGGAGACTTGGTCATCTCAGGACTTCGCGGAGACATGGGAAGGGCAAAGAGATCGTCTTCGTCGTGATGATCCTCAGACACGCCCCCGCTCTGGGACATGCCCAAATCACCACTCGTAAATGCATTCAACGAGCCCATTCCGCCGATGCCGCCGCCCGCTTGCTGACGTTGTTGAGCGGCAAAGGACTCGGGGGGTCGTTGCGGCATCATCTTTCGGGGCTGTTGCTGCTGCGGCGGCGGCGGCGGCGCCTGGGCGGCGAGGGTGTTGTTGGTGGTGGTGGTGGTGGGCGGTACGCCCTTGAGTTCTGCAAAGCTGCCAAAACTCCCCACGGCAACGTCGGAGCTCTCGGGACTGAGAGGGTTGTGATAGTTCTCGGGCAGCGGAGCTGCATCACTTGTTGTTGTTGTTGTTGTTCGCGGACTTGCCAGTTCAGAGGGACTTGTGCCTAGCTTGAGACCCTTCAATTTATCCATCAATCGACCACCTCCGGGACTTCGCGGACTCGCCGGACTGTGTAGGTTTCCCGTAGTAGTACTACTACCACTACTACTGTAGACCGAGCTCATGGCAGATGGGTGTGTCGACACGCTGAGGCCGCCCGGTCGGGCTTGTACTCCAAAGTTTTGCTCAATCCACTGCTTTTCCGCCGCAGCCATTTCCAACCCAATGCCTTCCACATTCTCTTTCGATTCGGCTTGAATTTCTTGCTGGAGCACCTGCAGCCGCTTCTTTGCCCAAATCGTATGCAACACCCCCTTCTTGCCTGCCTGCCGCGCCGTCGCTCCCAGTTCTGGCGGGAAGATGGCTGGCAAGGGACTCGTCCGCCATGTAATGTGTGCCTTTTGCAACTTGACTGCCGTCGGGATCGTCACACCGGGACCCAACAAAAAGTATAACCTGTTGACCGGCTGTTCCTGATCTCCCGCAGCAGCAGTAGCAGCAGAAGACAAAGAAGTCGGAGTCGTCTGAGGCTGATCCCGAGCTGGCAGTACCGTCTTCTTCCCCTCCCAGCTAATCTCCCAATCTCCCACGACACTCTTGGTCGCGTCGTCCTCTTCCCACTCCACCATCAGCACCTTGGTCCCATCTTTACTCCTTCCCGGCTCGAATTCGAATCGCGCCAACGCTCGGCCGTTGGTCAGGGACGGAGATTCCACATCGTCGTGTCCGCCCGCAGCTGTGCTCGCACTGAGCAAAGTGTCCACAGGCTCAAACACGGGCCTGATCGCAGCAGCAGCAGCAGCAGCAGGAGGAGGAGGAGGAGAAGCAGGCGCAGATGCTGATAGTGGTGGTGTTGGTGTTGGAGATGATTCAGAAGTCATATTCTCTTTCTTTTCCTTCTTTCTCTCCCTCTCTCTCTCACACACTGTCTCTCCCTCTGTTTATCGAAGAAAAAATCTCCCCGACCAACGAGATCCCTGGGATCAACAAACGGGCGTCGCGTGTCGCCAGCGTGGAGGGCACGCGGGTTCTGAAGGAGCGGTCGACCCACTTTCTGCAAATCACTACTCACTGCCGGACCAGATTCGCGTCGGACGCGCAGCAGCAGCAGCAACAAACAACAAATAACAACAACAGGAGGCGGGCGGGCGGGCGGGCGGTCAGTCGGGGTATGCTGTAATGAAGCTAATCTGCCGATGCCGAGATCGAGTGTATGTATGTACCTAGGTATGTAGGTGGAGAGAGAGAAAACGAGAGAAAGAGAGAAAGAGAGAGAGAGAAGAAAAGAGAAGAACAGGGAGTGTTTCAACCTTTCTTCTTCCACTTCTTCTTCTTCTTCCTTTCCCCAGAACAACAAGGACAAGGGAGAGTAATCAGTAAAATACGGTAGGGGGACACGGAGACAAGGCGATCTAGATCGGAACCTAGTTGTCAGCATTTTCTACTATAACTCAACTAACCTACCTACCTTTAAACCTCCCTAACCTACCTCCCTATTAAAACTACGCACTACCTTAGTATTTTTTTCGAGAAAGCTAAATTTAACCTTGGACCATGTAGGCGCCCTATCCATTTAGGAGGTACAATAGGAGGTAAGGTATATAGGAGGTCGGGGAAGGGTATTGCAAAGCCCCCGAAGTTGGCGCGTACCTTAACGAAATCGCCGAGGGTGGGGGGATTTTCATTAATCTGATAATCAATTCACTCACGCCCTAGGAGGTACCTCTGGTAGACTTTCGTTCTTATTGTCATCTGCTTGCTTACCTTACTTTCACATGTACTCGTTCGTATTCAACTCAACTCAGCCCCCAACTTGATACAAAGCAGACATCTTATCGAAAACGCAGAAGAAATGGCGATGGTAATCCGCTTTTTTTTTCCGAAAAAAAAAAGAAAAAGAAAAAAAAAATTGAAAACTAGTACCTACAGAAATCTGTATATATATATACCTGACATATGTATGTCCCTGCTCGAGATGCATGTAGTTACTGAGTCTGTAGCGGGATCGCGGTCGACCAGATATATCAGATGCACGATGAAACAAGAGGAATGAATAGATACCTAGGGAAAGGAAGGGAAGGATAAGAGAGAGGAAGGAGAAAAAAAAAACGTGAAAAGCGAAAAGTGAAATGATGAGTGGAAAGTGGAAAAGAAGAGAAGAAAAGAGAAGAAAAGAAAGAAAAAGAGCACAGGAACAGGAACAGGAACAGCTAGGTCTAGACCTCTCAGAGATGGTGGAAATTAATTCCTTCGTATCTGCTCTGCTATACCTATCCTAAAGGCAGAGGCTTTGCTTTCCCTCTTTGTTTTTTTTTTAAATATATATATAATGCAATTAATCTCGCTCGGCCAGAGAGCTGCACTAGATCATGGCCTCGATGCTATGTTATGTTGTTCGACGCGCTGTGGGCATCGTTGGGGGGGTATCTCATATCTTTCAACAAGAAAGATTATCGTCGTCATCATCATCATCACCATCATCATGCCGGATGATAAAGTGAGTGAGTGAGTGGAATATGGGCGCCGTCGCTATGCTTTGCACAAAGAATGGTAATAAGGTCCCAGAAGGTCTGTCTGGGTGGTGTCAGTGGGGTAGTTGGGTGATAGGGGAGACATCCAAGGCCAGGATAACAGCCAAGGTCAGAGGACGCTCCTCCCTAGATGAGGAGAAAGTCCCAGCCCTTGGACTGTATCGCATCACGCCAGCGGATGCCCTTGAAGTCTCCCGAGGTGGTGGCAGCGTGGTCGTTTATCTGCCAAATGTCCTTCAACAGCTCTCGGACACGACCAAAAGAGCCAAACTGGGCGGCATCGCCGAGTCGTTGGCAGCGTTCGTCCAGCATGGACCGGAAGGGTGAGGCGAGGAGTGATGAGCTGCCCGCGATGAGGAGGGGCCAGGCGAGAGAGCGGTCGAAGCCATCGGGTCCGGCGGGAATGTAGTTCATCCGCTCCGAGAACCGGGCGACGAGGGAGACCATGCTCGGGTCACTGGAGGAGTGTCCTGGTACCAGAGTGCATAGGTAGATGCGAGCCGCGATGGTGAAGACGGCAGTCATGTTGAGAGCCAACTGCTTGGGTCGAATGGCGCCGGTCGTGGAGAAGCAGCTCTCGACAGGCGCGGCAGCGTGCTCAATCTGCCCCAGAGCATTCCCCAGGCTCACGACGTACGAGCAGACGGCGGCCTCGTCCATGCCGACGGACTTTTGGTAGTCGAGGCATGCAATTTCCGAGATGAGGAACATGATTCTGTCGTCACAGCCCATGAGCTCCGCCAGGCCCAGAGAGGAGTTGCTCATGTTCAGCTCACGATATGTGTCGGCGAATTGAGGTTGTCTGCCGATGATGGTCGATCCGAGAATATCGATCCACGATGCGAGAGTCATGTTGAAGGGCGATTGGTGTCTAGTGCCGGCCATGTCGACCACTGACTTTTGCAGATCCAGCTTCTGCACCAGACTAGTGGCAGCTTGGAAGTGCTGGTGCCATGGAATATCGGGGAGCACATCGTCGGGACGACCAACTGAGCACTGGAAGAAGATCATACCGAGCGTGGCCTCCAGGATCTGTGCGTGGTCAGTGTCGTATCCGAGAGCGTCGCAGAGCTCGGATACGGCAGCGTATCGATGTCGGACAATGTCATTGTCAATTTGCTCGTGGGCCACTCCCTCCGATGCTTTCATGTGCGTCGCAGCGATGCTCAAACAGCAGTGCAGATACGCCTTGTTCGATTCGAGCGCCGGCAGGATGACATCAGCACGTGCGGAACCATGCTGGTTCGCGTCCAGAACGGGGAAGATGAGCTTCGTCACTTTGTCGAGAAAGTGATTGAGCAGGTACTTGTCGCCATCGTCGACTTCAATCACCGTTTCGTGGTTGGGGGTCAGCGGGCCATGGGGATATTCAAAGAAGTTGAAGTCGACCGGCTCCTCGGCAAACTCCTCACAGGTGCTTTCAAAGTGCTCCTGTTGCACCCACGTGTCGGTGGGATAGGGACAGTCGTCTGTGAGCGGTGGTTGATACGTGCTGAAGGTGGATATGGTGGAATCTTTCCTGGTCGCAACGTTGTTGACATAAATCTCATGCTCGGTCTTGATGTCCACTTCGTAAGGGGAGAACATGGGATACGGCCCCGGTGGAATATATGCCTGCGCAGGGGGAGGCATCGCAAAGTAGCCTTCCGGCGTTGCATAGTGGAGGTCGTAGCCGGTGGATGGAGGTGAGCCTGAAGAACATCTCGAATGGGGAAAGGACTCTGCAAACTGAGGCTCTGCTGACGATGGGACCGAGTGACTGAGAGGCGGTGGCGGACTGCTCCCGTGGAGGGACGGCTGCTGCTGCTGAGCTTGAGTGGCCTTTTTCGTCATCTGCGTTCGCTTGATAGCGTTCTTGATGTGCTCTTTTTGTTGCTTGCGCTGCTCCGTGTTGCTCCACCACATGGGTCGCTTGTAATCACATCGAAGTCCCAAGTGCGAGCAAGCCTTGCATGCAGGCTTACCTTCCTCGCACTTCTTTCTTCGTAGTCGACATGTGAAGCAACCTGACAGCACCACACACACACACACACACGTCAGTCGTCGATCGAGCTCTAGACGATTCGTTGCACCCGACACGAAGGAAACGCACCTGACCGCGAACGACGATGCATCTTGGCGGCAACCGCCTTCGCTTCTGCTGCTGTTGTTGTTGCTGTTGGAGGCGCATTCTTGGGAGCGGCCATCTTGGAGATGGGTTTGGTGTGGCTCGAGGCCTGCGCGGAAGAAGACATGAGGGTATATGTATTAGAGCTAACTCGGTTGCTGCAATGGCCGGGACACGGGCAGGGGACCAACGACGCTTTCGACTGAACGACAGGGAACACAAAAGCCTGACCAGCGGGCTTGGAAAGGAAAGAGAGAGAGAGAGAGAGAGAGGGAACAAAAAGACGGTAAATTAATCGATCGACGACTGCTGAGGTGGTGAGGAAGGGGGAGGATAGATGCCTTATATGACTGCTCTCGTTGCAAAAAGAGACACAAATACCTCAATCTATTCTTGGAGCAGGCATCGAAAAGAGCACTAATTGGGGCACAGCAGGTGGTGGGTGGGGGGCTTCCTGCCATTTCTGTTTTGTTAATTGAGGTGCATTCGTGGGAAGACTAACCATGTCGCTATTGGATTTGGCTGCATGGTCTGTCGAATCGAACGGGCCGCGCTGATGACACTATTCTTGCTTGCACCCATGCGCACACCCGACTGGCCCAAGACGCAATAGCATGGTGGAAAGGCTATACCTTACCTCCTATGCCCACTAAATCTTGAGCTTGTATTCACTAGACGTGAGCCGCATCCTTGCCCCTACCTCGATGCGGTGCACCGGCACTTGGGGGGAGTCCTTTGTGATCGAGTTCATCTGTCTGTCAACGGCACAGCGTCCAGTAGTGCTCGTCTCCGAAGAAGGTCCTGAGCAATCCTGGCTCTGGAGCCTTGGAGGGAGGTCGGGCAGGTGTGGGTCTGGACTGACCGTATCCCGATGTTGCATTTATTGCTTCGGCTACAGCAGCAGAGCACCAAATGGCAAATGGATACATGTATAGCTTGCACTTGCTTGGGTGCAGTCGTTCTGCGATAAGTGCCCGATGCGGACCGTTGCAGAGTTGGGGAATAGCCGTGCGCCATGTGAAGATGGAGCATTGCGCACCAGCCGATTACCGCAGTGCTCACAGACCTGGTGACACTCTCCCGCCACGATGAGGAGAGAGCACAGAGCAGAGAGTCAGGACCTGCATGAGAGACGAGCGTGCGGCCGGCAAGGAGTGAATGGTGTGATGGAGAGATCTCTCCCGGAAGTGCTCAGTGCTCGACAGTATACCAGGGAGTCTGTATAGATGCGCCACTGCAGCTCGGTGTGGTTAGTTCGGGGGTTAGGAGAATTTTGTTGTGCGACAAGCGTGAGTCGGCGACTAGTGCGGGCAGGCACGCTTGCAAGCAAGTGTAGGCAAGTGCAAGCAAGATGCTCTAGCCGCCGATAGGTTGCGTGCAGATAGTGAGGCTTGTGATGGACGTGAGGTTGTGCATCGCTAGCGTGTGCACTGAAGATAATGACGGGCCAATGAGCATGCCGACATGGCCCTGAGCCTACCTTAAGTTACCTTAACGTGCCGGCCGTGCCTTCCTCCCCCGCAGCTTGGCGCTTGCCATTTTGGCAACGACAGCCAACCTCACCACGCCAGACGCGCCTGCCGCGTAGCAGGTAAGAGGTAGTTGCACCTCGTGGGAGCGACGTCTGGACGCAGGGCACGGCACGCACAAACAAAACGCCGTGCATCCGATGGGCCACATCTACGTGAGAGCGTGAGGTGGTAATGGAAGGGAGTGAGCATGCCCAGGTGGCCAGACATTGAGCTGCCCTGCCGTATGTGCTGTGCTGTGCTGTGCTGCAGTCAGGTACAGTAAGGTACCTCCTACCTACCTGACCTAGTAAAAGTGCGACGGCGTACTGTCGTAATCATGATCCAGACAGAGGCAATGATGCGAGCGCACCGGGATGGGCAATTGCAGGCTCCAGTGGCATCGCGTCGGCGCTCGCTGTAGCCATTGGATACCGCCAGAGTGGAAACGATTCGGCGCGCATAGCGAGAAAACATGCTTTGCGAGATTAACAGTCGCTTAGCAGCAACCGGCCAAAGAGAGAGAGGGAGAGAGAGCCCCAGAGATGGAGGGAGGGAACATCAGGCTCAACGGCATAAGCAGGCTCATCTCATCGCACTGTGCTTGCTGACCCGAGTCACGCGCCGCAAGCCAGGTCCATTGGGCACAATGTCGACATGATGTTGTTGACCACTTGAGTCTTGTTGTTTGTTGTTGAGTCTCAGCACGGCGGGGGTCAGCGCAGGGCGGACTGCTGAGGTCAGTGAGATGCACTACCTCTACCTAACCTCTACCTGACCTCCTACCTCCTAGCCTCCTACAAGCTGTGCCGTCTCTGGGCGTGCACGTGTGCAGCACTCGTGATCTCTACTCTCTGCTCTCTGCTCTCTGCTCCCGTCTCTGGGTAGTATTCGGCCACTGCTGTCGTAGCACGGCGCACAGAACGAATCGGTCTCGTGGCAGTCGCGCAACTTGCAAGCGTGTCTGGGACCTGAAGTTGTGCGACCGTCGTTCCTGAGGCCACTTGCACCGCAGCATGCATGCATGCACTATGAGGTAACGAGAATCAGGTACTCCCCCGTCCACCTCCACCTCATCCCCTCGACACGTCCAGTCCAGCAGCGATGAGATGACGTGTGGAGCACCAGAACTGTCGTGCTCACGAAGATGCACCATTCCGTCTGCGAGCATTGTTCCTCCAGTACCTACCTACCTACATACCGTACATACATACAGTACCTCCTACATGACCTGGGAACATGTATGAGGTACGCTGCCGACGAAACCAGGCAGTTTCCCGTGAGCCTTCACCGCATCGTCCCGAAGCGTCTCGGCTATCGCTGGCAGTGGGCAGTGGGAGTGGGCAGTGGGCACGACTCACGAGACCATATGCCACAGTCCACTTGGCCTGCATCATTATTCAAGTGATTCTTCTACTACTCTAGTTCTAGCTCCAGATCCAAAGATAGGACTAATTAGCACACATTCGTGCATCACATTCTGCTATTTTGGTGTGATATTGGCCAGGAGAGGAAGGAGTGGGTTGGCCACTAGTGCAGACACAGCCAATAGTCTCTAGCCGCCCGGGCCTGGCGACACGGCGACGTGTGACAAGGATCCAGGGACAGGCGGTCACGAATCTCGAGCCGGGCCTGGCCTCAGCCGGCACCTACAACCACTCATTGGCGCAATTCACTCTCTCGCCATCCAATGCAATCGCAGGCCGACCGCATTGGGCGCCACTATACGTGCCTGCACTGGAGGAACGCTGCACAGCATGTCGGGGCTTATGCGCCCGCAGCAACATGGCCTTCTGCTGTATACAAGGCCCACTTCGCGCCCACTCGCGCACCGCGACCACCTCGCGACCTCTTCGTTATTACGTGCCGCACCCATACTACCTGACCGACCGACCTGACCTGAGCCTACCTCCATGCGGTGTGGACTATGACATATCGCCCACCGGCTTCATCTCCTCCCTCACTGACTAGACAAACGAGACCAAGTGAAGCCGTTCACGCGTGATGCAGGCCATTACGCCAATTACGCCTCTGGAGGCGGGAGGAGGAGAGATGTTCCAGCGTATGAAGGGTGCTGCTTCATTCCTCGAGGCCAGGACGGCTGCCATGCGACCCGTTTCGCAGGCCTCGGAGGTGACGGAGATCTTCGACACTGATTTCGAGGATGAGAGCGACTATGGAGGAGGAGGAGGAGCCTCCGCCAAGGGCAGCTTTGAGTCGGTAAGTCTGGTCTATTGTTGCGAGCACGTGTGGAAGGACGAAAAGTACCACCTCTGACACCCCCCAAGTACGATAGCAGACGCAGAAGCCAAACCACCATCTCCTCGTACGATGAAGCTCGCACGCCAAGCCCAAGAACAAGCACGCAAAGCCGGCCGCCTATGGAATTGCGTATCGAGCCCGTGTCGGGACCGAGAGGACCGCATCTGTTTCGCTCTTCACAGGTATCGGCAGAGTTTGACTTTGGGTACTCGTTACAGATGTCCCCGCTGCTGCCCAAAGATACGCCATTCCAGTCATCGCGAGCAGCGACCGCTTTCTCCGAAGACACCATCACGCAGCCGCGAGATCGATCGTACCCCCTGGACTCGCCATCACGGCAACCGGCATATGACTCACATGCACACATCAGGGCCTGGTCAACGCAACAGGTCATCGACTGGATGTACGCCACCGAAGCCGATCCTTCTGTCATCGAGTGCTTCTACATTCATGACATTGACGGGTCCATCTTGCTCAACTTACAATTCGAGGATCTCAAGGAGCTGGACATCCCCTCTTTCGGCAAGCGACATCAGCTGTGGAACGCCATTTGTACCTTGAAAGGAGACGAAGGCCATCCCAGCCCCCAGCCTACTCCTTTCCAGGACATTAGCCGGCCATGTACTTCGCACAGCAGACAATCACCCACTCGTGGACGGACTGCGGCACCGCCTGCGGTCAACGACGACGACGACGACGATGAAGGTGACGAGATCTACTCTCCATCACAGGGTCGCGGTAAGAGCAGACGCCGAGGTCGCAAGGCAACGAAGAATACAGATCTCATCACCCCTGCCGAATCGGTCTCCATCGTCGCCATTGAACAGCTTCTGCCCAAGCCGCACAAATGTGCAAAAGGAGAACGATGTGCCAAGTGGCGAAAGCAGCAACGGGAGCTGGAGCAGCTGAAGAATGAGCATGGAATCGGTCGCTTCCCCGTCAGTCCGACGAAAGGAGGGCATATCTTTGTGGCTGGCAATCCAGGAAACCCCAGCACTGCCGACAACATCATCTCCAATGTCCGACCTCAACCGCAGTCACAGCTGCAAGGTCACCTTCGTCTCGAGGACCCATTCCGTCCGGTATCGGATGCAGGAATGCAGTCCGCAGGCTTCCCATCAGTAGTGGCTTCATCTGATGTTCTTGGTCCCGGTCAATTACCCGAGTTTGCTCTCCACGAAGATGTCCTGAGTCACCTGGGCTCCCGCGATGCTCAGGATAATGTCAAGCAATTTCTGCAGTTCCAACACGTTCACCATCAAGCAGCCGAGAATGCTCCACCGTCGCCGCCGTACGAGATGTTCCCATCCCAATCGATCTCACCCTTCCCTGCTGCGATACCTCGACACTACGGAGCCCCCGCCCTCGTGCAAGACGTGCCTCGACAAGCATACACACCCGGCCCGCGAGACCACTTGAAGCATCTCCCCAAGCTCGAAATCCCACGATCACAATCCGCAGGACCACAGATGCATCATTCCGCAATCACATCACCTCCCACGACCGATCCCGCTGCAACCTCCGCCATGTACATCTGTCGCAGCGCGACTGCATCTCCAGCGAACATCTCCCGATCAGCCACAGCCTCACCAGGAGCTCGAGCAGAGGGCATCTATCGCCTGGGAACTCCCTCGTCAGTCGTCGACGTCCCCATCACCGCAGTGGGTCCACCTACTGCTCCCTTGTCCCGAGACACATCACAAAGTGTACCACCCAATATGCAATACCGCCCACAGGCACCTCTCTCTCGAGCAAAGTCACGAACAGACCCAGCTCACTGGCGTCGGCCCAGCATGGCACTCCCTCCCGTACAAGAAGGCCAGATCTTCGAGTCTCGTCCATCCATCTCCACATCGTGCTCCACTGGTTCCATTCCCACACGATCATCTTCCGTCCGTGATCCCGCTAAACACTCTCCCATCACGCGAGACTTTGGCTATGGACCCGATTGCTCCCACTCGGGTTGGATGCGGAAGCGCAAGACCAAGATGCTCCGACACGAATGGACGGATTCTCATTTCCGACTCAGGGGAACGCAACTCACGCAACATGCTTCCGCTCGCCTCAGTGCTGAGGTGAAGGAGAGTATCAACGTGGATGACTATGCCGTGGCGTGTTCGTCGATTGCGAGCAACAACAAACTCAGCAGTGCCTTGAAGGCGCTGGCGATTTCGAAAGGTGCGGAATCCAAGAAGGAAGTGCAAGATGCGACGGCATTTGCATTCCAGCTCGTCCCGAGCGCAAAGGAGGGAGAAGAGCGAAGGAAGAGGGCGGAGGGAAAGACGCATCATTTTGCAGTCAAGACCAAGGACGAGCGCATCGATTGGATGAGAGAGTTGATGTTGGCCAAGGCGCGGGAGCAAAAGGAAAAAGGCTTCGAGGTTGAGGTCAATGGAAAGGAGATATGATGATGATGATGATTTCATCATTTGCCACCCTTTTCTCTCTTCTGGTGGATGAGGATGAAGGAAAGGGAAAACAACCTTGTGGATGACCCTCTTTCTCGTGAGCGATGGTTTTTTTTGGCGACAGCGTCGTCAAGACCTCGACACGATTGGATTCTTGAATATGCCCCCCCTTTTTTTGATTATTATTTTTTTTTCCCTTCATCATACCTTCGACAAGCATTTAATACGATACCCAACTCTAGCGTTAGCGACACGACACGACACGATACGATACATTTTTTTTTTTTCCTTTCTTTTTTTTCTTTCTTTCTTTTTGGAATTTGAAGATGGAAATTTGAACACCCTTTGAAAGGGACAGATGAGAAAGGCGGCGGTGGTTTCGGTTGGCAGGGGGGGAGGTGGAGGTGGGAAAAACCAAAACAGATTGACATTATATATACATGGCCGCAAGGTCCAGTCTTCTTAGACTGGTTATTTACATAGTTATACGTCGGCACTTTTTCTCTCCTTTTCCTTTTCCTTCTCCTTCTCCTTCTTCTCCCTTTCTCTGTCCTTCTTCCCCTTTCCGCTGACTCATCCCCCGCCAAGAACCCCAAGCACAATCCAACATCATCCATTCTCCAGTCGTCCAGTGCTTTGTTTGTTTGTTTCTCCACCCAACATTGCCTTTTCTCCACCCCATCATCCATGTACTGTTTGTGGTATAAAGGTAATTTTTTATCCTCCCCCAGTTCTTTCGGAAAAGAAAAGCCCCTGGTTGGTTTGTTGTGTGCCCGAATTGCTACCTTTTAGGGAAAGAAATCTTCGTTTTTAAACTGCTTACTTTGCTTACCTGGCTGGCTACTGCTTACATACTGCTTACAGGCAGGCAGGCTACATACTGCTTACAGTCGGGTATGAAGATGATGATGATGTTATTACAACAGTTACAGTCAGGTACCTGTATGTATATGTATACATAAGCAAAAAAGCACGCAATACGAACAGTCAGATACCCATACCCATACCTTACCTGTAGGTCGTATCTCCCTTCTCTATGTAGGAAATTTTCCCGATCCGATACGATACGAAAACGTTCCTCTTTCGTTCGTTCGGATGTACAGTAGTGTGTGTGTGTGTTTGCTGCTTTCTAGGGACTCGGCCTATCTGACTTGCTTATCGGATTTTTTTCTTTTGGCTAATTCCCCCGCCCCTCCCTGCTCTCTAATATTGTCAGGTAGCTTTACCTGGTTGCTGAAGGGGCGGCGCGGTGGGCCGAGGTTAGGAATTTGTGTTGCTGATTGGGATGAATCTACTGAGTGTAAGGTATCGCTGATTTCTTGCTGACAAACGATGGGGTTTTTGGTTGATTGGGTTGTATTGTATTGTATCTTACGACGGTGTTCAGGGACTAGGGAGGGAGGAATCATACAACCGGATGAGACCTACCTAGGGAGGTAGGTAGCCTTTTATGTATCCTTGGAGAATGGAGGGGCGGCAATTGTTTTGCTGGGTTGGTTCGGGTGGGAGATGTTTTTTTTATATATATATGTGTGCGTGTGTGCCTTATCGTTATATCTGTTGTGAGATGGAAGCTATATCTTGCCTTGTCTTTTGTCTTTAGTTTACTTGGACTTGCCTTTGACTTGCCTACAAGACAGCCAGACAGCCAGGCCTGACTCGACTCGACTCTTCTTCTGTTCACGTCCCGGACACAGACTGGAAGAGAAGATATATTCTCTCCTACACCCACCCACCAGACCAAAAGAAAAATCATGTCCTCCCCCTCCTCCCTCTCCATCGAAATCACCCTCCCCAACGGCAAAACCTACACCCAACCCACCGGCCTCTTCATCAACAACGAATTCGTCCCAGGAAACTCCACTCCCATCTCCGTCCACGACCCCTCCACAGGCAACCTCATCACCTCCTCCATCCACTCCGCCTCGCGCTCAGACGTCGACCTCGCCGTCTCCGCCGCCCGCACCTGCCTCTCCTCCTCAGACCCCTCATCATGGCCATCCCTCCCCGCCGTCTCCCGAGGAGAATTACTAACCCGTCTCGCGAATCTCATCCATCGTGACCGGGAATTATTAGCAGCAATTGACGCGTTTGATAATGGGAAACGTTATCAAGATGCCTTGGAGGCGGATATTGAAGAGAGTTGGCAGGTTTTTCGATATTATGCCGGTTGGGCGGATAAGATTTCGGGGAAAACTATTGAGACGGGACCGGGGAAGTTGTGTTATACGTTGCAGGAACCTTTGGGGGTTTGTGCGCAGATTATTCCTTGGTTTGTGATTTTTTTCTTTTCTTTTTTCTCTTTTTTTTGTTTTTTTTTTGGTTTTTTTTTTATTCTTTTTTTTTATTCTTTTCTTTTCCGTTTTTTCGTTTCTGAGGGGGGAAGAGAGGGGGGTGAGAGGAAACAGAGGGACGAAAACTGATTCGAATGTCTTGAAAAAAATAGGAACTTCCCCTTCATGATGCTCGCATGGAAAGTCGCGCCTGCAATCGCCTGCGGCAACGCCGTCGTCGTCAAATCCGCAGAACAAACTCCCCTCTCCGCTCTCTACTTTGGCAAATTAGTACAAGAAGCCGGAGCTCCTCCCGGTTTAATCAACATTCTCTCCGGCTATGGCAAAGAAGCCGGAGCAGCCCTCGCCGAACATTTGGATGTGGACAAGGTTGCTTTTACGGGAAGTACGGCGACGGGACGAACGATTATGAAGGCTGCTTCGGCCAATTTGAAAAATATTACGCTGGAATGTGGTGGGAAGAGTCCGAGTATTGTTTTTGCGGATGCGAATTTGGAGCAGGCGGTGAAATGGACTCATTCGGGAGGTACCTCTTTTCTCTTTTTCTCTAATTCCAATACCACGAACAGGAAGAAACTGACATCTTCCCCCCTTTATTGGGTTTGGTAGGACTATTCAACCAAGGAGAAGTCTGTACAGCAACCACAAGAATCTACGTGGAAGAATCCATCCACGACCAATTCGTCGAAGAATTCATCAAATATACCAAATCCACGTCGACGGTCGGTCATCCTTTTGACGAAGCAACGTTTCAAGGCCCACAAGTCTCTCAAGCACAATATGAAAAAGTCCTCGATTTTATTGAAGTCGGGAAACAAGAAGGTGCAAAAGTGGAAATGGGTGGAGGAGCATTTAAAGCAGGTAAAGAAGGAGGAGGAGGAGGAGGATATTTTATCGAACCGACGGTATTTTCTAATGTAAGTTCCCTCTCTCCCTTCCACCCCCCTCCCCTAATTTTTTCCCTCTCTTCTCTCTTCCAACACAACCCAGATCTCCCCCACCATGCGCATCGTCCGCGAAGAAATCTTCGGCCCCGTAATCTGCATCGCCAAATTCCGCAGCACCGCCGAAGCCATCCAGCTCGCCAACGACAGTTCCTACGGGCTCGCAGCGGCCGTGTTTACAGAAAATTTACGCAAGGGACATGTGGTGGCGGCGAAAATTCAAGCGGGAATGGTCTGGTTGAATTCTTCGGGAGATTCACATTGGGGAATTCCGTTTGGGGGTTATAAGCAGAGTGGGATTGGGAGGGAATTGGGAAGTTATGCGTTGGAGGCGTATACCCAGACCAAGGCTGTGCATGTTAATTTGGGGGTGGATTTGTGAGGGGCGGGGACGAGATGCTTGGATGATGGGAGGGTTGTAATGAGGATGATTGGTTGTAGGTAAGTATGCATTAGGTATGATGGTTTTTATCAAAGGCTTGGAACCATCTTACTATCTACTCTGTGCCACTTACTTACTACTCCTGCTTCGCGAATCGTTGGAAAAAACGTGTAGTGCCTTGAGTCAGATTGATTGAACAGAGCAATATCCATACATACAGTACAGTATAGTGTATCCATCCAGTTCCAGTTTCCACAAATCATTACGCTAAACCCAACCAAACCAAAAGATCAATCTCCCTCCTCCCTCCTAGCAACCTCCCCCCCAACAACCTTCTCCCTCGTCAAGTCCAAGTCCAAATGCAAATTCCAACAAATCCCCTCAAGAACCAATCATCCCGCCAAGACCTCTTGCATTTCTTCACGACGGGAAAGACGGACCTTGTGACAGGCGGGGGGCGGCAAAATGCGGGTAAAAAACTAGCTAGCTCCTAGGAGGTAGCTACATGTAGTTGGCTAGCTAGCTTCTACTAGGCTTTTGTGTTGTGTTGTGCAGCTTTATACGAACGAATATGCACGCTTCCTTTTCCGCCTTCCTTCTCGTATGCATGCATGCATGTATGGCTGGGATTTAGTGGTGGTGGTGCTGCTATTGTTGTTGTTGTTTTTGTTTTTATAGAGAGGGAGGAATTTAAGAAGAATAAGGGAAGAGGGGAAGGCTAGCTAGATAGGGGTCTGTCTGTTTACTTATAGGTTTTGAGAGAGGGAGGGAGAGACAGAGATCTTGCTTGTTGGACTTATATAGAGGAGGATAAGAGGTACGTGGGGGGAGTGTGTGTGTGAAGAGAGAGAGAGAGAGAGAGGGAGAGGGAGAGGGAGAGATTAGCGCCCGCTGTCTCGCTACTGATGAAGCCGCTCAAAGTTTTGTAGCGGTTGTTGTTTGTTAAGCGCTATTTGCTGAAACCTTGCTCAGCGTATTTAGTAGACAATTTTCCTTGCTTTTTCTCTCTTTTTTCTCCTGGCGGCAAGAGTCGTAGTATTGTTCGTTAAGTCGTCAAGAAGCCAGGGTCCTCGAGGGTGTGTGGAGTGTGCCGAGTATAATAAGGTGTCTCTTCTTTCCTTGGATCACACAGCATATGAGACATGTGATGGACTCGCAGGTTGCTTCGGTCCCGTGAGATGTTCTGGATCCCTTTTCAGTGCGGTTGTAGCGAGGCCTAGACCCACGATGATGAGTGGTCGTAGTGTTCCAGATCCCGCCCGTGGATTTCCTCCGCTCTCTCTCACACACACGCGCAAATCACAGAAGGAGAGCGTGGGATTCAGCCTGCTATTCAGGCGTCCTGGCTGGTGTGGTGAAGCTGCAACTAGCAAAAGACCAGCTCACCACGCGACTTTTCTCTTCCTGCCGGTATACTTGGAATTGCTCTTCACCACTTTCCCTTTGGCCTCCATCTGACTCTTCTTCCTCAGAATCCACGATTTGCTCCCCTTTTGTTCCTTCCCTCTCTTTACACTCGACTTTTTCTCCCGTTCCATGACATCCACACCCTCCATCCCACTCACTGCCCCTCTCACATCCCCTCCTCCCACCGTCAACACCAGATAGTACTTGACATTCTTCGTCTCCGGATCATCCTCCAAGATACCCGCTCCAAATCCCGCCTTAACCGCCGCATTACTGATCAAACTCTTCTGCAACTGATTTTTGGGATAAAACTGACACACTGCCTTCCCTCCTCGTTTCAAACTCGCATATAACCCATCAAAAAACCTCTTCAACCTCCCCTCGGGTGACACATCCGAAGTCTCCGCATTACATAACCACTGAATAGCAGAAATTGAAATGGCAGCGTCAAAAGTCCCTGCGCGGAACGGGACGCCTTGTCCGATATCTGCGAGAAACATGTCTCCTTCGGTATCCTTTTCGAGAGCTTGCGCGAGCATCGAGGATGAAATGTCCATTCCGCACCATACGTGGTCGTTTTCCGAGAGGATTTCTCCCGAGAGGCCAGAGCCGCAGCCAATGTCGAGGATAAAGGAGGATTCTTGGAGGTCGAGGAGTTCGAGGGCGCGGTTGGTCATGTCGGCCTGGATGTTTTTGATGCGTGAGGATGTCGTGTATTTGCGCGATTCGGTGTCATTGTAGAATAGATCGGGCGGGAGGATGTCTTCGGGGCGAGACATGGTGGCGGTATTCTGGTCCTCTGCATGAGAGGGTGATGTGTATATAGCAGTAGTTGTCGCTGGTGTTGTGAGGAGAGAAAAGTGCTGGGTGGACTACCTAATCGATAAGAAATATGATCGGCCGGCGCAGAGCCGCACTAAAGCTTGTCTCTGTTCCACTCGCGATCATCCTTGTCCTTGTCCACGTAGATGAATTACTTTGCCCTTTGATCCACCACGATGCAATAACCACCATGTGGATTCTACCACTCCTCGTGAGATGACCCTGTCCTCATCTTCTTCAACATCGTACCCATTGACTAACCACCACACAGGGCTACCTGGGATTGGTCGGAGGCTTCCTCTTCCTGACCCTCGCCATCGCCTCTGGGCTCTACTACCTCTCCGAACTTGTCGAGGAACACACCGTTCTGTCCAAGAAACTCCTCTCGCGACTCATCTACACCGTCATCGCCATTCAATTCCTGCTCGCCGCCATCGACCGCTTCCCCCTCGCCCTCTCCGCCTTCTCCATCGCCAGCCACGTCATCTACTCGCTCAACCTGCGCCGCTTCCCCGTCGTCAAACTCACCGATCCCATCTTCCTCGCGTCCTGCGTGCTGGTGCTGGTGAACCACTATCTCTGGTTCACACATTTCTCCGTCACTTCCGCTCCCACGCATCACAGCAACGGGAGATATAGCTATCTCGATCCACCTTCTTCCAAGGACGTCCCGTCCTTTACGGAGATTGCGAGTTTCTTCGGACTCGAGGTGTGGTTCGTACCGTTTGCGTTGTTTGTGTCGCTTTCTGCAGGGGAAAATGTCTTGCCATCAATGGGAAGCGAATACGCCACCGGAGCAGGGAGTAGTTTCATTACACCGGGTCAGACGCCTACTCTGAATGCGGGTGCGGGGAGTGGAAGTTATATGGACGTGCAGGCACAGCATGCAGGGGGACGAGAGGAGTTTCGAGGGCGGACGAGGCATAAGAGGAGTAATACTCAGACGGGAATGGCGAAGGCTGCTGTCAATGGTGTGAGGGAGTGGGTGGGAGAGACTGGGGAATTGATGGGCTTTTGGAGAGGCGAGAAGACGAGGCCGTTATGATGATCAGATGTATACGAGGTTCACGAAGGGGAGATGTTGGATATCAGCCCTCTTTCCCGGTTAAGGCATTACACGAGGCGACAGTATTGTAAGCGATTTGGGTAAATACTGCATGTTGAACCCCGCGAGTCGACTCTAAAATGATGATGATCCGTCACATGCCTACCTTGCCTACCTGTAGGCACATTGAGTGATATCTACAAGGTGACGTTGAAATATGCATCACAAGAAAAAATACAACGAGAAGGCACGAGTCACACAATGGGGCAAGGAACACATACCTCAATACCTCATACCTCATACCTCATACCTATACCTTAGGTCTGTACACATACACGTACACCACACACCACGCAATACCTTACCTTACCTTACCTTACCTATACAACATGAAAAACACTGCTTTGCATGGAAACCCAACAACATACCTACCTACCTTACCCACCTTATCTGCAAAGGGGGAAGTCGTTCTATCTTTCCACCATCTACCGACCAGCCAGTTGAATCTGGTAGTTCGTCCAATATACCTTATGTAGATAAGGTACCTTGAGACATTTATCACTAAACTGCACTACTGCTGCTGCTTGAATACATTGTACTTTTGCCCCAATAGGCTCTGGCATTCGAATTGTCTCACAGGGGAGTACGTAGCGTAGGTAGGTAGGTACTAGGTAGCTAAGTAGCATCACGAATGGAAGCGATAAGTTCGGATTCGACGAAGCAAGGTGCAAAGGCTGTCAAGAGCCGGTCGGTATTCTTCTTCTTGTCAAGTCTTCATTCTCTCGACTAGTGTATCTCGGCTTTGGTTCCCCTTTTTTTTTCCTTTCTTTCTGCTGCAATACTACTGCTACACGGCACTGTCTAGCCGCACCTTCACTTGCGTACTCGTCACACGTACCTTTCCCCATTTATGCACACACAGGGGGAAACACGCAGTGAATCTGTTGCGTGTAAAGTAAGCGCCGCCCGACCTTCCCGGAAAGCCACTTCAACAGCAATGCCATGGGCAATCTGTTGAAGCCTTCTTGACCCGCCACGCCAGGCCACGCCACGCAAATGCAACCCGCAACCCATTTTGTGCCCTCGCTCGAAGTACCAAGAAAGTTAAAAGTCTCAGATGTAGGTAGGAGCAATGCCTTGCTTCCCTACCAGCCATAGTCGAAACAGGGTATCAATCGCTCAGTTCAGGAAGCCCTTGCAGTTGGCGGAACCGCAAAGACATGGGATTCGATCCGTCGCGCCAATCTCGCGCTCGAACTTGTAGTCGTAGGTGAGTTCATCATCTGTACATCGGTTAGCTTCTATTGGAACAACACACACACATGTGGATTACACTCACTCTTGCTAATGTCCTTGAGGGCATAGATGACGATTCTCGGCGTCCCTTCGACTTTGATGATCTTGGCAGTGCAGTTCGGGCTGCAAGAATGGTTGATGAAACGAGCGATGCCACCCTTCTTGGTCGCGTCCACAATCTCGTCGTCCAGCATACGGAAGAGGTACGAGGAACCCACGCCCTGCTTGTCGTATTTGATCTCACGCATATCTGCGACCTTTTGTCGCACCTTCTCACCCACGTATTCGATGATCAAATCGTTGATGGCAATGTTCTCCTCCGCATAGAGACCCCAGCCGTGAATGGCAGATCGATCAAACTTGACGAGCTTCTTGCGCTTCTTGAGTTGGTTGAAGCGTATCGCGACATCGGCATCACCCGTGGAAGCCAAGCTCTGCTTTTGCAGATTGATATCGTTCACCAGACGCCTGTTGTTGACACGGTTGCTGCGAGAAGTAGCGGTAGTAACGACTTTTTCTGCAGCTGCGACCTTGGCAGCTTCGGCGGCTGCAGTCGGGTCTGCCGTTGCCAGAGCCTGTCGTTCTTCGCGAGCTTTCTGGACCTTGATGCGGTGGGGAAGGTATCTAGACTTCTCCTCGTTCATGATCTTGATGACTCCTTCAGTACGAGCAGCACCAGTCGGATTGGGCACGTAGTAGCCTGGGATGAGTGGCTCCGGTTGTGCTTTACCAGCTAATCCATCCGTGTTGAGCGCCTTGATCTCCTTCTGCTTCCATGCCCAGACCTTTGCATCGCCCACGTCGTACGCGGCGTGACGAGCAAAGGCACGCTTGGCGAAAGCAAGATCTTCGTCGTCCTTGATGAACTGTTGCCAGCCATCAATGTCCAGAACCACGGAGCGATCCTCTTCCACAGTTCGCCTAGGCTTGTCGTGGGTGAAGTGCAGCTGCACACTCTTGTCCACGGTGATGGCTTCAATCTCACGTTCCTTCTCCTCGATCTTGGCAACAGTCTCCGTGGCCACAACCTTGGTGGCAGCCTTTGCTTTCTTGGCTTCCGCCTTGAGCGCTTCTCGTTCTTCCTGAAGCTGTTTCTTAGACTTGCGAATGCGCTTGGGTTTCTCCTTGACCACTTTGCCAATGTCGAGCGCAGGCGTGCCTTCTGGCTCCTTGCTTGCGGCAACAGACGGGTCCACACTCGACTCCTTCCGTCCCTCCTCCACCTGGAAGAGGTCGTCGTCAAGCTTGGTGCGTTGACGAATGTATAGCTCTGTCCTGGCTCTTGTGGCATATCGCGAAGTTCGTGGCAGTGTATTCACGACTAGCTCGAGCTCGCGAGTTGCAAGATCCTCAGGCTCCTTGTGCAGGAGGTGACCGAGCATCTCTCTGTGGAATGCATCAAACGCCTCTTTCTCCTCATCCTCCCACTCGCTGACCTTGCGGCGCTTGTTGCTCTGTGTCGTCTCGGTGACAGACTCGGAATCGAATGGCGTCGAATTGCGGCTCGCGCGGCTGAGTGGACGGCTCTCCTGGTCCTCGGTGTCGGCGCGCGTGATCGGCGTAGGGTGGTCGTCGTCAGAGTCCTCCTCTTCTTCGGCGTACATTTGTTGCAGCTTAAAGTGCAAGCCTCTGGTATGCGATGGTCGCGCTGGGGGCTTTCGCCGTCTTTCGTCCACGAATGCATTGCTAGGTTCCCTGTTCTTGTTGTCGCCCTTTCGTCCTCGGTGATGAGGGTCGTGTGGTCGGAGAGGCCTAGAATGAGATAGAGGATAGCCACGTCGTCCTTTGGGCATGTCGAGAAGTCCATCTCCCGCTTTGTGGAATAGCAAAGAAGTCGCTTTGTTGTCATTTTCCACAGGATCTCTAAGCCCAAGCTTACGACGTCTGTCCACATGTCGAGTCGGATCCAGACCTTCGTGGAAGATTGGTATGGCAATTCTGGTCTTGATGTCGCCCATAATCCTATCACGCAGCTCCAGCCGAAGCTGTTCCAGCGCACCATGCACTGGATCAAGATTCTCTGCTCTGTTCTTTTTCTCAATCTCGAGATCTTCGGCTTCTTCCCGTTGCAGCCGCTCAAACTCTTCGCGCCTTTTGCTCTCTGCAATCACCCGCTCAGGGCTGGGACTTCTCTCATAGTCTGGGTTGCCATACTTCTGGCACTCCATCGCCATTTTGTAAGTGAACAAAGCACCATGATTGCATTCATTGAAGCACCTCTCCGTTTCATCTTCTCCACGCTTAGAATCGTCGAAGACCACATAGTAGCCACTCTTATCCAGGCGCACTTCTCGCCAATCGTATGCCTTCAGTCGCTTCTTCAGATGCGGGATTGTCGTTGCGAGGACAGGTACAGATTTGCTGGGAATGTGTATGTATGGCTTGCGCTTGATCTTGCTCAGAACGGATCCATCCTCTATTCCCGAACCCGCCGCGGCGCGTGAGTTTTGAGCTTCTTCGGGTGCTGCTGCACCGCCACGACCGCGCGGACCTGCAGGAGGTGCTTTCGACTTTTTGCCGGACGGACCTTTGGGTGCTGTCGGTGGGGGCGCGAGGAAGTCTCGAGTCTTGGTCTCGGGGGGACCAGGAGGTGCTGCAGGTCGAAGTCTGTCACGTTCGTCTCGTGCTTGTTTCAAGGCCTGTTCCACATATCTTTTGCATCTTTTGCCCTCGCGGTCAAGCTCCACCTTGATTGTATGAAGGCCAATGCGTGCACCGCTGAACTCCGCCTCAGCTCGCTTGGCTGCAGCGACTGCGGAAACCTCGAGACCATCCCTCACGGCATCCCGATACTTCACCAAGGCGATCCCGAGGAAGCTACCCGTCTCTGGATCTGTCTTGTTCTGAACAGAAGCAATGCTGCCAAACGTGCTAAAGTTCAGCTTCAAGGTGCTTTCCGCCAAGAAAGGATCGAATCCTATCGCAACCACTTGTTGTGCTTCGCCTGGCCCAATGGAATTCCTGTCCACTTTGTATGGTGGCAAGTTGTAGGGCGCGATTCGCAGAATGGCTTTGCTGGGATGTGTTTTTGGCCGACACAGACCTGACATATAGCCAGGTATAGCTAGGCGTGGATCTGGTGGCGGATCCGGTTCGTATGCCTGATTTTATCCATTGTGTCAGCGAAAGGGTACAGAGCGGTTTCTTTTCAACTTTTTTTTCTTTTCAAGTTATGTGTGTCATGTTGTGCAAGCTCAGCAAGATATGAAATATGTAGCGTACCTCTGTGCCAAAGTCTCTTTTCTTGAATGCGGCCCGTTTTCGTTCTTCTCTGCTGAGCTTGTTGTCTAATTCTGGATCCCAAACCGCTCTGTACCCTTTCGCTTTGCCAGGGGGCGGCAGCATCTGCGGACGCTGCTGTTGCTGTGGGGGATGCGCTGTCGAGTCCGAGAGAGGCTCGTATGAGGCGGACGCGACGGCGCCGTCGAGGGAAGTCATTTCCATGGCACTTTTCGAGTGCTGAGGAAAGGGACCTTTGGGTGGAGATGAATCTGTGTGGTTGGTGAGAGGCGTGTAGCCGTGGGCTGCTGTTTGGCTGTTGTGGGCGAATGACTGTGAGTTGCGCGAGAAGGCCGAAGATGCGGTGGTCTCTAATGAGCTCGCCGAGCCTACGCCCCGCAGCATGTCACCAGCATCTGATGTCTGCATCCCGTCGGAGTCTGGGGAGGTGTAGTGGTTGCCATTGGTGGTGGCAGAAGTTGAAGAGTTAGAATGTGCGCCATTCGCCAGCCGCGAAGACTGCGAGGAGGCGCCTGGAGATGGTCGTGAACGCACAAAGTCGGCGGCAGCATCCAACTTGCGCTTGACACCAGCTGTCTGCGACATATCGTCGCCGGAGCACTCACTTCAGCCTCATCTCTCGCAGACCCGCGCGGAAAGAGGGACCATGTGCCGTGGGCGTGGATCGGAGCGAAGCCTGGCGTTGCTGACGCGTGCAGCCAGCTTTTCGGAGGTCGCGACGCGGATGCTGCAGCTGATGCCACGGAGCAAGTGTGACGGCGCGGAGAAGAATGGCGCAGCGGATATTTCGTGTCGGCGGTGGGTGAGAGAGTGTCGCGGGGGCGGTGATGGGGAGGAGGTGGTGGTGGTAACGAAGGCGGGCACAGGTGTTGACGAAGGTGATGTTCTCGAGGAGTCGCTCAAGGGAACCAGACGCCAAAAGATGGGGCTCTTCTGTCCGTCCACATTCCCACATTTTTGCTCTTCTCCCTACACACCCCTTTCTTACTCACTATTCTACCTCACTTACAGCCTTCCACCCATCGCACAGTTCGACTGTCACACGGCGAAGACTGCCAGGCTACAATATAATGGTTACCGCACTCTCTCCTGCATAGATCACCGTGCCTCGTCGCCTCCGCCTCAAACTCAGCAGCTCCTGGTTTCCGGGCTGACGCTTGCGGCCAAGTCCACCTCGTCATCTAATCTCGATCGCACCGAACTTCGCATTCCGCTCCACGACTCCGCAGGCTCTGCCAGTACCGATAATGGAACAATCCGTCGCAACTTGAACTGCGAGGAACTGCTGAATTCGTGCCGGCGAGTATGGTGGCGTCACGTGACTCGACCCCCGACGAGCCATCGAGCTGAAGGAATGACCTACAAGTGGAATCACGAGAAAAGCCGAGACGGCATTGTTTTCGTGGGCTCAGAGCGACTGGCTGGTGGTGAATGCTGACAGGATGATACTAAAACCAATCCGATACGGTACAGCAGGAGGCACTGTCGAGTACGCGATCACATTATCCCCTACTCCAGAACTAACACCACTATGTCGACTGCTGGATGATGATGGGCTCTGCGAGGGACTACACAAGACTCGTCAATCGACATCAACTGTGCATATATCTCGCCGAGTTCAGCCTCGGACATCAGACAGCATCTACGAGGATGGCTGCCTGGAGCATTGCACCACCCAGGGGCCTCACTACGATCCGTCGAACCACGATCGAGGCTCCAGTGTACAGAGCAGATGAACCAAACTAGCATCTGATGGCAAGTGGCAGTATACGACTGGCAGATGCTGGACACGAGACACAACGCTGTGGAATTGGCGAACGAAGTGTAAAGGCCCCCACGATTGTTAGGGCAGACGAGGGATCAAATACCGGGCTGCATCGACGAGGTGTGCCGTGGATTCGTTCCATCACGATGTATACGCGGCCCTTGTGTTCAAAGGCCATATGTACCTTTGACACAGGCACCACAGATGTAGGTTGGGAAGTGAAGTCTCAAAGCATGTGCTTCAGCGAGGGTTGTTGCAGGTGATGATATGATACAATTACTCCTCCCCTCGTGTGGAGGAGAGGTCGGACGATGTGCTTGCTCGGCATTGCTCTCGAGACGATCTCAGGAAGTAAGCCCAGGTACGAGTATGGCACCTGGCCTCAGGTTACACGGACAGGTATGGACTTCCTGCCAAGACACCGCTCTGCCCGTGCTTTCCACGTGAACCCATCTGTGGTTCACTCATCGTTGTGCATATTCCTCCCCTCTAGTGATATTAGGACACATGCTCGAGATGACCAACTTCACTTCACTCTAGCGTCTGTCGGTCTACAGTGATTCGGCACGGCTCGACTAACCGACATTTGGGGGCGACGTCATGTACCTCGAGCTTCATGCCGTGCCTCCTCGCTCATGTTTACATCACAATGAGAGAGAGCTGGCCTCCCACTAGTAGCACTGCATATACCTGGTAGTATGGCTAGCCACTCCCGTAGGTCTTCTAGCACTGTTCTTTTGCTTCCCAGGCCAGAAGTTATTTCTTTCACTCAAGGCACTCAGAATGGACTCATTAGACAGCATCCCCACTGCCTACGCTTCCTGCAGCATAGGCACCAACCCCGAGAAGAGCCTCCCGGATCGGCTCGAGGCCATCTCCAACGCAGCATTCCAGGCCATTGAGCTGTCCATGCCCGATCTCGTATCCTTTGCAAACGAGCACTTCAAGACGAAAGACATCGATGACCACGCTTTCGACAAGCTTGAACAAGCAGCCCAGGCGCTCAAGAAGATTCTTGACCAGAATAAGTTGACAGTCTTCATGATGCAGCCATTCGCAAACTATGAAGGTTGGGAGCACGGTTCTGCAGAGTACAAAGATGCTTGGGAGCGAGTCGAAGGCTGGACGAAGATTATGAAGGCCGTAGACTGCGATATGCTGCAGGTGGGGTCGAGCGATAGCCCTGAGGAGAAGATTGGCAAGGACAGGCAGAGATTCGTCACAGATTTGCAGCATCTTGCGGACCATCTGGGCAAGAAGGGACAGAGGATCGCATATGAGAACTGGTGTTGGAGTACGCACGCCCCTAATTGGGAGGATGTGTGGGATATCTGTCGTCAGGTGGATCGAGAGAACTTTGGGCTATGCTTGGACACGTTTCAGAGTGCCGGGGGAGAATGGGGAGATCCCACGACCAAAAGCGGACTCATCGAAGATGGTCGTACACCCGACCAAGTAGAGGCGGACTGGAAGAAGAGCTGCGATAAACTAACAAAGACCATCCCCAAGGAGAAGATCTATCTGCTACAAATTAGCGATGCGTATAAGATGGAAGACCCCATGGAGAAGAAGGACATCGATGGACTCAGAGCACGAGGACGCTGGAGCCATGACTTCAGGCCCCTGCCATTCCAGGGATACTTGCCTACAGTAGATTTTGCACGGGCGGTATTGCAGACGGGATTTCGAGGCTGGTTCTCGTATGAAATCTTCGATGGAGGGAAGAATGGAAAATGGGAGAACAAATATGAGCTGGGGCCGTTTGCCAGAAAGGCAATGGATACGCAGAAAAAACTGCTCCAAGCAGTGGTGAAAGATGCATAGGTGCACTACCACCTGCCGGCACCTACAGGACAGTATACAGTGAAGGATGCTGTCAAATTTTCATTCACGGCCGATGGGAGCAGACATAAGTGTCCACGATATTCATTTCATGACTCTCCGAATTTACAAGACCTTACTGTCTACTATCAAATCACGATGACTCCGGAGCAACGAGCTGCTTTCGAAGGCACGCGCGGCGGGGACCTCGTTCTGATCACGACTCCAGAGGGCTCGACCACACCAGCCTACGGAAATGCTCGTCTTCTTCTCGTTGAATCCGTGCGTACAGTGGGCATGAGGACGCGACGTACCGTATATGTACGCGGATCAGGGAGCATCGGCTCGCAAGACTGGATCACATATCAGCGAAGTCCAGCACTGTTCTGGCGCAATTTCCAAATGGGCCAGCCAGTCACTGCTATTGACCTGTTGCTCTCCGACGAAGACCAAGTGCTGTCACGACCAACCTTTGACGACCTCTACCACCCCTTCTTCGGCGGAGACTGCCCCTTTGTCTACTGTCACGATGGCCTCGTCAATGTCAGTAGCGCGACTCGCATCGTACTCCGCGACACGGCAGAAGCTGCTCGACGCCATGGCTCCAACATGAAGACCATTTGCCCCTTCTGCATGGGCACCGCACTATACCGCGACCACGAAAGGGAAGTCGAAAGAACGACTGTTGTAGCTAGTAGTCCATCGACCTTTCGTCACGACGAAGAGGACGCCATCAGAACCGAACATCTCGGTCGAATCCACGCCCGGAGATCCGAGCTAGGCTACTCTCCACTAGCACAGGACACTCCTCTGAACAATCTCACACGCGAAACTGCGGACATCATCCTCTTTAGCGTCGCTCTATCCGATCTCGAACACATCGCCGCACTCGAATCTACATCTACCCCTGAAGCGAACCCAGAACCCCCAGATGAGAGATTCACACAACCCATGTGGATCCCTATCCTCGACACCTTCACTCCACACCCCGAAGAAGCTCCTCCCAGCATAAGAGACATAATGAACAATTTCGCCACAAACTCCCCTCCCTCAAGTAACCGCCCTGCCATACCACACCTGCCTCTCCCACCACCTCCTCCCGTCATCATCACCGCACCTGTACAGCATCCTGGATCAGTCACCCCAAATTTCCGCGCGAGAGAATGGTACGTTCAGGCTACATCACGTGTCCTCAACTCCGTGTGTCAAATTTGTCTCGACAAGTTTCGGCAGGGTGATGTTGTGGCGGATTTGCCTTGTTGGCATTTTTTTCATGTCGCGTGTTGGGAGCGTGTGTTTGGGGGGAGGTGTCCGTTTCGTTGTAATGAGGGTGAGGTAGAGGGGGAGAGGGGGAGTGATGATTGAGTGATGTGAAAAAGAAGAAGAAGAAAATCAGGAGGTGTAGAATGTGGTAGGTAGGTAGGTACATGTGAATTGTCACGAAAGTGTTTTTTGGATAGATATCTTGGGGTTCTTGTTGTGCTTGATAGTACAGGTACTTAGGTATAGGAAGGACCAGTCATTTTTGAGAGTAAGAAGGGGGGGCGCTGATGCGAGCATAGCGGAAAAGGGCTGAAGATCTTTGACTATCAAAGAGTACATATCTGTTAGGTTGAGCAGCAGGATATGCAAATATACAATATCCGTATTCTAGATTGAACCCCTATAAAAAAGAAAAAAAGAAAAAAAAAACAATCAAAAATCAAAAATCCAACGAGTAAGAACTTGAACAGAAGTAAGTCTGACTCCCCGCTCCGAAAAAAAAAAAGAACAAATCCTCGTATATCGTCGATAGCCAGTCCACCTCCTACCTCCTACCCTCTAGGTACATAGACATAGGCTTTCTCCATATATAACTGGTGCAAAAATTCCCCTCGCCTTACAAGGGGAACAACGATGATCTCTATCGTATCTAGGAGGTACCCTCTTAGTAGTACCTCCTAGTAGTCAGTAAGAGGTAAGTAAGATCTTGGAGGTTTCTTGGACCGGAAGAATATTTTTGCATCCACTTGAGAGTAAGTAAGTGAGAAAGTACTTACTACTAGGAGGGGGGGGGGGGTTTGTTTTCGGTTGCTCTCCCCGCACAAGGGCAATTCGGTAGACGGGTAAGAGGTCATGGGGTGGATCCTTGGAGGAATTTTATTTATAAATAGAGGGTTATGATTTATAGATATTTGAGGGGGTGTCAAGGTATAGAAGAAGCTAGTCCTGTGCTGTAGATATTCTATTGTAGAAGTTGTTAACCTTGCTTGTAGAGTTGAATAGAGGGTATTTTTTGTATATCCTTATTGCCGATAATCGAGATTCAAGTCTTGTGTATACTGTGACGGTGTGATGGTGTAACCCCCGCAAATTCAAAATCATACCGTCTACCGTCTATCAGAACTATGTAGTGAGGTAGTAGATACATGTAAGGTACGTACCTATACCAGAAATTCAATTTTGAGGTACATACCAGAACATCCAAGATTCTCCGCACTGCCTTCTTTTTTGTTCTGTGCTAGTGGTGACCTGTACAGGTGTAATCTCGGTCGCGATTTGTAGACGGGGGATGTTATAGGCTAAAATTCATTTTTTAGTGGTGCTTTGCTGACTACCTACTCTCAGAGGGCTGGTAAAAATACCTAGGTACTCTGAAACAATACCACACTGCATACCATGTCATGTGGATCATTATGTTTTTGCGCAGTGGTTGTCTTCCTAGCAGGAGGGCCCTTATCAAGAGGAGGAAGAAGAGGAAGAAGAGGAGGAGGAGGAAGAGGAGAGAGAGATGGTTCGCTTCCATCTTCACTCGCAAATTCCCACAAGCTCTTCTGTCTCACACTATTGACTAGCAAGTACACAAGTGACGGGCCTCAAGCATGGAGACAAGCTGACGGATAAATCTCGACTCCGCTCGAAACCACCTTTATGCATATTAGTTTGGGGGCTGACACGACCTCGTATGTTGTTGGCTGTGTACCTCTATACATATAACCAGTTCACACAATGGCATCACAGACATTCATGTCTGACCCAACAACATCCATCTTGCTTTAATATACCCTCGTTGCCACGAAGCATGTGTCACACAGTGGTAAGCATTCTAATCGCCAGCTTTGCCGCTGGCACTGCCTTGGCAGCACTCGACACTGCGGCACTCGGCGAACAATACTTTGGAAATGATGCAGCATGGTATCGCGACAAAATTCCCTTTTTTGAGATTTCCGACTCGGATATTCAAGATGTCTATTACTATCGATGGAAAATCTTCCGCGCGCATCAACGAGATTTGGGCGAACGGGGCTATGTCTCGACTGGTCAGTACACACACACACATGTCCCCCATGAGATCGGTGTGGTTTCTCTGATTTCTCATGATATATATGGACTTTTACAGAGTTCCTGGACGATGTGGGCTGGCAACTGGAGCCATGGGCAACACTGAACGATGCTACTGGTTTTCATCTCGGAGAGGGACGATGGCTACGAGATCGACGCTATTCGGACGACTACATCCGTCACATGTATAATGGCGGCAATGATCGTCATTTCACCGATGTGCGTCGCATGTCGATATGATTATATCTACCTCCTGTACTGTACTTCCCATATTCGAATACACGACGCTAACCCCCCGTGCAGTGGATGGCAGACTCGGTGTGGCAACGATATCTGGTCGACGGCGACAAGGCAGCAATCACTACACATCTCAACGCCATGACCAACCTCTTCACCCAGTGGAACGATGCGTTGGACACCAGCAAGGGACTCTATTGGCGTGAGCCACTGGCAGATGCGACCGAGTATACCATCTCCAGTATCGATGCGTCTGGGGGCCAAGATGGGTTTCGGGGGGGCGAAGCCTTCCGGCCCACAATCAACTCCTACATGTGGGCGAATGCGATTGCCATTGCCAATGTTGCCGAATTGGCAGGCCAGAGCAGTGTAGCATCCGACTATCGCGCCAAAGCTGCAAACATCAAATCCCGATTTCAAGCGGATATCTGGAACTCGACTCTCGAGCACTTTATCGATCGCCACCAGACGTCCAACGAATACGTGCAATACTACCAGCCCATTCGTGGTCGAGAGCTCGCAGGCTATGTCCCTTGGATGTTCGGCATGCCAGACAACAACGACAAATACAACCAAGCATGGAAACATCTTCGAGACAGCAACAAATTCCAAGGCTCGAATGGGCTGCGCACGGTAGAGCCATCGTACGAATACTACATGCGTCAATACCGCTACGAAGGCAGCCGACGCGAATGTCAATGGAATGGTCCCGTGTGGCCGTATCAAACTACACAAGTTCTCTACGGCATGGCCAATCTTTTGAATTCCTACAATCAATCCCTCATCACCAAAATAGACTATCTCGAGGAACTACAGACTTATACCCGTCTCCACACCTGGAACAACAAACTCAATCTCGAAGAAGACTACGAACCCGACACGGCCGGTCCCATAGTCGGTCTCGCCCGCTCTCCTCACTACTTCCACTCGGGCTACAACGACCTGATAATTTCCGGTCTCGTAGGCCTCCGACCGCGAGCCGACAACACCCTCGAAATCCACCCTCTAATCCCTTCCAATTCCATCTCCTATTTCCGCCTCCAAAACCTCCTCTATCACGGCCACAACATCTCCATCCAATGGGACTCTTCAGGAAACAAATACAACCAAGGCCCCGGTCTCCTCATCGAAATCAACGAACAAGTCCTCGCCACATCCCCAACTCTATCTCGCATCACAGCCCAACTCCCTTCTTCTCAAGCCAACGTCCCCGCAATCCAAAGATCTAAAACTACCAAATCCATCCAACTCCAACTCGGCCAATTCCCCCAAGGTTCCGCATCCAGCAACACCGACCCCTCAAATCTCCACGACGCAATCGACGGCCGAATCTGGTTTTGGTCCGAACTCCCCAATGGTTGGTCTTCTTCCTCCACCCCTTCCGCTTCCACACAACATTACACGATAACTTTCAGCGCTGCGACATCTCTAACGGGTTGCGAACTCGCGTTTTACGACGACGGGTCCGAGTTTGCGGTACCCGCGGATTATGAAATTCTGCGGTGGGAAAATTCTTCGTGGATGAAAATTGAGGGCGAAGGGGCGAGTGGGGAACGGCCGGTGGCGAATGGGATTACGAATGTTGGATGGAGGGAGTTGAGGACGGAGAGGTTGAGGGTGCAGTGGAGACAGGAGGCGGGGAAGAGGACGAGGTTGGTGGAGTTTAAGGCTTTTTAAAAAGGGAGGAGATTTGGGGGGGGGAGGGGGGAAGATGTATAAGATTACCTTACCTTACCTCACTTTACCTTATCCCTACCTACATAGCTCCCCTAAATCTATTCTCTATTGTATTATATTTTCATTTTTCCCCTTTCCTATAATAAGGAATTGTTGTTTGCCTTGTCTATCTGTCTTGTCTATGCATCTGGCTGCTTGGCTGTCCGTCTTGTCCTGTCTTGTCCGTCTTATCTCTCTTGTCCATCTCGTCTATCTGTCTTGTCTTATCTTTCCATCGCGCTACTTTATTTCCAAGGACCTGGTCGATGACTTGACCTACATGTGTACCTCTGCCATTTCTGTGGTTGGTACTGGGAGAAGAGAAAAAGTAATAAATGCAATCTGTTCCTGTTCCTTCGCTTGTTCTTCTTCTTCCTTTCCTCTTCCTCTTCCTATTCCTCCTCCTGTTCTGCTCCTTTGCCGCTTCCTCTTAGGTTGAGTTGGGGTTCTGCAAAAAGCGACAAGCAAGTTCAAAATTGCATTCCATTCATCTGTCTGCCGATACAGTCAGTCAGTCAGCCAGCCAGCCAGTTACATATAGTATGTGTCGAAGTTCCGTTCCGTTCCATTCCACCGTCTACAGTCCAGTCCCGATTCGTTTCGTTCCAACGTGAGAGAGAGAGAGTTCTCTCTCTCTCTCTCTCTCTGTTCAAGCAGCAGCGTGAATCGTAAAACGCAGTAGTCGGCCCTACATCCATCCATACATCCATCCATACCTTAAGTTACGTATAGTAAGCTTACTCTATACTACACTAGTAGGTTCGTATGTCTTTCCATCCTCCTTCCTCCTTCCTCCTCCCTCCGTCCGCTACCGTTGCAGCCGGTGGTCTGTCTTGGCAGGACATAGCCTCTCAGTGGTGTACCGTATTGTGTAAGCTCAACTCAAGAAGTGATCGAGCGAGGACGGGCGCGCGCGCCACCTCTCCCGTGAGATGAGAATGATACTAAGGTAGTTAGTTCTAGCGTGTGCGGTCGGCCCACCCGAGCCGTGCGACAGACACCTGGCTCGCTCGCTCGCTGGTTCGTCATAATGGACTGTGCGGCAGATGTACATTCGTACATAACTTGAACATGCCTATAGGGCTGAACCGTTCCTGGACGAAAGGAGATCTTCCCTAGCCATTTCTCCAGTGCGCCCCAAATTCCCGCCCATACACAGTGCGGAGCGTTATCTGGATCCACGACTCTTGCGACGCCGTCTGCTTCTCATCACAGACCAGCGCGCTATATGGCTCGCGAAAGGATTCTGCCGATATAGTAGCTTCGTTAATCAATCGTCCGTCTGTCCGGCGGCAATCGCACATAAAGAGACTAAGTTAGTGTGAGACATGTCATCGTTTTATTGCACACACAAACACACACAGTCACACCGGGACATCAGGCGGCGATGTATCGGGTGTTGCTATTTGGAATCGTGCTGAGTGCGCAGGTTGCATTCGCTGCACAGCTGGCAGTACTATGTGTAGCTCGTCGAGAACAGGCAGGTAGTCCCAGTTGCTGGAGAGTGAGGAGTGCATGCGTTAGTACCTACGTGTAACCTAAAATTTTGATTGAACTCCTCTCCGACATGGCTTCGAAATGGCTCACGGAAGCATATGACGACTGCTCGGGGAATCAACCGAAAGTACAGCTTTCGACCTTCCTAGTAGCAAGCGCATCTCCGACGTACAAGCATGATTTCTGGCGTACTTTCTTGGGATGTGGTCCACCACACTTGAGGAGGCTGCGTAGCATTTACGCAAAGCAGCCGGGCGGCGATTTTGCCATTGTGCGTATCGGAGACATGGGCGAGAGGGTGATTATTAACGCTGGATATCCCGATTAGGCAGTATATGAACGATTGAGTGATCAAATTCATGTGACCGACAATTTGGAGACTGGGAGACGCCTCACTGTCCCTCCCACATATTGTGAATACTGACTGCTCAGAACGATCTCATGCTGTCTGTTGTTGTCCATTGTTGAAATGGTCTCGTGGCCAATCAGCGTTGATATCCGAGAGCTTGTGGATCTAGCGACAGTGAGGTTTGTGGAGCAATTACACTGTACACTGTACACTGTACAGTATCCAGCGTAAATAACGAAGATATCCGTGCTTATCGCGCGCAATGGTGTCCGAAATGCAAACACCGGACCGCGCACCGGGTCGTGCACCGAAGTTGAAGGTGAAACCTTCTGGTCAGCTTCTAGTCGACTTCTAGTCTCCTTCTAGTCTCATCAGTCAGATTTACTCGAAAGAGGAATCCATGCCTGTACAGTGGTGCAGAGGCACCGAAATATCGCTCATTGGGTTGTGATTCGAAGGTCGTATCTTCTGCGGCGTGATTTGGTCCAAAAACAGTGGAGGGTCGCGTGGTCGCGGCAACGCTATGGGGAAATATCCTTGCTCAGATCTCGGCAATATTCAGGTACAACGCCACTAGAGCCCTTCTCCGGTCCAGTGGTGTGTGAGACATGGCGATTCGGAGCGGGAATAAACTGGATCTTCTAGGACGCACTCTAGTGACCGGACACTTCGAGAGTCGTGAGAGCCCACCGCCAGTCGCCGACCCCATAGGAGTAGTCAACCCATAATGTAATAGCCTCACTGGATACGTGGTAGTGGCAGCAGCACCACAATCACTATATGAGCACACACCTCCCGCGCAATCGTTTTTGTTCTCCACTGCCGTTTCAATACCATTTCTTTCCACTAGCATTCAGCACAGCGCCACCATGCTCGGGCAAGAGAAGAAGACCGCAAGCGAGGACCTGGTGCAGGTGCCTTCATCTGGCTACGGCGATGTCGAAGAATTCCCAAAGACCACGAAAGAGGTCGACGCTGTTTTCGGTGAGATCAGCGAGGATGGTCCAAATTACAAGGACGTGAGTACTGCTGAGTTTGGTGGTCTTGAAGAAGAAGAAGAAGAGAGTGGTCATGCTGACCAAGAAATAGGTCGGCTGGATGGGCACAGTCATTCTGATGCTGAAGACGCAAATTGGATTGGGAGTCCTCGGTATCCCTTCGACTCTGCACACTTTGGGCATGATCCCAGGTGTCATCATTCTGATTGTCATCGGCGCCATGACGACCTGGTGTGGCTGGGTCGTCGGCCAGTGGAAACTGAACCATCCTGAGACGTACGGTATCGATGAAGCAGGTCGTATCATCGGTGGCAAATGGGGCCGGGAGCTGCTCTACTGGGGTAAGTCAACGTGAGGGATTCTCAATTGGCACTTGCTAAGCTAAGCCGACCACAGGCTTCAACATCTACTTCACCTTCTTGGCTGCCTCGGCAATGCTTGGTATTTCGATCGGATTCAACTCACTCTCCACACACGGTGCCTGCACTGCCATCTTCGTCGCCGTTGCTGCCATCATTGGCTTCTCCTGCGGTAGCATTCAGACTCTGGGAAAAGTCTCGTGGATCGCGTGGATTGGTGTTTTCGGTATCCTCACAGCTGGTAAGCATACGCACACACTGCAGGGTGTGAAGCGACGCTAATGTATCGCAGTGTTCTCTCTCACGATTGCAGTGGGTGTGCAAGATCGACCGGCCGCTGCACCACAGACGGGTGTGTACGAGTCCGACTGGAAGCTGTTTGGAGAGCCGACTTTCGCGGAGGCCATGTCGGCCGTCTCGACCATTGTCTTCGCGTTTGCCGGAGCTCCCGCCTTTTTCTCGATCGCCTCGGAGATGCGCAACCCTCGCGACTACACCAAGGCGCTCGTTATTGCCCAGGTCGTGGTTTCCCTCGTCTACCTCGTCATCGGCATCGTTGTGTACTACTACTGCGGCTCATTCGTTGCCTCGCCCGCCCTTGGTTCGGCCGGTGTGACGATGAAGAAGGTCTGCTACGGCATCGCCCTTCCTGGTCTCGTGGCTAGCTGCATGTTGTTCGTTCACGTAAGTTCCATCAGAAGTCGAGTGGCAAGGGTTATCGATACTAAGTCCAGTCCATATAGCTGCCCGCGAAGAGTTTCTTCATGCGCTTCATGCGCACGTCCAAGCACTTGACATCGAACACTCCTATCCATTGGGCTGCGTGGTTGGGCTGCACTGGCGGCATCACGCTTGTCGGGTACTTGATCGGCTCCGGTATTCCCGTCTTTGACGGCCTCATCTCCCTGATTGGTGCCGTGTTCGCCACGCTCATGATGTTCCAGCCAATGGGCTTCATGTGGCTGTACGACAACTGGCACAAGGACCGCAACGCCATGTGGAAGGCAGGGGTTGCATGGGCATTGTTCAACATCATCATGGGCACATTCATCACGATCGGTAAGCTTCCCAGTATCTCGCGACTGGCACAGAGTCCTTGCTCACATGTTCCTAGGTGGTACTTACGGATCCGTTCTGGGCATCATAAACTCGAAGGACCGAACCGACCCATGGTCGTGTGCCGACAACTCCAACTCCGTCTGAGGGCCGGGTCCCCCAGAAGCGATCCCCAGCGAAGGCTGCAGAGAGCTTGCAGTAGATAATGTCGCTCGAGCCAGAGATTCATTGATCTCGAGGGCTTGGCCAGTACGATTTGACAGCCACATCAGGCACAGACCAGTACCAGAGGAGAGGCTGTGTTCGCAGTCAAAAGTTTGACGCGGAAGACAGCGTCCAGATAGATGAGTGATGTATACTCTTATGATGAATCATGTTCCACCTTTGACTACATTGCACAGTCCGTATCGCCATTGCATCCTCGTGTTACAGCGCCCGAAGTTCTCTTGCTACGATGTCATCCACTACATCGTGGAGATGTTCTTGCACATCATTCATGGCGCGCTTGGGTGGGTCTCGCCCTAGAGGTCGACCAGTCCGAGGATGCTCCGTCTCCAGTACTCGTTGTCGGCAAGATGCTTGGATCCATGGTGCGAGTAAAGAGGACGATATCGCGTTTTCATGGGACGTCCATGGTGTGTGGGTGCAGGTCGATGGCGAGGAGATGATGAGGAGGAGGAGGAGGGAGAGTGAGAGAGAGAGAGAGAGTGAGTGAGAGTGAGAATGGGAGTGGGAGTGAGATACAGGCCTGGGACGCCAAGCTTCCTCCATTCTACTACAGTGGGGGGTAACATCTGTCAGCATCCAACTCCACGACGGGTGAGTCTGTTTCTCGCCCCTTCCCTTTCCTGTCCTTGATCAGCTGCGAACACTCCTTCTGCCCCTTCTTCTCCTTCCTCCTACATCTACTCCTACTACTACTGCCCAGGAACATGATGGAGCCCACCACGGCTGTTCCCGCCAATGCCATGGCCAACACGAGCGCCGACCGCGAACCTGCCAGAAGATTCCGCCCCTGGTCGCTGGCTTCCATCTCGACCGTGGCTGCGATTCCTATGCCCGTGCTCAACCCATAACCAACCATTGTGCGGATCAGCCCGCCCGCAATCGATTGCTCCTCCTCCTCCCCCTCCTCCTTGCTGCTGTCTCGAACCAACATCTGGCCAGCCGGCAGCGCGAATGCCACCGAGATGGACGCAAAGCACATGGCCGGAAACAACAACGCCCAATATGTCAAGTCCCTGGGCGCAGTGGCCAGAAGGGCAATGCCAATGACCAACGCCACATTGGCACCCGCGAAGACATATTTCGCCGGTATGCGAAGCGTCCATGGCATTGCTGCTACGACGACTGCGGCTGCCAAGACGGTCATGGGCTGGAAGTTGGCACCATTCGCAATGAAGGTCTGTTGTCTAATCTGGAGAGCGAATAGGCTGAAGTACCAGAGAAATATCCCCACAGCCATGAACGAGCATGAAGCGATCCAAAGTGTCCTGGGGAAATGCCGTGTCTTCCATACTCCGGCGGGCAGGAGCGGCTTCTTGGCGATTTTCGCCTCCCAGAAACCAAAGGATATGAGGTGACCTATTGCGGCCATGAGCAGGATGTAGATGTATGGCGTTGACCAGCCAACCACCGGAGCTTGGTTCCACACGAAATTGAACACCACTAAGCCTGCCACGCCCAGATATCCTCCGATCCAGTCGATACTTTCTCGATGGTCAGATGCCCTATCCCGAGGCACCACGAACCATACCAGACTGAAGATTACAGAACCATAGCATGCCGGCACCACGAAACTCCACTTCCATTCTGTGAGCTGTACCAAGAGTCCTGAGATGAGGCAAGCCGAACCTGCTCCTATCGGTGTCATGGCCTCGAATAGACTGGTTGCCAGTGCTTTTTTGCGCCCAGGAGGAACAGTGATGCTCAGCAACGCGACCGCATTCGGGGTGGTGAATGCAGCGCCTATGCCCGCCAGACCTCTCAGCACGCACAGCACTGCGATTCCCGCCGGAAATGCACACGCGAGCTGGCATGCCGTCCACCAAACACAGGCAATCAGCAGTATCACTTTATGCCCGTATACTATTCCCAGCCGACGTCCCAGGAGAACAAATACTCCCTGAGTCAGCGGATACGACGCCGTAATCCACCGCGCAAGGCCTACGACCGTTGGCGCCGTGTCATCCAATATCATTCTCGTCGAACGCTCGTCGTGGAGTAGTGAAGTCGACAGCGAGACTGCTGTGGCCAATGCCTGTCCGTATGGATACATGTGAACAGCTTGCGTCAAACACAGTAAGCTGACGATCAGGACCTCACGCCATGCCCACGGGCCTTCTGTCATGACGAAGCCAGCGCCCTGCTCGATCATGCCGATAGGAATGCTGCCACTGCGCGCCCATGGCGATAATCCGCCCGAACTGGCATTGCTAGCCATGAGAATGCTTCCATGCACACTCTTGACCGGCACCGCCAGCTGCTCCTGACCACTCCACGTCCGAGGCCGACTGTGTTCAGCCCGTGTCAAAGGCGGCATATCATGGGTTAGCGGCACATTCTCCAGATTCACGTCTTCAGTCCTCGCCAGAGAGATTTGGCTGTCGAGATGATTGATCCACGAGTCTATGCGATCTTGTCTGGCGCGGATCATGCGCATCTGGTGACCAAAGTCATCGCCCAGATCCATATCCTCGAGCGCATGCGCTCCTCGACCGGTGTAGGTGCCGGCGGGTCTGAGAGAAGCAGGCAAGTAGTACTCATAGCCGGCAGTACGCAACACCTTCGGTCGAGGCTTGGTGAGACGCGCTTCTGCAGGCGGATCGTAAGAGCTGCGAGGCGCGGTGGTGGTGTCATTTTGGATGTCGATGTCATTATCGTCTTCACAGGTCTGAGCATGACTAGAATGCTGATCCACGCTAGTTCGCACGACTGTCGGCAGTTGTCTCATGAAGCGCTTGCGATGGCCGTCGTCATGTATGTGTTGTTTGGCCGACTTTCCGAGATGCATGTTGACTGCCGACCATAGTCTGCAAAGCACCGATGCACTTGGAGCGAATGTCGACTTCAGCACGACTTTACATCAGGCGTGAGTGCAATTACAAGAGATGAACTCGGAACTCCGCCACAAACTGAGAAGTTGCTATATCTGGTACTGGTAGGAGGACGTTATAACTCTATTTTGAGCCACTGACCAGGATGACCAAGGACCACGATTCTGAAACTTGAGACTGGTTTGACATGACATTGCCGGGATACTGCCAAGGCAGGAACAACATTGCCGATGAGAACATCATGACATGACTATATAAGGTATCCAGTATGGCAGTGCAATAAGGTAAATAACACTCCGGCTTCTCCCAATCGGAAGAGTAAGGTAGGTAGTAAGATCAAGCTCTCTGACAGCATCAGAGTCCCTGATGACAACATACTAGAAGCCCGCGACGCCTGCGAAGCCTCACATTGTATCGTATCGAACACGCAGTCGGATCGGAATCAAATGAGACAGGTAACAGGTCTTCTCTCGATGACAACATCTATGTTTTTCTCCTTGAAGAAGGAGCAACTTATTGTATACCGAACTGAACCTACCTTGTTCAAAGCCTCGAGGCAATTCTTCGACTCTAATCTCCTACTGATTTTAGGAATATACTTGCTTACCCACCTACATGACCTAATATGATAGAGAGGGAGAGGGGAGGGAGGGAGGGAGAGGGGAGGGAGGGAGGGAGGGAGGGAGGGAGGGAGAGAGAGAGAGAGAGGAGGAGAGAGAGAGAGAGAGAGAGAGAGAGAGAGGGAGTATATATATATTAGTAGTAGTAGCTAATAATAGCTAGCTAGCTACAGTAGCTATGTACCTACCAACTCCTGTAGCTAGGAGGTAGCTTTGCACTACATGTACTTCCTTTTCCTTTTATTCTCCTTTTCTTTCCCGAAAGAGTGGAGTAGAGTAGAGTAGAGCAGAGCAGAGCAGTCGATCAGGTAGGGTAGATTTGTTTTTTCATTTTTCAAATTATATACAATCAAAATTAGGCCTCTTCGAGTCTTCGAGGATAGTAGAGGTAGATATTTCCGTATGTTTTTGATTTCTTCATTCATTTCAAGGCGCAAATGGCCCTGCCTTCCTCCATTCCCTGCCTTCCTTTCAAACACAGGGCCTAGATTGCGGACTTTGGAGTAGTCATTGCACCGGATTTCCTTTCCCGTCATCATCATCATCCTGGGGCTGATGATGATGAAGCAAGGATCAATCATGATGATGTACCGCCCGTGCCGTCCACTCCTCTTCACTCGTCTCACTCAATTTTCTCGCGAATTCCGCCAACTTATCCGTCAAGACCGAATCGCGAGAGAGAATCACATCGTGTTCGAATGGGCAAGGTCTTTTGGGCGAAGGGTTGGGAGAGGTTTCGGGCGAAGACGGGAGGGAGGAGTGCGAGAGGAAAGGATCCACGAGACTCTCCGGTCGGATGATATCCTTCTGTGCGCGCCGCTGAGGTTCTGTGATTGCGAGGATGGATGCTAATACCAGCAGTTCGCAGGATTCTTCGAGCTCGGAGCAGATGTAGAGCGCTGCGCCGGTTTCTGTCGCGTGGTATTCAACGAGAGGCTCAGAAGTGGTCGCGTCGATGAGCTCGAGGTCGGTAGGTATATGTTGCTCGTGAGTGTCCTTTGTAGTAGTTGTTGTTGTTGCGCTCATTCTTCGCCAACGCAGTGCCCTATCGATGGCATTGAAGTTCCATGCTCCATCGCTTGCGACGACAGGGAGCCAGACTGTCGTGCCTTGTGATGGGTTCCCCACGAAGATGTGGCTTTCTCGACGCCCTGCTTTCGTGCCCGCCATGACCTCGCCAGAGGGCAGGGCCGATATTGTGTTCATCGGTCGGTCGGGTCGAGGTAATCGGCGAGTGATCTGGTAGGGTTGTAGACCATTGAGGTGCACCTCTTTGACAGCCGCGTCCGGCGAGGGCTGGTGAATATCATATCTCTTCAATATTCTTCGGTCCAGCGCAGGTGCGACTGCTGCTGCTGCTTCTGCGAAAGCGATCGTGGCCTCGAGATTGGGTGTATGCTGCTCAGCTACTCCCAAGATCTCGTCGTCGGAGCACTCCGCTCCGGGTACAATGACTGCAGTCTCGCTCATGATATGTGTGGTGGTACAGGTCGCGCATGCCCATGGCGAAGGTGAAGTAGAGCCGGTGGAGTCGAGAGAGGAGAGGGAGGAGGTTGCGTGTATCTGCCGATGATGTTACGCACGACGTATGAGGGCTTAGGGCTTAGTCAAGCAACAAGGTCGGTCATGTCAGGCTTGGCAGGAATGGATGTTCGAGAGAGAGAGCGAAAGAGGCGGGAGAGAGACTGTTTCCGATCAGACAGGGGCAGGGATATGTTACGCAGGGCCAACCCAGGAAGCACCACTGTCTGTTTACCGGTATGACGTGCTCTGCTCTCATCTGTATCATATTATTAGATCATCATCAAACCTTCGTCTGGATCTGTCTCTCAATAGCCATTTCTTGCTACATTGCTCATATGGCGAAGAGCTCGAACACGGCCCTCTCGTTCCCTGTTGCCGTCTTCTGGTGAGCCTAGCTGAACACCACCGTCTTGGTGCCGTTCAAGAAGAGCCTCTTCTCGCTCCACCATTTGACTGCTGCCGCGAGCGTCTGGCTTTCCACGTTGCTGCCCTCTTCCACCAGTTCCTTGGGATCCATACTGTGGTCGACTCGCGCAATCCTCTGCTCAATAATGGGCCCCTCGTCCAAGTCTGCAGTGACAAAATGTGCCGTGGCGCCAATAATCTTGACTCCCCGTTCGTACGCCTGGTGATAGGGCTTGGCTCCTTTGAATGAGGGCAAGAATGAGTGATGGATGTTGATGATTTTGCCCGACATGGCTTCGCAGAGCGTAGGTGATAGTACTTGCATGTAGCGTGCCAGGACAATCAGGTCGACTTGGTGCTCTCTCACCAGGTCCAAGATCTTGCCTTCCTGTGCGGCTTTGGTGTCCTTCGTCACGGGCAGGTAGTGGAAGGGGATATTGTACGTCGTTGCGAGACTCTCGAATTCACGATGGTTAGATACAATGGCTGGGATCTCAATGTTCAATTGCCCCGTGCTCTGTCGGAAAAGCAGGTCATTCAGCGCGTGGCCAATTTTGGACACCATGATGAGGACTCGGGGTTTGTGAGCGCAAGGAACGATGTCGTACTCCATCTGCAAGTCGGCAGCCAGGTCGCCAAACGGCGCAGCCAGATGCTGCGTGGAGTCGGCATGGCCGAAATGGATCCTCATGAAGAACTTCTGGCGGTCGACATCAGAGTACTGCTGCAGGTCGAGAATGTTCAAATTGTGCTTGGACAGCACGCCTGTGACCGTGTGGATGATGCCTGGTTTATCCGGACAGGACAATGTCAGGATATGGTCTTTGGTCATGGACTTCGCTGCCATTGAAGAAGTCTTTGGTGTCGGCTTCGTCGCGAATCCTGCCCGTCCTAGAGCTCGAAGTCCTTGAGATGCAAAGGCTACAGGAGACGCTGCCGGAATTGTTGAAAGTCGTGCAGCAATGCGAAAAGTAGCCATCGATGCCTTGTCAGATGTTGAACTGATGATGGTCCGACAGAAGAGTAAGGGGAGGGAGTGTAGACGGGACTGCATGTGTGTGACTCTTTGTTTGGTCTTGGCGACTGCCATTGGCCACCGCAATTTTCATCTCCGATCACGGCACCGTTGTCTGGACCACGTTTATGCGAATACGACCACGCTGTCGGCAGCTGGACCACGTGAAGTGATCTTTATATGAAATCATCACTAATTTACACGGCCTAGACGCTCTACTGACTGGGAGTGACCACTCTACCAAGGAGCAACACAGGCAATCAATAATACAACCCTCAATACAGCGAGGGAGTATGGTAGAAAGGGTCAGATCGACCCTGTATTCCGGTCAAGGCGCTGCTCTCCACGACACGGTCTGCGCTGTCTGACCCCTATCTCACAATTCCATGTCCTCATCCTCATTCTCGTCCTCTCCCTCGCCCTCTCCCTCGCCCTCATCCTCTGTGGAGACCATCTCAAATGCGGTCATCTTCTCGCGCTTCGCATCCGTTCCGGCCTCTACAACAAAGTGAGGAGCGACCTCACAGTCCTGCAGCGTTGTCTTATTGTCGTCATCCCCCTGCTGCTTCTTGCCCTTCTTCTTCTCGCCATCTGCAGGAGCTACACTCTCCTGACGCGCGGTACCCTCAATCCGTGCGCGTTTCCCAATGATGCAGCCCGTCAGCTGGACGCCATCTCCGACAGTGACTCCATCCATCAGCAGACATCCCGTGATCCGTGCATACGCGCCAATCTCGCAATTGGCTCCAATGACGGACGATTTGATGGCGCTGCGCATGCCAATCTTGACGTTCTCTGCTACCAAAGAGTCTTCTTGACTGATGCGAGCTTGCTGCTCGAGAATGACAGATGGATGAACCTTGTGCTCGTGCGATAGCTGATGGGACTCCTGCTTGGCCAGGTGAAGCGAGATGCTGAGTAGTGCATGGGAAGTGTCCACGCGACGAATGAGAGCTTGTGGGCTCGTCGGTGTTGGTAGTGGTTGAACATATGCCAGCAATGGCGGAACTTCAACTGACGACGTTCTGATGACACTGTTTGCGTTCTTCCCGACACGAGAGGCAAAGCCGATTGCGGACTCCTGCGTAGACACTGGCGCATTCGTGGGTGAATGCGTTGTGGCATTTGCAGAGTCATCCGCAAATTGCGAGTCTTCCATGTTCCCGGTTAAGTGTGGTCTTTCATTAAGCACTTCATCAAGACCGAGTTTCTCTCCCAAGCCATTTTGCCATTGCGATTTGGCCCACCAGCCCAAGACGTCCTCGCTGATAGACTCGAAATGATTCTGAGCTGCGAACTTTTTGACCCAGAGTGGGAAAATGTAGACGTGGGCATCGCGGTACTTCATCTTCAGCTTGACACGGCCGTACTTTCCCGTGAGTTGCCAACGTTGCTCAAACACGCCTTTGGCTTCCTCGACTTTGTCGTTGAGTGTGTCCGTCGGCATGGTGTTCACGACCCTCTCGATATGAGGACGGAGAGATCCATGTGGTGGCCGAACTGTGGATGCATTCAGCGGCACGGTGGAAATGAAGTCCGTTTCGTCCTTTTTGTGACTGATCCAATCCCGACCTTGCGTGGGATAAAAGACTGCCATTCCACCCTTCTGTTGGGTGCTGGAGAGAGGATTCAGCGACATCCATTGTTGCACCAGCCGAGTGCCATCCAGTTCCGAGATCAGATCGCAAGGCAGGATGACGAAGTCGGAGGTAATGGCTTTTTGAATCTCGGGAAGACAGAGGAGCTGGCCAGTCGCTTCGTCGTGGGTGAGCGTCTCTGGTGCCACCACCTTGGCCTTGGGCGATGGCAAGCTGGTCAAGTGTGGGTTGGTAGCAAGCGCTGATTCGAGATTTGCCTTTGATTCGGCGGGCGTGACCAATGTGATGTCTACAGTGTTTTATGTCAGTACCGTTCTGAGCCTCGCTCTCCTTTGAAGCACTTACCATTTATGCCCATACGATGACACCAGTCCATCGGATACCACACCATGGGCCGATTTGCTATTGGTAGCAGGGCCTTGGGAGACTCCTTCGGATTCGATGTGAACGTAGCGAGAGATGCGCCTGGACCGCATAGTATCAGCGCCTGGAGCCCGGGCGAGGGCATTGTGGCGTGAGGCATCTTCTGAAAACGCAATGCTCTCGTTGCCGGTCTTGTGCCTGGTGTTGTTGTTCTGGAGTCCGTGCAGTCTTATTCTCTTGAAATGAGCCAATGTCTGTATTGAAATGTATTCCGTTGGAACAATAATACCTAATCCATCAAGAGTCATACGCTAGCGCGGAATAAGCGAGCGATAGAGTTGATGCTAACGTCTTGTCACCGTGCCATCAATGCTCCAGCCACCGCCAAACAAACAGCATGAGCATGACGCTGTCCAGCCCCAGCCCACCGGCCCTCCTCCACACTCCACAGTCACACTGACATCTTCTACACCCGTACACCAACAATGCTGGTGTAGACTCCGGCATGTCGTACGACAGGAACAATATCCGCAGGACGCCCGCTCCACGCACCGCTCGTGGTCGCCCGCTGTACGCGCCGCCGCTACCACCAGGAGGAAGCCACAATCGCAACCACTCTGTCCTCGGCTACTGGGTTCCATTGGTCACAATTGGAACGATTGCAGTGGGCGGCTTAGCAGCATGGATATGGAGTGAGCGTACTGAGCATGATGAGGAGGACTACCCCAACGACAAACCGCCCCGTCCAACGACAGCGCCGGGACCAGGAGGACCATATTCAACTCAAGGCTCTCAGCCATATTCTGGCCCCCCACCCCGGTCTGGACCTGTAGATGGTGGCTATATACCACTGCAGGATCCTACGCAGCCGCCTCAGCCTGTCAGTGAAGATGTGACGGGCATTAGCTATGGCGGCGAGTCTGCGAGTGCGTACTATGATGAGAGCTCCAATGCCGCGCGGAACATATCAGAACGCAATGATGCTAGCTTCTTGGGGCGCGTAATGCGAAGAACGCCGAGCCCCCAGCAGTTCTTTGACAACGCTTCCAAGCAGGTCATGGGTGGCATGGCTGCAGCGGGCAAAGCACTGGGAAGCATCATGGAAGTGGACAGCAGAGACCACAGTGTGGAGAGGCGGGGGCTGGACGAGCGTGAAGGTTTCAGCGATCATGAAAGATGGAGTGAAGAGGCAGAGGAGAGGCAGAGAAACAAAACAGCTGAAATAGACCATACGGAGAGTAGCAAGAGAGGAAGCTCCAGAGGTGGTGGTAAAGGAAAAGGTCGCGCGAAGCGGATCGTAGCTATTGTCGTCAGCGCAGACGTGGAAGACCACAATACATATGACGAAGATGCGTTCCATACTGAACACGGTGTAAGTTGGTTGGCCAGCTGTGACCTCCAAGCTCTCGTTAACAAGACTCTAGTCCATTCTATCCCACCTCCCGGAAGCCTTGGATTCCGACACTACTGACCTATTCGTCCTGATCTACGCCCCCAATCTCAAGAAACTCCCTTCGACAAGCGCCTCCTCTGCACTGGGCTCCTCGTACTCGAACATCTCGACTCCTGCACAAACGCCCGGAAGCGAGCTCCCATCCATCTCCCCACACATGGAAGCCACCAACCCTACCTTTGACCATCTCCAACAACAAGCACAATCTCTCGTCGACCACCCGACCAAGATCATGCCATTCGCAACACCTGCAGGCTACGTGAGCATCCTCCGCCATCTGGCTCCTCAAATCGTCTACATCAGCGACACTCTCTCCGGCCGAGATGGCGAAACTGTAGCTCAACTCCAAGGCTGGGTCGGCCACACGGTGCTAGTCGCGGGCGACGAAGGCCATGGCGGACTCGCCGATACGGAAACTGAAACGGAAACGGAAGATGAGAGGAGGAGACAGCAGCATCAGCAGCAGCGCACGAGTGAGAAGAAGAAGAAATGGTGGGAACATTCGAGCTTTGTGGGCTTGGGAAAGGAAATTGATGTCGTCGATGCTATGCGAGTTCGTGATGATTGGGCGAGAAGAGTTAATGGAAGGGAGTAAAAGAAGGACGCAGTGTATACACACACACATACACACCACTCACTCGCAGACGTAAAAAAGGGGTATGTATGTATGTCTGTATGAACTTGAATCTGCGAAGGAAAAAGCGATCGATATGAGTTGTGGTGGTGGTGGTGCATAGTCTTTTCGGTTTTTTGAGGGGGAAGAAAGAGAGAGAGAGAACAACAGGTCTTGTTCAGTTGATATCCCCAGTAAGGTACGAAGTTCATGACTTGATTTTTTTTCTTTTCCTTCCCACTGTTCTTGTTGTCTCCTCATCTGTATGTACACCTTGATTTTCCCATTTTGTGATTTGTGATTTGTGAATGTTGTTATTGGTGTTGTATTTACATCAAGCGCATGCATGCGCGCACGTCTAATCTTTTTTTGTCTTCTTCTTCTTCTTCTTCTTCTTCTTCTTCCACTTCAGAGGCTTGTATCGATACACGAAAATGGTATAGTAACATTTCTTTCTGTCTCTTTTTTTGTCCTGCTAGAATTTTACTCCTTGAATGCCGTTTCCATTCCATATCTATCTTACAAGGAGCGCTTCTTCGCTGCCTCATCCCTGACATGTCCCATGCCAATCATGACCTCTTTCACTCTCTTCTCAAACGCCTCAATCATCTTCTCTGCAATCTTGGGTGCAACGCCGCCTGCGACCGCCGCGTACATTGGGTTGGAGAACTGGAACTCAATCGCCAAATTGACCTCTGTCTTATCCTGACTTCTGACAGGATTCGTCTCTGCAGTGTTCTTATGCGCGTCATCCTTGTGTATCGCGCTCGTGGGAGGGGGTTTATAGTGATATGGCTTCAACGACCATCGGGCCAACAAATGCGCCATAACCGTATCCTTTCTGCTCGGGTCCTGATCTGGCGCTGGCCGGGCGCTGTGATGCGCGATTTCCTCGCCCGAGAGACTGCTCTTCATGTTTCCCGATACGGCCTCGACTACTTTTCCTGGCACGCAGTAGACGCGCGACGTAAACTCTTCGCTGATGTGCTCGTTGAAGCCGATGACGAGCTTGGCTTCTTCGGGGTATTTTTTGCCATCTTGAGCGGGCTCCGAGTATTTCGTGACGGTGCTGTCGCGGCAGTAGGGCAGGAATTGGCTGTATGATGCCACGTCGGAGATGATGTCGTAGACTACGGTCGAGGGAAATGGCAATGTCCGTTGCGCTGTCAAGGTCTGATTGGAGCCGAACGGATTCGCGCTGCCTCCCGGAGCTCCAAAGAAACCTCGTCGCTGCGGTCGTTCACGGTTCGTAGGTGGTCGTATCGAGGCATTTGCGAGGCTGGCAGCTCGGCAGGTGTAGGGAGTCTTCGTGCAGGATTGCAGGAGGGTGGAGGAGAGGGGACGGATAGAGTTCATGATGGCGGTAGCACGGGCGAGAGATGTGTTGCTATACCACAGTCTGTACGCGCATGTCCCGATGTGTGTCGAGGGCGTGAAGTGAACAATTCTGTATCGTGCCACGTGTGTTGTTGATGTGTCCCAGCATTCTTGACACTATGGTAATCCATGGCATCATAGACAATTGTTAGACATGACATTGCTTCCACAAGCGCGCGGCGCGCGGCAGGCGTCACCGGTGGCTATTAGCCGACAGCCGCGGGCCGCCGCTAGTCAGTTCCAAGTGAACAACCACTTTCTCCAAGCTGAATTTCTCTGCAGCGCCAAGAGTTCACCATCGAAGGACACGCACAATGGCCGCTGCAGAAGAACGACGCCAACCAGAGGCCGGCCGGGCGAGGCAGGCCAAGGCGCAACTCACGAAGGGCATGGAACATATGCGGGAATATGTGACTGTCAAAGAAAAGGCCACGCCGCCTCTGGACCCAACAGCGCCAGGTGAAGATGCCTATGGTGTACCGGCGACATTCGAACCCATCCGGAAACCAGCTACAGACTCGAAGAATAATCCGGAGAAGCGCAGCGATCCCTTCCAATTTGGGTCGCGACATCTGGAAGACGGCGACGACATTTTTGCACACAACGCGTGGGATCACGTTGAAGTGGATCCCGAATACAAAGACTTCATTGAGCAACAGACGCTGTTCCAGAAGGAGAACCAGGTCTCGGACTTTGACAAGAAGCGTTTCAACGAACGGCCCGAGAAGTGGTGGGACAAGTTCTACAGCAACAACCAGGCCAATTTTTTCAAGGACCGTAAATGGCTCGTGCAAGAGTTCCCCATTCTTGGTGAGGTGACGCGAGAAGGGTACGGGCCTGCAACGGTGTTAGAGGTGGGTGCAGGTGCCGGCAATACTGCATTTCCAGTGCTCGCGAACAATCACAACGCGGAGTTGAAACTACATGCGTGCGATTACAGCAAGAAAGCGATTGAGGTGATCCGATCCCAAGCAGCTTATAACAACCAGGAGGTCCCCATCTTGCAGGCCGATGTATGGGACGCCGCGAGTGCCGAACTGCCTCCAGGGCTGGGCCCTGGATCTGTGGACATCATAGTCATGATCTTCATCTTCAGCGCGCTTTCTCCGGATCAGTGGGCGCAGGCGGTGCATAATGCTTACACGCTGCTAAAGCCAGGCGGCGAGATACTCTTTCGCGATTACGGTCGCGGGGACTTGGCCCAAGTGCGCTTCAAAAAGGGCAGGTATCTGGACGAAAACTTCTATGTCCGTGGCGATGGCACGCGAGTCTACTTTTTCGACGAACAGGAGTTGCGAAGCATCTGGGGTGGTGCGCATTGGCTTCCGACTGATTGCCAAGACAACCAGGGCGAAGCCCAGAACACTCCAATTGCGGCCAGAAGCTTCGAAATTCTCAACCTAGCCGTCGACAGACGCATGCTCGTCAACCGACAGCGTAAGCTCAAGATGTATCGATGCTGGATGCAGGGCCGCTTTCGAAAGCCCATCAACGAGACCGACGATGGCAGCCAGAGCAACACTAATACTGCCAGCCCCAGCTCCCCCGCGAGCGCTGGCGCCAGTTCTTCGGCAGGCTCTACCGTAAATTAAGGTTACACAGGTGTGCTGCAAGTGACAGCAGATGTATTTCTCTGCAGAAGTGCAACCGCATCATACCACGATTCAACTCACCACTGACCGCGGTTTGCGAAGTGCTGCATCTATCACGCGTGCTGCCTGGCCATTGACGGAATCGGTACCGCGTCCAATGGCTCCCACGCTCGGCTAAATCGCACGTTCTTCAGCCAAAATTGGGTAGGATGGGCAGCAAGCGAATCCTTCAGGACGGAGCGACATTCCGATATTGATGACACCCTGTAATATTGAATATCGTCTGATGGTGCTGGGCATAATAAGCTTGTGTGCTTAGGTATACATAGCTGCCGGGCCCGAGGCACCGAGCTCTCGAACAACAACAAAATGGGCACCATTCTTCCTTCGGACCTTTCACCGAGGACAGCCTGTCCATGCCGACTCACGTATTGCTCTCTCTCCATTGGGCAGCATTCGTTCGACTCATCGATGATGGGAATTCAAGCATCCGTTGCGACAATCCATGCCCCTCCCGGGCCTCAGCTGTCCGTATTCGGCAGCAGTACTCGGGACATTCGATCGCATCTTTGTGGTTCATTGGTTGCGCCGCTGCTCTTCGTAATGCTTTCGGAATTGACAGCGTTCATTATACCCAATCCATTCCATGCTTCCTAACTCCGATGCCAGAACATGCGTGCGCGCGTACATTAACCTAGACGATGTTTTGCAGTCGCAGTTACGCCAGCCGGCCGCCATTCATCATTTGCGATGATACATTACAGGCATGCGCACTTCGCAGACGAGACGATCTTGACCAAACTCTCGCCGGCTTCTCTGAGCGAGTGACAACGGGTCGAATGAGCTGACCCGAAGCTTTTCCTACTAAAAAGCCCGTCAACCATGGGACAGGTGAGACAAAGCGGCGCAGAGTGGAACCATAGGAAGGTGCTCGGTACCTGATTTGAGTCGCTCGATGACCGAACGGAAACCAACAAACAGATCATGCGCGAAAATCTATTGCTACATTGTATTTGTAAAAGGAGAGGGAGGGGGGAGAGAAAAGGGTGCCCTTGAATCGGCCGTCAGATGCAAAGCAGCGCCCTCGTGGGAGGTGCTCCACCACCAAATGCAATCCACTCTCGCGTCGATCCTGTGCGCCACTGACCCAGACACATGCGCCCGCGGTTCCCAGTCCACAGCACTGGGATTTCCCAAACCCGTGGCATTGGCCCGCGGATCATCGCTTTTTCGGCCCCAGCTGTCTGTCCTCTTTAGGTGGACATCGACACTACAACAACTCTTCGTCAGCTTTGATTTCTGCGCACGAAAAGAGCAACTCTCTGCCATCGACACCGAACGTAACGTACCTCCTACTTCACTCAACCTTCCATGGAACGCTCCCACAAAGGCTCCTGTATCACCCGGGTACGGCGCCAGCGCCTTGTACAGCTCATAGTAGGCAGACTGCCACTCCTTCTCCCGTCGTTTGAAATGAGCGCCATATTTCTCGCCGAGCACACCGACGACGTCCACGCAGCTTCGCCAGTTGCTTGGGAATCCTGCGAAGCGAAACAAAAGGTTGTACTCGAAGTTCTGGCTGCCGCCAGCATATGAAGGTGCATTAGCGGGCCTCGCATCATGACGCCAGTAGCGCAGGTGGAGGAGCACCTCCCGGAGAAGGTCCAGCATCTGCAGTGAGGCACCGTCCGCCATACTGGTGAACTGTATCAGGGTGTCCTGCACAGCATAAAGGAGTTGTTGAATCGACAAGATTGTGCCTTCGACATCCGTGCCTTGTCTCGGCAGTTGCGGATTCCGGCAGTACGCAATGTACGCGGTGTATTGATCTCTGATATTGTGCCAGCGCTTGCGCATCTGCTCTACCATCTGCTTGGACCATGCCGGACCCTGGCATGGTACGGGTGTATTGAGGGTCACCAAGTCCGCCTGAGTGCGCACGAGCCCGGAGATGGCTAACACTTGTCTGCGATACAAAGCGCTGCCCGATGTTAGTACGAGAGGCAGCATGTGTGTCTGTGTCTGTCTTTCACAGACATGTAATCACTTGCCTGTGCTCCGATCTCTCCGGCAAATCCTCTCTCATGAATTCAGAAAGAGAGTGCTGAGATGGTTCGTAGATCAAGTGAATGGCCATCACCCGCTGCCTCACTCCCCAAGCAGCGGGGCCGCGCTCGCCATCGTCGTTGCTCTCACCATCATCATCATCATCATCATCGTCCTCGTCGTCCTCGTCATCATCGTCATCTTCATCGTCGTCGCCATCATCATCATCATCGCCATCATCGTCGTCGGGGTCCTTGCGCGCAGCAGCAGCTGAAGCCTTCCCAGATCTGCGCATAGCCATAGTCGTGGAACCCCTCTCCTTCCCCTTCCCTTTATCCCCTTTCGCAGCCGAACCCCTCGAAGACTCTCCCTTGCTCGCGCTAGCTGCAGCTGCAGTAGCAGCAGCAGCGGCCTCCTCCTCTCGCTTGGCTCCCGATCTCGTCGTGACGCCCATCTTGCTCACCATACTCCGGCTCGCACCGGATGATCGGCCCAACGCCAGACGTCCCAGATCCGATGCGCCTACGGATGAAGGAGGAGCACGTGGAGACATGTGCTTCTTCTTCTCTTCTAGGAGGAGTCCGGTGTCGAAGTTTACAACAAATGGTGATGATGATGATGGTGGTGGTGGTGGTTCCGATTTGATGGTAGTGGTGGTCATATTCTTTCTTCTTGGTCTTCCTGTTCGTCTTCTTCTTGTTCTTATTCGACAAGTTCCCTCGATGATAGCTTCTTGTATACCCTCTCGATATAAGTGAGTTGGATTGGTTTAAGTCGTCCTTCGTCGTTGTCCCACTGTGCCGCACGCAGTCCTTTATTCGTTCAAATAATAAATCAAGAAGGAGTAGTAGGTAGTGACTGCAGCAGCAGCAGCGGGCAGGCTCGGAGCATGTAAAGCCTTATCGGCACAGCAGTAATACCAAGCATCCTGCTGCTTGCTGTATTGCTTGCAACTCAACTCACACACACAGTCAAAACCGAAGTGCCGGGCCAAGTCACAATAATCCCCAAAGCCCAACCTTCCCTCTCACTCTCACTCACTTCACTCAGCTCTCTCAGCTCTCAACTCACTAACCAACCGACCTTCACGCGGCACACGACACAAAAGAATACCTTAATTAAGACTTATACTACCAAGCAAAGCCGAACGTGAGTGGGCGGGGATGGGGTTGGGGTTGGGGATAGGGATGGGAGGGGAGGGGGGGGGGGGGAGACGGGCGTCCTCTACCCCGAAACCAGTACGCCACGCGAGCTTTTCCATGCGCCGCAAAAGCACACACCAGACCAGGCACAAGGCTTGGATGAGAGATTTGTTGTAGATCTCGCATCCATCCATCCATCCATCATCCATGGCTCCACCACCAAAACATCATTTTTAAAATCTTGATGAGAACAACAACAACAACAGCAACAAGAACACACAAAAACAATTTCTCCCTTTCTCTGGGCTTGGAACCGCGCTTGGGCTGCGCTTGGGCTGGGCTGTGCTGTGCGGCGTGGAACTTTTCCCCTGCCTACCTACCTTCCTACCTACCGACCCGTATCGCAACTACGAACTAAAAACTACCTACCTTACATACTGGGTCTAGGGAGGTAGGGAGGTAGGAGGTAGATAGTTAGGTCACCTGACGGTGCAGTCATGCACGGCGACTCAATTAGCGGGCCTTAAGGTTGCCCTGAAGTACGGCAGCTATGGAAAGCTTCGCGGGAGGCGAAACTTGGTTTCGGTTTATGGGTTACCCCGAGACAAGAGGGACGGACGGGACGGAGAGGGAGAGGGAGAGGGAGGGTGAGGGAGGGAGAGAGTCATGTAGGGAACCAAAAAAGAAAGTGCCGGTCGGCTGCGGCAAATAATAATAATATGCGAGCTTGGGTACGAATTGTGCGGCAGAAGAGACTTTTGTTGTTTGTGTCCTGGACTCGATCATTCTCATTGGTGGTCTCTTTTTTTTCTCTCTCTCCCTTTCTTTCTTTGGCAAATGGATGGATGGATGGATGGACGTTCTTGTTGTTGTTGACTGCGTTCATCCCTGACCCACTCGATGATGTTCACCATGGAAGAAAAAAAAAGAGACTACTTACCTTTTGGGCTTGGCGGCAGGATCGAGGCACAGCTTCTTCCCAGTCCCATGCGCCGCCGGACCAACACATCAACGGACGGGCATTGGAATCCTTTCGACGCCTCTCATCCAGTGCTTCCCTCAGTTGTATCCCCCTCCCACCCTCCCTCCCTCTCATCCAGATTCTTTACTCTGTCTACACCTATAAGTTGTCGTCGTCGTACTGACCGGACTGACCGGACTGACCGGACTCTGGTACGGCACAGTTGAGAGAGTGATGCTGCTGCCTGATCGAGGGAGGAGAGGAGGGGGAGGGGGGACAAGACAGCGGGACTGAAAAGATGTGTGTTGCATTCGGCAAACACAAAGCTGCAGCCTCCAAAGAGAGGCAACCCTTGCAAGCAAGCAAGCAAATAAGAACACTTAATACCGTCAAGATGATGGAAGAATTATGCTCTTGCCCGGAAGTCTGCAATGCCCTGTGAGAGTAATAAGTAAGCGAGTGCGGCAACTTTCCATTCCTTATCATCATGCACTATTGCTCCTACGATGATCAAGCTGTCCAGCCGGTGCTGCCTGCTGCGACGAGAAATGTGTATCGCGGAAAAGATCGTTCATCGTAAAATCGGGATCCCCCCGCACGCGCTGATGGATGACAGGCAGACAGGCAGGCAGACAGCGAAGGTGCCCTTTATTTTTCCCGGGACCTCCAGGTAGATCTAACCGCGTGGATCGTACGAAGGGCGGGAGATCCTCGTAATCGAGAAAGATCCAAGGCGATTCTAGATGTCAGCATATAGTGTGTGTGTACCAGACGAGACCAGACCAGCAAGCAACACCCAACCCCAGTCCTTGCCGACCGACTCACGAAGCCGGCAGATGCCTACTTGCAACCCATCTATCGGTCGTGGGATGATGCTGTCAACAAAGAGAGTGTCTCTTCCCTCGCGCTTCTGTTGTCCAGTCCCGAGAACGTGCCGCTGCAACACAATCATCCTTTCCTCCTCCTCCCCCCTCCTCGGGCGCTCCGATGATGTCTTTCTCCTGGTCCTCGGGGTGCTAGCATTGCATGCGCCTGACACTCGCGATCCGTTCTCTCCTATCGTGATTCTGCTGCATCCTTCTCGCCCGCGGGAGGATCTGCTCTCATCGTCGCCGCAGCACTATCAGTACACGTCACGGTACATCACGAGACAAAGTACTTCCCGCTAGACGTACCTTGCCCGATTGCGATTCCGTATCTCTCTGTCGCGGCTCATGGCGATCTTGTCACATGACTCCTCCAGTCATGTCTCTTCGTCGACGCTGACTCTCCCTATTCGATGTCGCCGCTTCCACCAGAGACGTCGGAGGCAAGAAGGTTACACGTGAATACTCTTTGAGAGCCGTGAATGCTTTTGGTGGTTCATTAATCGAGTTCAAAGGGATGTGTTTTGCTGAGGGTTCAGTGGCAATCCCAGATGTCCTGATCAGTCCGAAGTCGCTATTGTGAGTATTCCTGTGCCAAGACAACAAGCTAGAAAGGACGGTAGGAATCTGGAAGGTACTAGAGCTGTGAGTGCCCAAAGCAAGCGCAACCAGTGCTGAGGCAATCGCTGATGACCAGAGCAAGACGTAGATATGACCTTACCTACCTAGGTACCTACCATTCTTCCAAGAAATTGTATCATCAGCATTCATTAAGATGAGGACCCGGATCTCGAAGGACATGCCCCACAGGCCGCCAGTCTCCTCCAGTGGAAAGTCCTTCGGAACCTGGAATTTGACAACCTGCTAGTGTGCTTCCAACAGCATCCATCGCAAATAGCAACGCAGGGACCAGCAGAAGTTTGAACCTCTTTTGGAAACCCCAACGGGAAGAGTCAATCTCACACAAAGCTGCTCAGGAGATCGTATCTTGCAACTAAGAACGACGATGACATCGTGACTGACTGTGCCGTGTGCAAACGAGTTTAGTTGGTCGATCCATCCATCCATGCCGTCCTCGCTTCTCCTCCAAGTCTTAATCGCAGCCATGGAATTTGCTCGCTGAAAAGCTGCCGAAAAAGACTTGGAGGAGAAGCGAGGGATTGATGGTCCAGCGCCGCTAAGAGGGAATGGGGGATCTCAAAAAAAAAAGGAAAAGTAAAGGTTCGTTGTACGTACCCGGTTTCATCGTCCATGCACGCAGGTAGCCTGGCGGGCTAACACAGGACTGCTTCATTCATCCATTCAATCGATATTCTCTCTTTCTTTGCTTTTTTTTCTTTCCTTTCTAGCAGCACCCACTCAGCCACCACTTCGCAAGGAAGGAAGGAAGGAAGGAAGGAAGGAAAGGGTACCAATAACAACTGAAAACAATCTTCAGTCTTCGAACCCTCGAACCCTCAAGCGAGCATATAAAGTAAAGTAGGTAAGGTGAAGATCCTCTGCACCAAAAAGGGCCCCTCCTCCTGGTTGGCTGACCGGCTAATCGAGTTATTATTTCGCTGTGCACGAAAGATAGTACCTGTACCAGAGAAGGCGTAGGTCAGCTGAAATTCCCCTTGATCTTGATACCTACCTGTAACCTAAGCAGAGCTGAGCAGTTTTCTTTTTTCTTTCTTTTGTCTTTTTTTTCCCGATACTCACAATGGAGTACCATGATGATGATCCAGTCCAAATGGAGGAGGAGATCTCAAGTCGGGGATTTCTGTTTTGTTTCCAAGTAAGTCCTGACGATACCTCATCAAGGACACTCGTCGAAGAGAAAAAGGAAAAAAAAAAGAAAACAGGTCACACTCCAAACAACGCGCGAAAAGACGCTGGAGTTCACCCTGTCTCGCGTTGACCAGCAGACCAGCCAATCAACATAATGTACCTATGCGGAGTATTGTATTCGCGTGGGGGAAGGGGGGCACCCGTTACCTGACCTTGTGGATCATGCCAAGATGCCTCAAAACTCTCTCTCTCTGCATGCGCCGCAGTGGCCGATGAAGACAGACATATATTTCGTCCAAAAATGATCTGGTCTGGGAGTACACAAATGCTGGTGGGCGACCTTTGGTTTCCCATCGCTCTGAAAACTGAAGGACTTGGGAATCCGCAGCTGTGGAGAAAACAACGCCAAATACGATGATCGTCCTTTCTTGGTGGCACTCTATTATCAAAAGTCCTCGTCGCCCATATCTTCGTCGTCCTCACCAGTCTCGATGAAGACGAGTCTCGTCCCTTCCGCTGCGGTTTGCCAGACCTATCAAGGCACGTTAGCATGGATTCAATGCTTCGCCCACATTCCAGGTGACTCACATCAATCGCGGCGTACTCATCAATCGCTGACTCGAGTTGTTGTACCGTGAAGCCCTTGGCGAGCACTCGCTCTCGTACCCGTCTCATATCCAGCTCGCCACGACCTTCGCCAGTCGCAGCGGCACCACTGTCTCGCATACCACAAATGAGGTTGTAGATCTTCGTGCTAGGCGAGTGATCACCTCTGCGGTCTTGGTTGTCATCATACAAGCTAGCCTTGCTGACCTCAATCAACCGTAACGACTCATCGACGTCTTCAGTGATCACCTCATCTGCAAATCTCAGACGGGCCAACGCTTGCGACAGACGCAAGATACCGAGCAGAGTTCTCGGCGAGGTATGCGTAAATGTCTTCTTGCCAGCTTCATCGCGCTTCTGCTGTTGTCGAAGCCGCACGTAGGCACCAACGAGATAGTCGGATACAGCCTTCGGTACCACGGGTCGGAATGATCGAGCACGAGCTACCCACTGACGCACTTCGTTCGGCGAGAAGATGAGTCCACCTCCTTGCGGCTCTGGATGTACGTTGTGAATGTGCACATGTGTGACATGGCGAGCGAGCTCTTCATCTGCATCCCTCGAGGGCGTGTCCAGAAGTAAGAATAACACGTCAAATCTGCTGAGCAATGCGGCTGGCAAATTGATGTTCTCCACTGGCGATATCCGCGGGTTATAGCGACCGTACAACGGATTGGCCGCAGCGAGAATCGAAGTTCGTGCGTTCAGAGTCGTTGTGATGCCTGCCTTGGAAATGGAAATGGTCTGCTGCTCCATGACTTCGTGGATAGCTGTTCGATCGGAATCATCCATTTTGTCGAACTCGTCAATGCAGCAGGTGCCATTATCAGCAAGCACAAGCGCTCCACCCTCGAGTACCATCTCGTCCGTAACCGGATCCCTCATGACAGCAGCCGTAAGTCCGACGCCACTGCTACCTCTTCCTGTGGTATACACGCCACGAGGTGCCACCTTGGTGATATACTTGAGGAGTTGAGACTTGGCCACACCAGGATCACCCATGAGGCAGACGTTGATGTCTCCACGAATGCGCATGCCGTCGCCCATTTCTTTCGTCACACCACCAATCAGCTGGAGGAGAAGAGCTTTCTTAACATCTGCGTGACCGAAAATTTCTGGAGCAATGGACCTGCTGAGGTATTCGTAGAGCTGGCCTGATCGCTCCAGTTCGGTCATGCGCTGAATTGTGGTAGGTGCAAGAACCATGTCATCGTATGCCTTCTTGTGCTGTCGGACGTGCTGGGCTTCAAGATAAGTGTCAGTGAGCAGGCCGGCCTTGATCGCCTTGAAGCCAGTATAAGGTGTAGGCAGAAATATGCCAGCGATATCAACCACGTCACCAGGATTGACAGATCTCACGAGCTCGCCATGGCAGTGAATCGTAAGCTGTCTCGGTATGTGGCCCACTGGCACTTGGTCCGCCATTTCCTGAATCTTGACCTCCTGAAAAGGCAAGAATTTGGATGCTCTCGTCGACAAGAAAAGAGTGCCCTTGGCCTTGTTTTGCTGGCAGTCCTCCGAAGTGCACTCCACCAGTGGCGTGAATTGTTTTGTGGTGATGGGCTGGAAAATCTCATGCCCACAGCGATCACAAGAATACGCATTGACTTGCACCGCGGGCTTGACATCTGAGACACGAGTCGCGATACCTCGAACTGTGATCAAGCGTCCAAGATGCTCGCCACGGACTTGACGTACAGCGAGAGCTTTTGACCCTTTGTCGCTGCTTGAGCCAGACGGAGTGATGGGCTTGAAATTGAGCGTGTACCGTCGGGTAAGCTCTGGTGGAAAGATAGACTCTGGAATGCCGTTCTCGTCGCCTCCCGCCTCTTGCTGCTGCGCAACTGCCTCGTTGCGCTTCGAGCGTTGGCTCATGATGATGTCCAGCACATCGTCCTTGAAATTGGGTTCTGTGGCAGGCCGTGGCAGGACCGAGTCCACTGCACGCGCCAGGATCTCGATATAGTGATGCGCGTTTCTTTCAATCGACGAAACCAATTTGAGCTGCGACACACCCTCTTCATCAAGACTCTTTTCGTACTGCTCGAGGTCGTCTAGGTCTATTAAGACTTGACTCGTCTTGCGATCTGCCACATCCTGTAACATGTTCATGTATTTTGCCTTGGATCTCGTAGCTCGCCGTCTCGTAGCACCACCATTGTCTGCATCGTCCATGAAATCGTACTCATCGCTCATGCCATCGCCGTCCAAGTGGAGATCGTCCAATGCGTCCTCGGCTTCCGTGGAAGAGGATTTGAAGTTTTGCAAAAAGTCCTTAAACGCCGCTACCATCGAGTCAGCTCAGGTTCGGGACAAGTTCTCGCGCTGAGTGGTATACCTGTCTGCTCCTCGTAATTCACCAGGTTCTTGTACTGCAGAAGAGCCATGTTGGCGCACTGTTGGCGCGCTGTTGGCGTTGTAGCCTCGTCTGGTAAGATCAAGTTCCGTCGCACTCTATGGTAGTCGCTATATCCGATTCACCTGGTACACAATGTCGCTGGGTTCGTTTCGGTGAGGGTGTTGTAGTGGTGCACAATACGAAAGGCTGGTCAACACGCGTTCGAGAAATGGAAGGAACGAACAAGACGCGCGACCTCCATCCTTTGACGCGCCGCTATTCCATTCGCTTACTCCCTCCCTCCCGCTTCCCTTCCCGCACCCTACAAATATGCGCTCAAGTTTCGCAAATTTTTCTTTTCCATAAATATTGAACAACGCAAAAAAATAACACTGCCGAAAAGCATTTTGTTCGAGAGCCCGACGTGCTTTTGCATATTGGAGGCTCCAGGACAACAGAATCGTTGAGCTAGTGGAGAGGAAACATCGCAGAGGATCTTGGGTGCCGTTGGCTTCTTTACACCGTGGAGTCGAGGGCAATGATCAACTGTACATGCCACCTTTGAGCTGTGCTATACATTATCTAGATTCAAGCGCGCCGTACGTGGCTCTTTTGGCAGTCGTCTTTGAATCAAGCCATCGAGCATCTCACGTGGGAAGGACTGCATGTGCTTCTTGGCTCCAGATTGCTCTCAAACTCCAGGCACCTTGTGCACATTTTGTATGCCGCCTCCCTGTACACCGACGTCCACGAGGGCGTATTCAAATGAGCTGAGCAAGCTTGGCATGCCTTCGCCCGACAGGCATAGACCCTATGTTCAATCAGACCTTACCTAGTCTCACTACAGAACTGTTGAGTTTGGTAAGTATAGAACTGGTTCGCGCCGAGAGACGTCGCCGGCGAATTCAGGTGATACCGGGCACATTTGTACCGGTACTCTCATACCGTATTACGTACATCACATTCAGCTTCGTCGGCCACTCAGTACCTAGACTAGGTACCTCCTATGTATGTACATGACCAGAGTACGTGTATCGTACTTAAGTACACCATTCCTGGAGGGGAACTGGGATGCCTCCCCAACAGATACTCTGATGGTCACCCCAGTACTTCATCATCCTCTGCCACGGCCTTTACAATAGAAGAAATGGGCGCCGTTCTTAGCACCACACGATTTGCAGTAATTTGGGGCATTGTCTCGTGACAATTCGAACTCTGACAGTAAGTTTTTGACAGTCATCGTGAGGAAACCGAGTGGTTTTAGTCGGTTCGCGTGCGAGATGGTCCTCTTTTGGTATCCCTTGAGCTGTTTGTTCGTGTCAGTTGTGACAGAACATCGAATAGAGGGGCACGTCCTCATATATGTGGTTGAAGACATCGCCTTCACGACATGCAGAACTCAATCGCCACGTGCACGACATGCCAAATGCCAAAACTCGATATAACATGTCGCTGAGACGTCTTCCAAGGGCGCAAAGGCGAGCTACGTGACGTCTTACAGTCTTCTATTCTGTCAACGGCGAAAGAAATGGCCATCGATAAACAGCGCTTATGCAGTGCTTGACCCGCCTCTTCTTATGTTCGGGTTGCTATATCTTCTCTGGCCCAGTCTCAAGCCAGCTGCGCCAACATGGCAGTAGATGCTCTATCACAGTCTTTTCTCCGTATTGCTGCGAGCGCCTGGGAGCTAAGGCTCATGGTGGTCTCGCTGTGTGTGGAGTGTTCATGGGGAATGTCGTATATGCACGATATGTGTGCGGCACATTGTGTCGACCGGCCGCAAGAGATAGGCAACAATCACATCCCTGTCATGCGACATAGAACGAAGTTTCTGCGATATCATCTGTCGGACTGCCGCCATCTTCAAAATCCTCTCCCGTTCCAGCTCTTGTCGCCTGCGCTGCGACAGCGAGCGGCGTCGTGCGCACTAAACAGCTCGACACGGTTATCGAGGCTTTATTGACTATGCGATGCTGGCGATGTTGGGGCTGGCGCGAATGGCGGAAATGGCGCGAAGAGCGCAAAGGCGCTTAATGGGCCACATATGTAAATGGAGCCGGATCTGCTGGCAGTCACCCGTCAGTGTGTCGAGCGAGGGCAGCGCTCTGCTGTGTGCGTCGTCAGCTGGCGTGTCAGCGCGGCTTGTCTGGTCTTGTATGAACTGGCAGGCATCCATGAGACGAGCCTTGCTCCGGAGAAGGGTGGAAGTGGTGAAAGTAAAGTTCGCTCGTACATGCATTGCGAGACCGCGAGACCGCGAGTATGCGACTCTGCGTGGTTCTATGGCCCACCGGATGCGGCGGAGCTCATGCCATGCAACGATAACGATGACAGCCAGTAGATGAGCTGAAACGAGTGATTCACGATGGTGGCCCGTTGATATTCTTGGCAGACCAGCACAGGGCAGCCTTGGAAGCGCCTACCGGCCGTCTGGTGTTGAATCTTACCTCCTATCCCCATTTCATGGGGACCGTGTCGCGCTCGCTGCGCCCCTGGGGTGGTGCATCTTCGTTGAGGGGCACGTGGCTGCCAACAGCCCAGCTGAGGGCCTGAGGCCCTGTCTGGCCTGGGTGGGTGGCCAGGAATGCGAGACCGCGGTAAGACACTGGGAAGCCCTCACCCTCTCTCTCATTCACCCTCTCTAGGTCTCCCCTCTCTCGTCTTCGTGGTGCTTGATGGCGCAGTGTGGAAGCTTGGTGGCGGCAGGTGGCCGATCACACGTTTCCGCATGCAGTCTAGTCAGGAACGCACGAACGCGATGTTTCTCACAGGCTGCAGGCTGCAGGCACTGGGCAGCAGCAGGCAGGATCAATAAGAGCTGCTGACAGCTAGCGGGGGTAGGGCCGCTGGAGTAGTGATTACGAGCATGGGATGATGGAGGGTGTGAAACAGATCGCAGGCACGAGACGTAAGAGCCATCCTCAAACGGGCCGCACTACGCTGTCTCCTGACGAACTGCCGTGTCAAGAGAGTTTGCCAGAGATTCGTACACCGCCAACAAAGCAGGGTTCGAGGTGTGAAGGTTGAGCGGCCGAATGGGGGGGCTGAAATAGAGCCAAGCCAGAGCGAGAGTGCACGCATCATGACAACTGGCTATAAACGCTATCCTCTGCTACTGTCGCAGCGTCGGCCTCGCTGCGCGCGCGACGTCTTTTCCTGAACTATCACGTATTGCTTGTGACCCGCCCGCCAGTGGAGTCCAGCTGGATATAAGAACGGTTTGCTGCTTGTCCCACCGACCTCCCCATCACCTGACCACAGCAATGCACGCGTGAGGTCTGCAGTCGCTACTATCTCGAGGAATACACCATTGGCACTTTCTGCCGGACGCGTTTTCTTAGCCTGGACCCGCGCCAGGAGCATTGGTGCGCAAGTTCCCACCTCACAGGAGGTAAGTCTCCAATTGTGCTCCCCTGGGGTAATCAATGTGAAGACGGCCGAGCGACCCGCTAAGAACATTCCAGCCCTACCTAGGTCACCACACCCCATCACAGCGCACGAAGAGCCCTTCATCGCTCACCATGGAGCAAGTACTGGAAACCATTGTGCCTGAAAAGGCCAAGCCAGTGCTCTGGGGTGCGCACAGCAATAAAGCCAAGTGGGAAAGCCTCATCGGCGTGCTGGCCATCATCACCTGCTGTCCCGTTCTCTGCATCCTGAACTGGGTCGCCTTGGAGCAATATGGAGGCTCCTTGTTCGATTGCATGTCGGCCGCTCTCGACTACGGTCCTGGTCCTGTGCTTTATGTTATCGATCACCTACCCAAGCCCTCGCAAGCTGCAGTCGCTGGATACGCAGGCTGGCTTCTCTTTCAAGCCATCCTGTACGGCGCGCTTCCGGGCGAGATCTGCTTCGGCCAGCAGACCCCAGCGGGACACCAACTGCACTACAAAACGAACGGACTTCTGGCGTGGACATTGACACACGCTCTGTACATCGGTGCCTCCTGGTATGGCTACATTGATCCTGCGCTCATTGCGAATAATTGGGAGGGTCTCCTGGTGGCGGTCAATGTGTATGGTTTCGCTCTGGCAATCCTTGCGCAAGTGAAGGGCCACCTATTCCCATCGCATCCGGAGGACCGCAAGTTCAGTGGTAGTCTGATCTACGACTTCTGGGCTGGCGTCGAACTCAACCCTCGATTTGGCTCCTACTGGGATTTCAAGTTCTTCCACAATGGTCGTCCTGGTATTGTGGCATGGACTTTGATCAACTTTTCTTGGGCAGCCTATCAATACCAACGTCTGGGTTACGTCACCGACTCGATGGTGGTCGTCAACATCTTGCAGGCCGTGTACGTGGTGGACTTTTTCTGCAATGAGAACTGGTACACGAGGACCATCGACATTAGCCACGACCACTTTGGATTCATGTTGGCCTGGGGAGATACCACATTCTTGCCCACCTTCTACACCTTGCAAGCTCAGTATCTCGCCCGCTACCCCACTCACCTGTCGAGAGGCCAGGCTGCGGGTATTCTCGCTCTTGGATTGTTTGGTTATTCCATCTTTCGTTCTGCAAACTACCAACGCGACCATGTTCGTTCGAAGCAGGGCGAGGCCCGCATCTGGGGACGACCTGCAGAGTTTATTCGCTGCAAGTACCACACCAGCGATGGCAAGGAGCACACCAGTCTCCTGCTGACTTCGGGCTGGTGGGGGGTTGCGAGACACTCCAATTATCTTGCAGATTTGGTGCAGGTAAGACGACATGATGCTCCCTTGTACTCCACGCGCAATAGCTAACATTCTGCTCCACAGAGCTTCGCATTCTGCATGACATGCGGCTTCACCAATATTATGCCATATTCTTACTTCTTCTTCATGTGCATACTGCTTACTCACCGAGCCCGAAGAGACGAGCGGAGATGCCGCGCCAAATACGGAGAGAAGTGGGACCAGTACTGCCGAACGGTGCCGTACACTATGATACCCGGCATCTTCTAAAGACTGTCTTCCAAGTGGGAAGGACAGTTGGCTGAGGGCCAGATGGATGGACGGATGGATGGATGGGAGGCGAGGAGGAGATTGGGGAGTAAAATGTAAAGGGAGCCTTTTTCAACATAGATTACAGCATTAGGTAGGGGGTCTTTTGTTTTTCAAGCCCCCATTGGTTGTTGTTGTTGCTGGTGTGCTCACGGCACCAAATGCGACGAGAAGTTGGTTGTACCAATAGGTGGATAAGGTACCTAGGTATATATCCATTTCTACATGTATTTCTACCTACTTCTACCTATTTCTATTCCCGGTGTGCGAATGCCATACCCACTTTGCTTGCTTTCCAATGTATTCAAGTACAGGTACCTTGGATTACGCCGACGCCGAAACCTCGCGCCAGAAACATGGATTGCGATTGCGATTGCGAGATTTTTTTCTTTCCAAGAGTGGAAAAAAGTCGCGTGTGCACGTGATAGAAGAGAGCATGTATCTGATTTTTTGATTGATTGACTTGATTGGTATTTTGGAGTCGGGTTTTGATTGATTTTTTTGGAGTCGGGTTTTGATATTTGATATTTGATCTTTTTTTTTTCTCGCAAACGTAAGACGCGAATACGATATTTTGCTACGGAGCCTGGAGGTAACTACTGCCTGTGAAGCAACAGGTCGATTCTACCTCTACGCTCTAGGAGGTAAGCTTTGAGGAAGGTCTTACAGCACTGATTGATAGGCATTTCCACTCGATCTGTTAATGATATGTACAACTACTGTATAGGTAGCAGACGGAGTGCCGAGAATCTGAAACGCCTACCTGACCTTCTATGCTCGTAGCTACCGTTAACCGATATGGTAGGTACCTACATGTATCTCCTAGTGTGACGGTGAGTGGTATCAGAAGCACGCTCTGTGATACTGATCGTTGTGACGGGAGTTGCTTACGTTCGTATACGGGAAGTCACGACTCACAGCAGGCTTCTTGCCAATACGCGTCTGGAAGGTGCGGCTAATGCGGTCGAAGTCATGAAGTGATCTGTAGCCTGCTCCAGCCATTTTTACAGTTGTTTTCTCGCTGAGATGGCCACGTCTGGAGTCGTCCTGGACCGTACATGGGCACATCTGGACTACTGGAGTCGTGCTAAGCTCGGCGCGATCGCACATCTACTACTATAGTAGATGGTCGACTAGTCGGATGTATAGTGGAGCAGCCAGTGCCGGGCCGGGGTGCAAAGAGACCTGTAGAACTAATACATACCTCCTACCTCCTAGCCCGAGCAGCGGAATGAGACCAGGCCAGGCTGGCTCGAGATGACAGGAGCTTGGACCTGTGGACACATGGTGACCGAGAGAAGAATATCGGTGTGCCACGAAGAAACTTATCCTGACAAGGGAAAAAAGAGGAGCTGGAAGGTCCAGAAGGCCTAGTCTCTAGAGGCCAGGGATACGCCCCAGACGATCATCAATATTGTGCGGACGCTCATATTATTCCCAGATTGATGCCGGAGCTAGACAGAACTAGAACCAGAACGAGACTCGGGGCAGGCCAGGGCAGCGGCAGGCCAGGGCATGAGTCGGTCTTTGACCTCTCAATTCACATCAGTTCCACCGCGCTCCGAGTGTTGACGACGACGACGGACATGGCCAGGTCTTCGGTGCCACAGCATCACAGAGGACACGGCAAAGGAAGGAGATATCTCAGTGGCGGCCGGAGTGCCGCGATCCCAAGGGTCTAGGTTCACGCCACGGTTCACGGGGAGGTTCAAAGAAGAGGAGGATAAAAACAGTTTGGCGTGGGCTCCACTTGCAGCCACGACGGAGCTTATCCAGTGAAAGGTGGCTCTTGTATCCGAGCCTGGCCGCACAATGCCCACGCCGCTGACGAGCCGGTCTGCTGCTGTTGCTATTGCTGCTGCTGCTGCTGCGGCTGCGGCTGCGGCTGCGGGCGCTGGCGACGCCCGGCCGATGGGAAGTGGTGTTGTGCAGTATTGGGTTTGATAGGTACGAGAACCACTGTACAGCAAACGGCGTGCTGGCTGGCTGGCTGGCTGGCTGGCTGGTCTGGGCGGCGGGGCAGAACCGAGAGCGCAGCGGCAGCGCAGAGACGGACGGCATCTATCATCATTATTAATTCAGGCATTGGCGGATGGCAGAAGCCGCCGAGGCATGTCTCAGCACGACACGTGATGAGTGCAGATCGACGCGTCCAAGGTTGGCTCTCTGTGGTGGATCGCAATTGGAAAGTACGCCAAGCGCATCTTAGCGCGGCTCAGCGTCCGATTTCCGATGGAAATGGATCCAGACCTCAGAAGACCTCGCGACGCGTGAAGACTGGTGACGCCGCAGCCTGAGAGCTAGGAGCATGTTACATCGCCTCCACTGCTGGAGAAGAATGGGCTCGCCGGCCAGTCGCACTGCGAGACACTTGCTCTTGCCTCCCTCCACCACCCCGGCGTGCGACGGCGAGGACGACAACCACCACGACGACGACGACGACGACGACACCCTTGCCCCCCACCACCACCACTACCACCACCACCTGCACCACCGCCTGCACCACCGCCACCGACCAGAGACCCGTGCGCACCCACCCCCACCGGTGCATACCGCCGGCGCACGCTCAAGACTAGGAACCCAACCACGCAGATCTTCCCCGTGATTGTGCTGCGTCCGATGAGCCCACCCTCCGCAGCCACACTGACCAATTTGCTGGGACCGTTGGAATTTTGACCACTTTCACCTGCTGCACCTGAGACCTACAGACTGCAGACTGCAGACAGACTGCATCCACTGTCCTGTCCTGTCCTGACCTGTACTGTACTCATCACGCACTAGTTCATCGCCACCGCTACTCCCGCGATCGTGCATCGCGAACGACCTGCTCTCAGAGCGTGAGCCAACTTCGAAGTGCTGTTCGGCCGGGCGATTCAATGCGTGCGCCCCAACTCTCCCACGTCGCGAGCAGAGAGCGATAGCGATGAACAGAGACGGGCCAGTCTCAATGGCTCGCAAATCCATCTGCTTCCCTCACCATGGCACTCGAGACATCCTGCAGTATGGAGACCCAGGCTTCCAAGAAGAAAACTGCAGATGGTATTCTACGGCAGAGAGCAATGCACTTGAAAAGCTCATCACGCTGAAGAGAGAGCTGCGCAAGCTCTCCCAGGAGGACTTTTGGGCGGGCGTGACTGAAGGACTCTCCGACCTCCTCGGTGCAGACATCTGCTTTGTGATGAAGAGGGTCTTGGTGGATGAGCAGGAGGCCCCGGTCGAGATGCCTCCCATAGGTGAACCAGGATCGTGCCTGATGGCCGCGGCTCTGCATTACCACGCCAATGATGGCACCAAAAGTACGGTGCGGTCGGCAAAGTTCCATGCATATGGATGTCCATGCGCGTACATGCGGCACGACAAAGTGTTTGCCATACCGGAGAGGCTGAATGATTTCATCACGAATAATCCGAACAAGCTCCCGACACCGTGTGAAGCATACATGGCTTTGCCGCTGTTTGATGGTGATAAGTGCTTTGGGCACTTCGGAGTCATGTGGTCTGTCGAGGGCGCGGCACAACGAGAGCTGTCATGGGCTTCCATTGAAATGCTTATGCACTCCCTAGAAGACATGATCAGCGCAAGGTTCGTCGAGGGCGCCAACTTCATTGCCCAAGCGAAGCCCACTGCTTTGGAGAAGAGTCGCGTGATCCCCCACGATGCCGTGAGTGTGGCGCAGTCACTTCGACCATATGCTGGGAGCCTATCGCACGAACTGAGGACGCCCATGCAAGGCATTGTTGGTATGCTGGATGTGATGTACACCACTGTTGAAGAGTGTGCAGACTCATCACGGGACCCCAGTCTGAAATCCGTGTTTGAGCAGCTCAAGCTAAACATTGAAACGGTGCAAGACAGCTCGCGAAGAGCAGTCGAGGCAGCAGACAATGTCGTGCACGCCTACGATATGGACATGGCAGTCCCTGACGCTCCTGCCCATCTCCTGGAGGAGCCGAGCGAATCATTTTCTCCTGGTGCAGCGACAGCCGACAAGAGGCCTGATATCCTCGTAGCCGGTTCCAATCTTCCACTCCACCGACCTAAGAAACGCCGGCGCGATGATGCGTTCGGCCACGGCTCACGGAACACCAGCGATGCAAGTCTGCACAGCCCCAAGTTTCCGAAGCTGACCAGAACGCCATCGGCATGTGCCCGCTGCGCAGGCGACAGCCAAGAGGTCAAGACCGGTCTACTCGAAGCTGAAAATGTCCAAAAGCTCTGCGAGATTGGTGCAGCGCCGATGGAGGATGTCGTCCAGAACACGACTGTATCTAGCCGCATCATTGCGCCCGGTCTTCGCCATACCGGCTTGCGAGAGCTCATACAATATGTAATCAATGAAGGTCTCAAAGTCGGTGGTCGACCCGATTCTGCAATTTCGCAGGACACCGAGACTGGCGAGATCATCGAAGTACGCAACAGAGGATCCGATGGTGCGCTGGGACAGAAGACGATTGAGTGGAGTGTCGATCCTGCAGTGCCCATCACAATGTTCATTGACGAGAAAGACCTGAGCAAGCTAATATCCTGTGTGTTCCTGAACGCTCTCAAGTTCACGGACAAAACAGAGGGACATATCAAGGTCGTTGCGAAGATGAGCAGAACGAATAGGTTCATTTCCATCAAGATTTCGGACAATGGCCCTGGAATCCCTTCGGCTTTCCTTCCTCATCTCTTCAAGCCTTTTTCACAGCAGAATGGCTCCATCACGCGTTCGAGTGAGGGTCTAGGTCTGGGACTCCTGGTTGCAAAGGGCATAGCGCGCAAACTGGGAGGCGACCTCAACTGTACCAAGGCCGAAACGGAAGGCTCCAGTCATGGCTCCGAGTTTGAGATCAAAGTACCACTTCACGCTGGAGAGACGATCAGTAGATCGGGCTCACCTTTTGGCTCGCCACTTCCTCGCAAGGCGCCCCTGACCAACGGAGATACACCTCACATCAAGCCACTTTCTGCAGCACCAAGCAGTCCGCGCACACTGTCACGCGCGCTGCACGAAGCAGTCGGCCAAGGGTCGAAGTTCTACAGCCAGCAGGGATCGCATCTGCATCTGCGGATGCCTAGTTCTCCGTCATCACCACAGTTGATCATTTCGAACGCATCATTACATGACGCTGTCATCTTGGCCGAAAGCGACACTTCTTCTTCTTCTTCTGGAACATCTCCCACCACCACATCCACTCCTGATATTGATGTTTTACGATCACGTGCTCATGTTCGCAAATCTGTGTGTGGACCCACTATCGATCGCGAACTGTCCAAGAAGTACCCTCTGACTTTCCTCGTGGCCGAAGACAACAAGATCAATCGAAAGCTCCTAGTCAGTATGCTCGGCAAATTCGGCTACGAACGTATCTATGAAGCGCACGATGGCACCGACGCAGTGCGACAAATGGATCTGGTAGCCACCGAGAGACGGACACCAGTCGATGTGATTTTGATGGATTTGTGGATGCCTTTGATGGACGGTTACGAAGCCACCGAAAGAATCCTCAGCAGGCCCGGGCTCAACGACGCTAGAAAACCTACTGTACTTGCTGTCTCTGCAGATGTTACAGATGGTGCTCTAGAGCGTGCTGCACAGGTGGGCATGAAAGGGTTCATGACGAAACCTTTTAAGCTGCATGACTTGCAACGCTTGATTGTTGAATTCTGCACTGCACACCTCACCGAGGAGGGCGAAAATGCCTTGTGAACTAATGATGGGCTTTGCACGTGGGACCGACGCCCCCAACGGACCTTGAAATGATGAAACATGAAACGTCCCCCCTGGCGTGTGCATATGGGAAAATGCCGAAGTATGGCGTTCCTCTAATGGCAGATCTTGGAACCTCCGAAACAGATGACACGATCCAGATTCGGCGGAGGCTGGAAGGGCATTGGGCCAACGGATTGATGTGGTGTGCATTCCATCCAACCACCGCACTACACTACAAATGACGAAAGATATACATGAAGCGTATGAACGAACACAATGAACGAAAACATGAATACCCGTGTGGGATTAGCACCGCGTAGAAGACGCATTATACATTGTACAGGTTGTTTTGGACGTTTTTATTTTTTTTTTTCTTTTTTCAGAAATATAGATGAGAGAGAGACATTGAACAAACGAGTGAGAGTACCTAAGAGAGATACAGAGGCAGAGTAAGAGAGAGTAAGAGACAGAGAGAGACAGAGAGATACCCCTACTAGATAGCGAGCGTTACATGTAGTTTTGACTTAGTAGTAATTATCTCTATATACTTTATCCATCTTTCCATTCGAGTACAAAAAAGAGTAGCCATTTACATGAGAAAATCGGTAACTTGGTAGAAGAGACGGGAGTGTCCTCGGGTTTGTTCAAGTAGGATATCAATATATATATATATATATATAGCAGCAAGTAGGTAAATAGACAGTGTACCTAGCAACGTAGCAACCTAGAAGGCAAATAATCTATTTTATCTATTTCTTGGCTCCTACCCAGAGAAAGATGTAAATGTGCATGTAGCTCCCCAGTACATCCATATCTTCATTATTTCCCTGAATTACAACTTACAACATATCCAAACCATACTCCCCCTTCCACCCCTCCACCATATCCCTCGAAACATTCGACCCCCCACACACCACAATCACCACCGTCTCATCCGGGCGTGGTTTCCTCCCCAATGCCTGTTCCAACCTCCCACCGTAGCACAGAGCGATATTGACACCACAAGCGGCTTCGACGAGGTAAGTTTCGTTTTCGTCTTGGAGCAATTTCCAACTGCCCAGGGCGGCTTCGGCGTCGGTCAGGACGGTGGTTTTGACGGTGCCGTTTTGGACGCCGTGGTGGGCGAGGTCGAAGGTGTGATTGCCGACCCGTACGGCGCCGAGGCTGGTGGCAATGGATGTGATTGCTTCGAGGGTGATGGGTTTCCCGGCGCGTAGGCTTTGATTCAAGGAGTCTGCGCCGGAGGTTTCTACGGCGAGGACTTTGGTGGTTTTCTCCCAGCCTGCCTTTTGGACGCCTTCTATGATGCCGCAGAACAGCCCGCCTCCACCTACTGAACAGATGATCCAGTCTGGGCCCTTTCCTCCTTTTTCTACGCCCATCTGCCTCCCAATCTCCTCCACCAAGCTCCCATTCCCCTCCCAAATATCCGGATGATCAAAAGGCGGAACATACACCCCAATTTCTTCCTCTCCCGTCTCCCGCGCCATCACCACCTCTCGCAAATACGCATCACATTCTTTCCAACTCTTCCCTTCTTGCACCACTTCCCTCGCCCCAGCTTGTCGAATCTTCTCAATCATCATCGCAGACGTGCTCAGCGGTACCACGACTGTACATGGTCGCTGGACGAATTGGGCTGCGAGAACGGCTGCAAGACCGGCGTTTCCGCCGGAGGAGGAGAAAAAGTGCGTGGGTTTTGATGTTGATGATGCGGAGGCGGAGGTGGAGGTGCTTCTGCTAGATTTGAGGACGAGGTTGCCTAGACCGCGGATTTTGAAGGAGCCTGAGGGTTGGAGGTTTTCGAGTTTCAGGAGGATTCTACTGTAGAGATGGACGGTGGTAGTTTTAGTAGGTTAGGTGCCTGCGGGGAATGGGGGAGGAGAGGGTGGAAGATACCAGCCTGCTGCGAGAGAGAGTTTGGGGCTTTCGATGAGGGGAGTTTCTCGCCATGGTTTGTCTGATGGAGGAGAGGAGGGGTGGAGATGCGTGGTGTGAGGGTTTATGGGACTGTCTGGCATCGTCGTCGCCGTCGTTGTCTAGCTAGAGCTGGATGGAGATGTGGAGGGGCAGGTGAAGGAGGAGACGAGAGTAGGTAGCTGATTCGACTTATCTGTTGACTGTTGGCATATCAGGAAAACTGTTTCACGACACTCATGTCGACTACATCCAACGTAGACGGTCTTCATAGGTAGGCACTTCAAGCTTGGGGAAGGAGTGATGCATGAAGATGGAGATGAGGACAGGTACCTAGGTATGACATAATGCCATTATTTAGTACCTGAGGCATCACTCGTACATACATGTAGGTACATTACATACCTTACTCACTTCACTCTGGTTGGAGAGGATATAGTAGGTCCACTTTCGCACGTAGTCCTGCCCGGACTTAGAATGGGCATCACAGTAAAATTCGCTGGCATATGGGTATCTCTCTCTCTCTCTGTCTCGCGTAAGAAATAAAACGCACACAGCCCACCGACACAACTTTCCCTCATACACTGATTGCCAACAAAAGCCATGTGGTGATCAGTGCCAGCACCAAACTACCATGACAAGTCCCGCTATTCCTCGCCGCTGCGCTCCCAAAACCCAGTGTCCCATCTTTACTGATTCCAGGCTTGCCTACGTTCCATTTGAACTGTCCTTGGACATTCCCAGCTGGACTGTACTCGCAAACGAGATATGCGCCATGCACACCTCCATTGGCATTGTTGTTGCAATCAATGACTGCACAGCCGACATCTGTGGTATTTTTCCAGACAAGTTGTGTGAAATGCCCGGTCGATGTGCTGAATTTCCTTTTCGAGTAATCATATTTCTTTTCTTCGTGTGCCCATGCATCGATCGCGAGGGTGGAGTTTTCGAAGTTGGCGGCGAGATTCTCTCCGTACGGTCCTCCGGAGTGTTTCCATATGCAGCCTTCTGCATAGTCTTTGGCATAGTCGGCAAGTGTATCGTTCCATCGCACGGGATTGGCTTGGTAGTGAGAGCGGTAGTAGTTGGTACTATTCAAGACCTCTGATGAAAGCGAATTGGATGACATGCTGATTGTTGTTGTGGTGTGAGCGATGGTGGATGTTGCTGTAACAATACTGGAGATTGAGCTTGTTGTTGAGTCTAATACTGCGGCCAGCGCATATGTGTTGGTGGAGAAGGTATTGTCACTGCTCTGGGCAAGACTTGATGTGGCGTGAAGGAGGGTAATGGTCACAGTGGTCGCAGCCGCGGTCGTTGTCGAGGTGCTTGTAATGGTACTCTGTGCTTCAGTATCGCCGTTGAAAAGAAGAATGGCGAGCGCAAGCGCGCGATATACATGTGATGTCGTTCCTTGCATAACTCGCGATGATGACATGGTTTGCCAGGATTAGAACTTGTTTCTGTAGCCCGATCTCGTCTCGTTTTCCGGTCTGACTTGTCCAGCTCGAGTTTCAAGAATGATAATGCATCGAAGCAAGCTGTCGCCGTCTTTCGCATTGAAGTTGCTCGTGAGTTTTACTGTTTTTCTGCAGAATCAAGAGAAATGCAAGGAGAAGAAAGGGTAACACTTGACCTGATGCTGTGTGCGCTGCTGTGGATCTCGCAACAGTGAGTGCTGTGTGGGTGTGATAAGATTGGTTTCCACCACGTGAAAAATGTCTGGCTCAGCCTGCTTCCATAGCGCCGTGCCGTTTCATGTCATTGTCGCACCGCAAGAAGATGACAAGAAGAGGGGTGTTCGGTTCGGCGCTTCGAGAAACTTGAGGTGAGCGTACCAAGACGGGCTGCGGGAAGGTAGCTGCCGCTTCCGCTCCCGTCCCACCAGCAATACTTAAGAAATTCTTCCCTCGCGCTCCTCTTCGAAAAAACATCAAAAAAGCATGAGCGCCAGCCACGACATGCACCGGGCTCACCAGACAGCCCTTGTGGTTGTCGAGCAATTCCAAGGTGTATGTTGCCAGTCTCTACGGAGACGTGGTGCTCTAGAGCGATTCTCCTGGATTATAGGAAGCGTGTATTCGATGGGTCATTTCAGTATGGCGATGGGTACAACGTGTCCGAGAAGGGAGTACAGACTGCAATCATGTCACAGAGAAGGGTGTCGGCCATGTGTAGGCGCTGTTCAGACGGTGCCTGCAAATACTCCGAACCTGTCTGCCGTTGACCGATGGAGATCGGTTTTGCCCAATGGCATGAGAAGTGTGCGACGGATGCAGGTGGACTTCCTCCCATTCAAGTGCTCTTCCACGCCTTGAATGGGATGCAACTTGTGGTTTCTTGCTGACTCATGCTGTGGCCTCTCTCCGCCAGCAATTAGAGAGAGGAGACTTGCCTGTCCCGAAGGTGAATAAATCACGAACCAGACATGCTGTTCTCAGTGTTCTGTGATGCCGATATAGCGTTGCACACATCCTCGTCGCGGATGCTCGAGGCACCCGACTGCTTGAGGCTGAGCCGGATGTCCGCTCAGGAGAGTCGGCATTCTTGGCACAGACTCACAGTGGAGGTAGGACAGCAACGAGCAAGTGAGTAAGCTGAGCTGCTGAGGTATTGGCACGCAGCAAGGAAGCCTGTATTGGTGAGCAATGTGCCAGGGAGATGATTGGCGCGGTTTCTCGTCCTTTTTTACCACCACCACCACGAGTGACCACGTCAGACACGTCTCCCTCTGTCGACCGTTGCTACTGGTGGAAGCCCGTCCTTGCATACATACCGGTATATGTACTCCAGCCCCTTCGAGTGACGATAAGGTACGATAGCTCTGTGGCAGATGCCTTGATCCGCACCGCGCCGTACGGTATTCTCAATCTACAGTTCTCCGTATACCGTGGGCCAAATTGGCTTTTTTAGGACCTTGCAAAAGACCAAACGCTATGCAGGGATCTGCCAGTTATAGCTGATGTTGGCGAGTCGTGGAACAACAAGTGCAGCTGCCGACGACAGGCTTGCTGGAAGTGTAGCCCTACCTTCTCTGTATCGCGCAAGCAGCGCATGTCATCTTTGTTGCGCAGATAACCGTCGACCACGACGCCGACAACCACCACCACCACCACCACCACCAGGATGGGTCTGGGAGTACTGGAAGATCACAAGCTGGCCCACGTGCCTGGTAAGCCACTTCCCCCACAGTGCCGAAGCAACTCGACGCGCTGGATGGACACGCTGGCTGATCCCGTTCTCCGTATAGGCACAGCGACGCTCGAAGACCTCGATCCGGTAGCCTCTCTCGCGCGAGGAAACGATACGTCGCGGTTAAAGAGGACTAAAAAGGGAGTGATATTGGTGCCACAGCCGAGCGACGACCCGAAGGACCCGCTGGTATGCAGAAGACAGAGATAATACCCATGGTCGCAAGAGAGAGCAAAAGGTCATCTTGCTGATGAGACACTCCTGTACAGAATTGGCCGCTATGGAAGCGCGACGTGGTATGCGGCGTCCTCTGCATGATGTCGGTCATGGCTTCGACTCTGTCACCACTTCTCGCTGCGAATACCCTCACCTTGACGCTCCACTTCGGAGAGAGCTTCACGAAGATTGCCCTGTTGACCGGCTGGCATTTGCTTGGTGTAGGTTTGGCAGGCTTCTTCTTCGTCGCCAGTGCTCGAGTTTGGGGCAAGCGCCATCTCTACCTGCTGGGAACCGTCATTATTATCCTCTCCTCTATATGGGGAGGAGCAAGTGGCAAGAGCTATAATTCTCTCGTAGCAGCACGATTCTTCCAAGGAGTCGGTCTGGCGCCTTTCGAAGCCCTAGTCAACGTCAGTGTCGGAGAGCTCTACTTTGTCCACGAACGTGGCCTGCGCATGGCATTCAGCAATCTCTGTCTGTTCGGAGGAGCGTTCTTCACGCCTGTCATTGTCGGAATCATGACCCACAAGCTCGGCTGGGAGTGGACCTTCTACTTCATCGCCATTTTCACCACTGGCCTCCTTCCTTTTGTGGTCCTCTACTGTCCCGAGACCGCTTACGTCCGAGATGAAAGCTTCAACGTTGACTCCCATCTCCAACGCGGAGGAAAACAAGATTTTGACAATGAATATCGCTCCGATTCCAGCCACGAACTCCGCAACAACAGCAATACCAACGACACCGAAACCTTCACCCCCGAAAAAGCCGACAACACCGCAACATCAGTCCAGGATCGAGATCACAGCATCCAAAACATCCATCAATACGCCCCTTTCACCTTCATCACCCGCGAAAACATCGCTCTCTTCTCCGGCCGCAAAACTTCGGAAAACTTCTTCCACGTCCTCCTTCGCCCCTTCCCTCTCTTCCTCCACCCTTCCTTCCTCTGGGCCTGTCTCACCCAAGGCATGCTCATCGGCTGGACCGTGCTCATCGGCATCGTCCTCGCAGCAATCATGCTCGGCGCCCCGCTCTGGTTCAACGAAGTCGAAACCGGCTACATGTACACGGGCGCCTTTGTGGGAGCCCTCATCGGTTTCGCCATCTCAGGCCTCATGGGCGACGCCTTTATGATCCGACTCACCAAACTGAACAATGGCATCTACGAACCCGAATTCCGCATGCTACTCGTCATCCCCATGATGATCATCGGGTGCGCCGGCATCTTCGGCTTCGGCATCACGGGAAACAATACCTGGAAATACGGCTGGTTCTGGCCCGATTTCTTCTTTGGAGCCGAAGTCGCCGGCATGGTCTTGGGTGCCGTGTCGAGTGCCCTCTACATTGTCGATGCCCATCGCGAATTGGCCATTGAGGGTTTCACCTGTCTGTTGGTGTTTAAGAATATTTTCAGTTTTGGTCTGACGTTTTCGGGATATGACTGGTTGCGGGATGCAGGAATCAGTCCTGTGTTTCGGGATGTGGGAATTGTGCAGGTGGTGATTTGTTTATTGACTGTGCCCATGTGTAAGTCTTTCTTTTCTTTTCTCTTCCCCCCTCTGTTTCTCTGATGATTAACCATGCTAATGAAATTGTCTTTTCTGTTTATAGACGTTTTTGGAAAACGTTGGAGAAGTTATGCTGCGAGAAAGGATTTTCTCGGAAAATTGAAAGTGAAGCAGTGAAAGTCAGTACCTACCTGAAGTAAGTACATGTATTCAGGTGAAAAGCCTACTTATAGGGTGGAAGACAAAGCGAAAGCACACCCGACCGACTCATATAGAGAATGGGGCTGGCCAATTAGAATTTAGAATTTCGCCCTGATTTATTTTTATTGTTAATATGTCTTATCTGCCAGTCAAATGGATGCTAGAAGAAGAGAAAATAGATTTGTCGCCTGCAAGTGGATCATCAATTTGTAGGTATGTACCGAAGGCAATACATATAGGTACGGGGGAAGGACCGCTTGCTTGCTTCTTCTTACCATATCATGCCTCTTCTAGGGGTTGAGTCTACCTAGGTGTATTAGAACTAGGCCCTACCATACATCCATCATAGGTCTGGAAAAGCCAATCATTCACTCCTTTGACACATCGCATCCTGCCCTGCCTCGTACATGCTCTCCTTTCAATCGCTGCACACACACTCACATACTTCGAATACCGACCTCGATCCTCATGATTTCTTCGACTCTGTTTCGCGCCAGCTAATGATGCCATCGACAATGATGCCCTCCCACGTCGTGTCTCCCAATACCAGCTGTGCCCGGAACTCCTTCTGAACCGTCGTAGGCGGCCGACTCGATCCATGGGCATCATGATGTTCAAAGCCTGCTCGCTCGAACATTTCCCGCTCGCTCACTTCGCTGGCCTCCACCACTGTCGATTCGTCAGTGAGGGTGTCGTGGCGTGCAGGCGCTTTCACTCTGGTGGTCGAGTTCAAGTTGGTTGTGGTGTGGTCCTACGCATCACTGATCTTGTCCTCGATCAAATCGGGTATGTCTTCGGGTTTCTTGTTGCCGGCCAGAACGTTGTATACTGCAGTGAACAAGGGGAACTCTTGCTCTTGACCCTCCTTCTTCAAGAAAGCATTCACTTCATACGCTGTACTCGTGCCTTGTAGTTTCTGTCCGTTCAATTCTCTCTCCTCAATCTCGCCGATGGATTTACCTTCTTTCACGGACATCTTTGCACAGCGGAAGTTTCTGCCGCCTGAGCAGGAAGTGATCAAATCTGCAACTCCGCAGGATTCTTCGGTAAAAGTCTCGGTTCGTACGCTGTTGCTGAAGAAGGTTCTGCCGAATTTGACTTCTTCCATGATTCCCACTCGCATGACGGCGGCTTTGGCGTTGTCACCCCAGCCGAGCCCATCGACCCAACCTGCTGCGAGAGCGACGATGTTCTTAAGAGCTCCGCCGAGGGAGACACCTGCGACATCATGGACCATGCGGACGTGAAAGTAGGGGCGATGGAAGAGCTTCTTCATGTTCGCGTGATTGAGAGGAGGGTACTCCGCCGGCAGGGCCTGTAAGAGTCAGCGTATCTTGATCATCATCACTGATTTCGCCTTCTCGCCGAGAGAGAGAGTTGGATATGTACCTGCAGCTTTGTGTCCTTGCTCAGCCCACTGACATCTGCTTCCGAGCCTCGTCGCGATCCTACTGGCGTGGGATGTTTGCTGTCCATGTCCGGCGGGTCGTAAGCTACAGTGGTCTCGGACCACTTCTCCTGCGCAACCTCTGTCGCAATATTTGCTCCACTCAGCGCGCCACAGTAGATGCCTAGCTTCTGTCCAATACTCTCGCTGAACAAATGACACTGGTTCTCAGTCACCTCGACGCCTTTGATACAGCTGATTCCTCTTGCAAACGGGACAATATGTCCTTCGAGAGTCGCACACGTTCGGGCAATGAACTGGTGAGGAAGGTTGAATATGAGAATGGTCGCATCTTTGGCAGCGGCTACAAGATCTGGATTGGCGACGATGTTGGAGGGTATGGGAATATTGGGCAGGTATTTGACGTTTTCGTGCTTGGAGTTGATGACTTCGGTGAGCTTTTGCTGCTTGTCGTCGACTGTGACTTGCTCTTCAAACACCCACATCTGGACTTCCTGTTCGAATAGATCGGGGTTCGCGTTGGTGTTTTCTGCCACGACTTTGGCGATTGTTGTCCCCCAATTGCCTGAGCCGATAATGGCGACTTTGTGTTTCTTCGAGGCGCTGCCGAGGGTCGCCATGTCGGAAGTGTACGAGAGCGGAGAAGAGGAGAGTTGGCGATGTCGAGGGAGGGTAAGGAGTGGTAGTGGTAGGAGTCGTCGAGAGGTGCAGGTGGTTGTCTGGAAGTGCGGATAGCGAGAGTGTGAGGGTGGAACGAAGGAGCAGGTGCTAGAACTAGAACGAGAAGTACTTGTACGGCCGAAGAAGTGCCTGGTGAAGATGGTAGTCGAAGTGGAAGAGAAAGGACGAAGGGACATTCCAGCTCGTCTACTACTATTCACTTACAATCCTCCTCGTCCTCCTCTAGCCAGCCTCTGGAGGTAGTTGGGACAAGGAGTGATATGGTAATATAGTAAGCAGGTACTAGGTAACGTGTATGTATGGGCAGCTGCATGTCAACAATCTTTTGGACCCGAAAAAACATGACCTCAACCGAAACTTTGGCCCCACCCTGCCCTGAGCGTACCTCCTACATGTACCTCCTCCTAAGGTCAACCTTCGATTCCAATCTCACCGTACCTAACTTTCCTTTCACCATCCACACTATGCGCCGCATACCATTCCTCACTCGTCTCACGCGAGGTCTGAAAACGATGCGCACTGCTGAGATGGACCCTGTGTTCAATTACACAAGTGGCAGATGGCTGTGGAATGAAGAGGCACAGTTAGCAGCCCGCTCCATATCATTCAATGTCGAGGCGTTGAAGCAGACGGCTTGTCGCGCGCTGCATGCAGAATCTTGCACCTCACTGGAAAAGATTGGGGAAGGTGGTTTCAACAAAGCTTTGCGACTGAAAATGGATGACGGCCGCACTATCATCGCCAAAGTACCCCATCCAAATGCCGGACCGGCAAAATTAACAACATCATCAGAGGCCGCAACCATGGAGTATGCGAGATCTGTTCTGAATCTGCCCGTTCCGAAAGTCTTGGGTTGGAGCGATACAAAGGACAATGTAGTCGAGTCCGAGTATATTCTCATGGAAGAGGCAAAGGGCTCACAATTAAGCTCAGTTTGGCATGGCCTCCCACTCGAGCAAAAAGTTCATGTCGTTCGGGGGATTGTTGATGTCCAAGCACAGATGATGAGCACGCCCTTTGACATGTGAGCATCATCATCATCATCACCACCATCTCCTAATGGGCCTCTTTAATCGTAGGTACGCAGGATTGGGTCGCTGTACTTTGGCGATCCTGGCATCTCTGGGTGCAAACCTATCATGAATGACAGGAACATCGAGAGCGCTCACCGCTTTAGCATCGGACCAATTACGAGAAGGGAATTTTGGCAGGATGAACGAGCCTCAATGGGCCATCAAGGGCCGTGTGGGTACTTCACAGCTGCGTCAAATTCACACGTTGCTAATTCATGGCAGGGACGTCGTCGACAGACTATCTCCAATCTATTGCTGATAGGGAAATCGAATGGCTGAGAAAGTTTTCCCACCGTCATCCACAGTCACGTCAACCATGGCAGCACGCAGGTCCTCTGCAGGATTCTGCGGATGCTCATATCGCTTCGCTCAACAAGTTCAAGGCCGTTATCCCAGACATTGTCCCTCGAGACGAAGACTTGACGAGGCCGCGATTTTGGCACCCTGACTTTCATACTGGCAACATATATGTCGACGAAGAGGCCAACATCACCGCCATCATTGACTGGCAGGGAGCGTGGATCATTCCACCTTTCATTGGAATCAATCCACCATCTATGCTTGACTACGGGGTCGACATAATGATGAAACTGCCCCAAAACTTCAAAAGTCTCGACGAGGCCGACAAAGAAAAACTTCGATACCAAGTATCGCAGTCCATCTTAATCACTGCGTACGAGGCCGAGACAGCAAGCATTAACCCACCTTTGATCAAAATGATGCAAACAGCGCATGGGCAGACACTGAAGCAGTTGGAAGCGTTCGCCAATGCAACCTGGGACAACACTCTTTACCCCTTCAACGAGACCCTGTTACGTGTTCAAAAGTATGTGAAATCTACTAAAACATGTCGGCCGTACTTGCTAAGTCTAGGCAGCGAATGGTCACATTTTGGCCTCGATAGAAATTGTCCTTATAAATTTTCCGCAAGCGAAATGCAACAGCACCAGGACGAGGCCGAGAACTTCAACGATAGCCAACGTCTGTGGCATAATCTCCGTGGCATTTTATCTGAGGACGGCTACACTACGAATGATGAATACCCGCAGGCGGTCAAAGTTCTCAAAGAGCTTCAAAATATTGCCGAGCGATATCCAAAGTAGGACTACGCAGCGACAGTCGTCCGGCAAGGTTGGACCGGCATGCAACTACAGTAGATAGAACACGTTCACCGCGACTTGATGTGGCCAATTCTATAGCGTTATCGCTCGCAATGCTTGTTTGATTTCATTTGGTGATTGAGGAGGTCAAAATTGTCTTGGTGTTAGTCAATGTTCAGTCTGGATCGCGTGGTGTAATAATGTTTGCAGCTTCTTGCTGGCACATGACAATGAAGTTGAGAGATTCGCCGTATCTGCGCCCGTCACCCCAAGCGTTTGCCATTCTGAGCTAGATGTTGTATTTTCTCGAAGCTGGAAGTGAAGTTCTGAACCTTACCAGGTACTGAATACCTTACATAATCGCGTAAACACGCTAGCGCCGGACCTACTACCGATCCTTGTCAACTTCCTACAACACCAGCTCCAAGACGTTGGCAGCTCCAACGACAATATCCACCACAACGTCAACCCAACACCACCACCACCGCCATCATGTCCGCCACCTCAATCATCACCGACCCAGTCCTCACATCCGTCCTTGCCGCCGCGCACGAAACGCGACAACAATGTAACTCCATCCTCGACTTCATCTCCTCCCAAAACACCTCCGCATCCGCATCCGCATCCGTCTACGAAGACACACACCTCCTCACCGCCCAAAAGACGCTCAGCACGCGCCTCGCCATCCTCCGCGGTCTGAACCGCAAAGCGATTCTTTCCGTGCGAAACACCAAACACGAAACCAGCGAAAAGCGACAAGAGATAGACGCCTTACATCTCCAACTTCAAAATCTCTACTACGAACAACGACATCTCCGAGGAGAGATTCGAGCTTGCGAAGATTATGAGTTTGTTTTCTCCATCCCCATTCCCCGTCCCACATCCATATCACAATATTTATTCTAACCAAAACAAAAACAAAAATTAAACAGCCACAAATTCCCTCTCTTAAATATGCTCCCCGCCTCCGACTTTCTCTCGCAACACCCCGAAGATTTCGCTCTAGATACGTCTGAAGATGATCACGACCTCACCATTGCACGAATCGAAGACGAACATGCGGCGAGGAAAGAATTGGATGGCAGAATACAGGAATTGACCAAGCAACGAGAGGCGCTGATGCGGAAGAATGATGTGGAAAAAGCACAATTGGCTGCGTTGGATGAGAGTTTGGAGAAATGGATCATGGGGGGCAAGGAGAAGATTGAGAAATTGTTGGTCGAGGGGAGGAAGGTGTCTTCCTAGCTAGCATGGTGGGATCATAGCGGACCCTCTCAAACGAGGTGCTCTAGAGCAGAGGGAAGCAGAAGCAGAAAATATCGCTTGATGGTCAACACAAACATGCATAACTTCTTCGTTTCATGATGCAGATATCGATGATGACCATATGGTATCTACATATGACCCCATATGCACCCGTCATGCCTCCCGTCCATGCCTCCATGCCAACCCGTCCACAACAACAGTTCCCGCTCAAACGTACAAAAACGTCAAAGGAAGCGCTCGCTCGCTCGCTCGCTCATAATCAGCTAGGAAATCCCAATAATAGATACCAAGCGGATGCACGTCGACCAATTCGTTCACTCTTCTTCCGCATTCTCTTTCTACAAAGGAGAAACTGCCCGCATGTTGTCAGGCGTATTCTGGATAGAAGACGACAATGTCTCGTCATCAAAGCAGCTTTCAAATTCAAACTCGGCTACTCGTGGGCTCCACTCCTAGTCGAAATCCATGGGTTTATCCTCGAGTTGCACACCCTTGGTCTCCGGAGCCGATGCAACGTCAGCAGAGTGATCGTCTTTGTGGGCCAAGGATTGTCTTCGCAGACCACCCGTGTTAATTCGACCCCCTGGTCCTCGACCTCGGGAGAGACTGTCCTTCTTCGTTGGCGTCCCATCGACGGGAGTCTGCTCCACTGGCGACTGCTGTTCCGTTTGATTGAGCTTATACTTCGGTACTGGTGCCTTGATGCTGATGTTGCTTGCAACAGAATCGCGAGTCGATGCTGCGGGGCCAGGAGCACTATCCACGTAGAATTGGCTCGCATTCATGAAGTCGCTTGGCGAACTGATGGAAGCCGACACTTGTGCTGAACCGCGTTTCGTGCTCTCCGTCCCACTTCGCTCGCGAGGTGTAAAGTCCTCTGCGGGGGGTGGTTGGTGAAAGCCGTTTGACTTCTCGGGAGTGTCTTGGGAGCTACGTCCTCCTCCAGGACTCTGAGTAATGCTCAAACTGTCCCGATGACCGGAAGCGGTGGACATACTAGACCGATCAGTAGTAGGCGACATGACGCGCGAATTCTGTGCGGCAGTCGTGCTGACTGGGAACCGCGTTTCTGGACCGCGACTACGATCTCGACGATTACCTCCCAGTGGCAGAGGTACCCGCGTGTCGGCAGCTGGGCTAGACACTCTACTCTTCGAGCCGCCCACTTGGGTATGTTGCGCGGCCGCAATGGCCCGTTGTCGCTCTTCCATGGCTTCCTTGCGCTTCGACTCGTCTGTGCTGACTGCTCGTGTCTGTCGCGTGCCCGATGCCGTGTGCGTCAAACTTGATTGGCGTTTGAGCTCACCAAATATGGCGTCCTTGTGGGCGAGGAGATCACGCAACAGGCGGATGTTGTACTTCTCGTTCATGCTCAGGCCCGTTTCCTGCTTCGGACGCATGATACAGGGTGCGAGAATGGCGGCGAGCTTGCCCACATATTCATCATCAGCGCTTGTAAGCTCGACCAGTCTAGTGAAGTGCGTAATGAGCGCGTCTAGTGTGGCAATGTTGGCAAGTCGAAGCTGTCCCAATGTTGACTGAATCACCTGGACGCGTGCGACTTCCGACGTTGATTGTGCTGTCGATGCATAGATGGTCTTGATGATCTCATAAACGTGCGAGCTCACCAAGCTGTCAGGAAGCTCGAGGAGATAGAGCTTTAGCACGGCGGCCACTATAGGTACTTCGTACTTCTCCAGTGTGGCTTGCGAGATAGGTCGACCAGTGTTGATTTGTTCCCTGAGGTGGTGTGTGGCACCAAGAGGTACATCTACTAGCCATATGCTGCGTCGAGCTTCATCGCCCTCCAGGTCCGGGTAGTGCGAATCCAGGAATGTTAGTATGGATGTGATGAGTAAGGGCACTCGTTTCCGGTCCGCACGTGCGCGTGCTTCAATGTCGACACCAAAGGTCTGCTCCTCGACCTTGTTGTAGTAATTCTCATACACTGTGACCTTGGGAACATAGTTTCCGGTCCGGTAGTTCTCCAGCATGTACCGCAAGTCTCCCAATGGCTGCACAGTCTCTTGAAACAGCATCATGTTGTCCACGCTCGACTGCAGGGAGGGAATGACGTTGCTTGCGGCTCCACTGAAATCCAGAATGACACTCTTGATAGCCTTGAGTCTGTCCAGTTCGCACCGTTCCATGAACTTCATATGATCGATCATGGACTCCTCGAGGCCACAACGAAGTGCGTCGAGCTTCTTAACAGCAACCTTGTAGCGGTCGTCGGCTTCGCGGGCTTCCCTGCGCAGTTTCTCGGCAGGGGTCTCGTTCGGATGTGCATTATTGAGTGGATTCCAGCCTCCCAGGTATTCGCTCACCTTGTCGCCGATGACAGGACTGCTCGGGGGAGATGCACTTGTGTCTGAGCCGTTGGATATCATGGTCGATGTCCTATGAAGTGGACTGCGCTTCTCGGGCATGCCTGTGATCTGGAACACCTTCGTTTTCCACTGGTACTTCATCTTGCTGCTGTTGGCAAAGCTGTTGCCCACATTGCCAATCAATCGCAAAAACCCATTATCGCACATATCCTGACCAATTCTTTCTGCGTAAGCAATACTGTTAGCGCCCAGATGCTTTTGGATGTACTCGGTAATATCCGCTCCCGAGCTGATGTTCTGATATGTGCCCAGAATGGGAACTTTGGCCTCGCCGAGTGGGATGTTGTTCAGAGCATGAGTGAGAATTTTCTTGATCTGCTCCGGCTGATATGTAACGTCACCAATCTCTACCGGCTCCGGCTCTGGCTCTTCTTCCGCGATCTTGATACTCGGTACGCTGGCAATGCTCATGGATTGCGGCGCATTCGTGGTGACCGCCGATTGGGGATCTTGGAAGGCCAGCTTCTCTTCTTCGTCCAGGTCTTCGACTCTCCGGCATTTGTTGTAGTACTGGCTGCGATACTGTCGGACAGTCTCTGCCTGGCGGTCGTGTGCCTTGATCCGTCCTTGGAGGTCATCGTGGCTGTTCTGCACGCGTGCAGCATGCTGATCGCACCACCTGCTGAAGGGGTTCACAACCAACTCTCGAATGTTCGATGCAATCTTCTTGTGGTTCCGTGCTTCTTCGCTCATCTCTGTGCGCACACCTTCATAGGCCTAGAACATGTCAGTTCTGGGTTGTCCAAAGTACGCAGCGCATATCCTGCCTACCTTTTTCACGCTGGCGCCATCGTCTCGCTGGTATCCCCCTTCTATCCTGTTCGTGGCAATCTCGATCTCTCCCAACTTTTGACCATATACGTCCTCGGCCTCTGCGCGCAGGCGCGCCACTGTGAGGAGCTGCTCATTTTCTTGCACACCTTGCTGTAGCTTTGCGAAGAGTACGCCGAGACCTGCACAACGTTAGCAGACAGTCTCACAGCTCGCGATTGCTTGCCCGAACCTCCAGCGTAGTCTGCGGACCAGAATGAATTGGAAAACGAGCTCATGCTGGCTTCCTTTCGGCAGTACCACTCCTGTGCGAGCCTGCGCAGTTGGAAGGGACCAATAAGAAGCACTGACAGCCCATGAAAAGGCAAAGGTCAACCGGGCTGTGGTTGCGGATTGAGCGTGCGGCTGGCTGTGTTTAGGCTGATGGAAATGCGCCGGACTTGCGATATGTTCCAGCAGTTTCCCGGGCGCGATCTGGTGTGTACAGTAAGAACAAGACGGATCCAAAGATGATCCCAGAGCAAGGCGCGACGACTGAGGAAGTGAGGAAAGAAGGATTAACAAGTCGGCTTTGCGCAGGCGCTTCTTGTTCGTGCCTAGTTCTGGAGGTATGCTTGCAGGGTTTCACCTCCCAGTCAGGTCAGCCTCACGGATAATATTCCCGCCGGGACTGACAGCGTGGCGTCGCGTGGCGTTCTGTCGTGGTCGTGACACAATCCGTTATAAAGGACCAATGTGTACCTGGAGAGTGAAAAGGTCATCAGACAACTCCACCCACGATCCTCTCATATACCTTATTACCTGATGCAGGCTGTCTGGCAGGAACTGGAGACGTGGCAGCAGGCACGTGCAACCGCGTCGAGCAGGCGCGATGGGCCATGGCACCACTACCTATTTTTGGTAGTCCTGTTCTCCATTAATGCCAGCAGGCCCAGCACCCATCGACAGCGACTTCACCTCGTCGGGCTCAACTCCGAAAACTGTAGTGTACATCAGCAACGCGGCCGCCAGAGTCACATACAGCATGGCGCCTGCTACAAAGTCGAAAAAGCCAGTGGCAGCAGCGGCAGCAGCAACAGAATCGATCATCAGCAGCCAGAGCGCGCACGGCGAATCTGACGTTGAAACGCCTCAATCGCAGTCACAGCAGATTGATACCGAAATGTTGAAGCTCGCCATCAAGAAGTCCAAAGAGCAGGTAGGATTAGGAAACAGATCTGGCAGCATTTTGTCCACTTTTCACCCTTCCTTCGTCCCTCTCTCTCCATCATCCAATTTCACACATACCTCAGTATCGCTCATCTGCCACCTCTTACAATACTAGTCCACAACGCTCAAAGCCAAGCGCGAAAAAGAAATCGAGCGCAAACACAAACAGCGTCTCAGCAAGCTCCAGAAGAAAATCGACGAAGCCCACAAACAGCAACAAGACACAGCAGCGTATGTTGTGTACACAAACCCATCTGTTCCACGAATTCGTCAAAAAGAAAAAAGAAAAAAAAAGAACAGGGTAACTAAACGTGTTCCAACCACAGAACAACCAGACGCGAAATCCACCAACCCAAACTCCACCGTCTCAAGACCCTTCTCGCCCGAAGACGAGACCTCCAAAACCAATGGATACGGTCGTTCGATACCCTCGGACTCGCTTGGAAAGCTACGATCGAACAAGTCGAACAAACGGTCAAGGATCACAAGGCAGGATACGAGAAAACTTTTGGGTCGCATTTGATTTGATTGATGGGAAAGACGGGGAATGGGGGTTTGTGCTGCCATCCACTGTGCCACCTCCAACCGCATATCGATGACGATGATGATGATGCTTATAAGCAAGCCTCATTACCTGTGCCTGTACCTACCTGTACATGTAAACGCTGTCAGTGACGCAGTACATGTAGTCTCACATGTATAAATAAATTATTGCATGGTTGTTTTTTCTTCGGGTCAGGTACTGTCTAGGTACCTAACCTTAGTTTAGGTATGCCTCCGGGGGGAAAAAACTAGGGAAAAGGCAAGAGCTAGGTACCTACCTTACCTTACCTATTCAAAAAATAGATCGAAAAATCAGTCAACAGCCGAGGTTGGGCTATACGAAGAAGATAAGAATTATGCAATTGCCAAATAGAGACAATAATACGATCAAAGGTAAGCCAGGTAGGTAAAGTAGGTACCTACCTAGGTGAGAGCAAGAAGAAAAAGTAAAAGTAAAAGCACACAAAAGTGTGAACAGAACTGACTGGCACACGAAATTACTAGATTCTGTACCTTTGGTACGTGTTTTACACACAGAGCGACTCTCTTCGCGTCTCTGTCAAGCCGGGTCAATATAATCTAGGTTCCGCAACGCGTCTCATCGAACACGCGCAAGAATACGAATGCTACTACTACCTTAGCCGACAGACGTATCCAGTACTGGGCTTTCCCAAACAGGCCAGACCAGCTTTCAGCCGCACCGCAATGGCCCAACACTGCAATGCAGTGCAGCACGCAAGCGCAGAGCTACTCCTGTGACGTGATCATCTCTGGTGGTAAGACATACCCGGAGCCATCATCCCTGGCTGGGGAGGCTGTTGCGGCCGATGAAACATTTGCACCAGGCGTTGTCCAACGCTCGGCTCCAATTCTGTACCGTCTCGAGCGATCTTCACCTCTCTGTTGGCGTTCCACGGATTGCGTAATCCCCTGGTCCTGTAAAATGGCAGTCTACTCGTCGAGAGCCACTCAATTTGGAATTGTTTACCCCAGTTCTGGTCTGGCGTACTGCCTTCAGAGTCGCGTGGAGATGCTCCGTCCGTCTCAGAGTGGTCGGCCTCCCAGAAGATAGTGCCTCGAGCAGAATCATCAATGATACGTCCTTTTGGGGCAGTCGCGGTCGCGGGAGTCGGTATGGATTGTGGAGAGCCAGCTGCTTCGGAACTTGTGGTGCTGTCCTCGGTCGCTGGCGTGCTGGTGGCCAGATTGACCGGCTCACCTGATATCTGGGAGGCCATACGAGCATAGCCAAAGTACTCTCCAGACTTGTTGGCAGAGAAGATCAAGTAGACATTTTCTGCTTGCTCGTACGCGCGATTCAGCGTCTGCTCGTTGTGGGACTGTGTGGCCCATATTCCATTCCTCACGCTCGCTTCCAAGTCCTGTGCGGTCAAACTCTTGACGATGTAGTATTTCTCTGCCACCTTCTCGTCAGACTGCGGTGGTCCCTCGGGGTTAGCTGTGATGGCCCGAGACGTCGTGCTTTCGCCAGAGGGACTGCAAGCAATAGGTGGTGGTCCACTAGACTCTCCATCAGGCTCCCCACTGGGAGAAGGAGGAGCAGCAGCGGATGCCGGTGGGGTGACTGCTTTGGGCGGAAGTTCGGTGGATGTTGACAGGCTTGGAGTGGTTCCTCTTCGCAGCCGACAGACCAATCGTACGCCGTGAAAACGAGAGTCGTGGAATCGGTTCATGGCAGCGACGCACGCCGCTTCCGTGCGATAGTTGACAAAGGCACAATTACTTTTCGCAATCAGGAAAACACTCTCAATGTCAGTTGTAGCATCGCGGGAAAAGTGATCTTTAAGGTCAGTGACAACTGCCGCCGGCGGTAAGTTGCCTACCCACAAGGCGTGGCCAGACTGTTTCGGTTTCCGTGGTGGTCCCCGAGGGAAGTTGGGGACGGGTGCTGTATCGACAGAGGTTTTCCTGGGATATTGAGCTACGTGAACATTTAGTGATGAAACCACAAACGACAATGGCAGCCATAGTTACCCATCTCGGCAGGCATGCCGCCCATGAGAAATGGAGATGGCTGCGCAAAACGTGGGTCCATGTGTGAATACTGCGCCGGGCCCATGCTGTAACCATATGCGTCAACTGCAGAGTATGCCATGTGTCCTGGCATGGCGAAATGCTGTTGACGCTGTATCTGACCGGGGGCACCATAATGCCCTCCCAGGAAATGCTGCTGCTGTTGCTGATGCTGCTGCGCCCTCGCTAGCATCGCTGGGTCGAAAGTCGAGCCACGCTGTTGAGCATACATTGCCTGCTGATGATGGTACGGGTCGGGAGAGGTCATGGCCTGGGATGGATCCGGACTACCATACGACCGCTGATCCAGGCCTGGCTGTATGGTATGCGGCAATGCCCCGGCCAGCGCGGCGGACATGTCGAAAGGCTGCGTCTGGCCATAGTGTGGAGGAGTGTGGGAGGCATGTTGTTGACGCTGTGAAAGGTATTCGAACTGCGATTGGAATGGAGCACTATGTAAGGTAGGAGCGGGTATCCATGTCAGCTGAAGTGGCAGGCGCGGGACGACGAGACTGACGGGTCACAGCGTCCGTCTTCGTCCATCTTCGTCCATCTTCGTCCATCTTCGTCTGGCCTTACCTGCTTTGCTGATGTCCTTGGTGCACTGAACCATGATAACTGGGAGAGACGTCGGTTTCCTGCGACCGAGAAGGCATTAAATCGGCCATTGTGTCGGGGTAATGTACTGTATGGGCTGGGGAGTATGCTGCTGCTGCTGACGATGATGAAGATGATGATGATGAGGAAGAAGAAGAAGACGGAGAAGAAGAAGAAGGTGAAAGAACGAAGAATATTGGCCGAGGAGTCGAGACGAGTCGACGTGCGTTGAACGACAGCGAGAAGAAGCCGCAGAGTTTATGAAAACTAGGCTTGCACTCATGCTCTCTGGAAGTTTAAGAAAGCCCGCTGCCCGGCGGACACGAGTCGTCGGTCGTCAGCCATGGTTGACGAAACGGTTCCTCACAAGTGCAAGCGCGAGGGTCCGCACGGCATGCACAGATGCGCCACTACGTGCTGCAGGGCGGTTTTCGCAGCCGAAGAAGTACGGCTGTGACATGCTTCCAGGGTCGGTTGTTCCGCAGGAGTCTAATATGAAAGGTACTTCCATCTCTCCCTCTTGTGAGTAGTCTTGACAGCTACAGCCAGTCAGCAAGCGAGCAAGCAGCAGTCATCGGTGCAGGCTCTCATCAATAATATCGATGATCTGCTGCTGCTACTACTACTGCTGCTGCTTCTGCACGCACGCACGCACGCCCGCCCGCACTCTCGTCCACGCCAGACACGCGACCTACTCGCCTGCACGCAACTTTCGTCGATGCTGCAGCAGTGCAGCGCGCAGTGGACATGCCGCTGCACTAGTAGCATAGACCAGGGGGGCGGTACGTTGAATGTTGGTATTATTTCCCTATAGCGGCAGCCGATGAGCGAATCGTGTCAGGCGAGTGGCATCCCCTTGCCGTGGACCAACAGCCACAGACGCCGCCGCCCGTGTTGCAGCAGGACAGCCACAGCGGCAGTGTTGGACGGGGCGTGAAGAAAAGTGTCTGACCAGTGACCAGCCTCTCAGGGACCGCTACTGCTGCTGCTGCTGCTGCTGCGAGAAGAGGAGGAGGAGGGGCCTGGCCGAACGGCCACAGCACAGCCCAAGCGACAACACAGCACAGCATTGCACTGCACTGTCGGTGACCAATCATCATGAAGCAGCCGCAGGAAGGTGCTGAGGGGCCAGGTGTACTGTACAGTCTGTACAGTAGGTGGTAGGTCAGGGAGTAGTCGTCGTCCAGTCCAGAACCTCCAGGCTCTCTCGGTACTCTGGGAGACTAAGGTGCTCTCACACCACCCACCCTAGTGACCCTACCAGCCGTCCACGGGTCTCTCCAGGTGCTGCCGTATACAACGGAGCATGCTCCCGTCGTGCTCTTGCTCAGGCTACCAGCTAGGTACAGATAAGGTACCTACTTGCGGCTGTTGCTGGTGAGCCTGGTGCTGGCTGACGTACTAGATTGCGCAGCGCTCAGGGCACCTCCGCGGCTTTGACTCCGTTGTTCCTGCGCCTTCCTTGCATCTTTTGCCTGCAATGCGAATGCCTGGAACAGCATCTGCAGACCATCTTCACTTCTACGCACCATCGCACCGACGCGCGCCTGTGAGTGGTTCGCTCGCACGGCACGTACCGCGCGGCACCCCAGCCGATTGCAGTTTCTGTAGGAGGCTTCAGGAATAAGGTATACATCAATTCTACACCTCGTGGCAGGGCAGGCTCACTCGAGGCCGAGAAGCGACGGGCCTTCCCGCTGTGTTCACAGCGGACTCTGTGAGTCTCGATCTGCCGTCTCTGCCTTACAGCCACCAGGACCAGGACTACCTGTTTCGCCACTCTTTACAGGGGACTCTCCTCCTCCGGTACGGTGGCGCAGAGAGGAGGCAGGCAAGGCAAGGCAAGGCAAGGCGAGGCAAGATGCTCGCTTCAGTACACATGCCACCAGCGACCACAGTACGTTGATCTCTTCCCACAGCTATCAGACATGGACCGAATGCACTGTACAGAAGCCCTTTGGATGACCATGGGCGGAGCGAACAAAGAAGAACCTTCGGCGAATCTGTGCATGTGCTGTACGAGCCTCAGGCACTGACGACATGTGCTCCCTGTGGCGTCCGTCGCCACAGCAGCGCCAGTGAGGTTAGATGTGAGCGGATCCCGTCGAACTCTATCTCGATCGCATGCTCTTACTCTGGAAATTGGCGCTCGTTGCATCGGAGCTGTATCTACACATGGTAATGAACGACATGCGGCATGCCGGTCATATCATGCAGACTTTGGGTGCGCGACTGCGCGTTGTAATGGGTATGACCAGCGTTCGTGTCTTGCACTTGCAGGCTGTCACATCACTATTGATGAAACAGGACTGCCTGCTTCTTCTGAGCTTATTCCAGGCGCGCCAAACTAACAGCGGGCTTGTTTCGTCTTTCCGGCCTTGGCCTAGAAGGTGCGAGTCACTTGTTGCTATACAAGTACTGATAACCAACCAATCGTCGACGACTGTTGTAGAAATGACAGCAACAGATTTAGACGGGCGACCTCGACAGCAGGAGAGAGTCTTTGGGACCTCTAGTAGACCTTCCCTCCGCACACGGCACACCAGTGACTCCTGGAAAGCAGGCCATACTGAGACCTGGGGCACGATCCTATAATCTCGCAGATTGAACCCGTTGACCGTATTCTAGGCTTACGGACCAAAAACTTGCACGACGATGCAGCAGCTCGATGTCGCTAATTGGCCAGCGATCGCAATAAATATGGACCCTGGCTGGGCGATCGAATCAGCGTGCCACCTGCAGCTGATATGTATGCATCCATCGGCCTGTCCCTGCATATGTGAAGCCACCACACATTTCGAGCTTACGGACGTTTCAATCAGCACTGGGTTTGATAACAGAGTATACCTGACCTGCTGCTTCAAGACTCTCGATCTAGGCATCCTCGAGACCGCTCACAATACACGCGCGAGGATTCACTTGGCAGTGGTCAGACATACGACGAGCCCGAACTCGCAACTATCGTCCGTCTCCAATCAGACCGTATGACCGCAATCTAGAAGAGGTTGGCGGCGGTACCACAATGCAATGGGAATAGCTCCGAGCTGGATCAACACCTAACTAGGTATGCATTGTTCGAAGCGTAGGCCACTTGTGAATTCGGCTGTTGTATCGGCATGCATAGGTACCTTTCACGGGCTGTTCGTCACTTCGATGGATTGTGCACTACCTATTTTCACATCTAGTGTTCAAAGGGTCTCGGGCTTCTCGCCGTACACTACACCTCATGCGATCGATATCATCAAGAAGTTTCCTGCTCCCCCCATTGTACCTTGATTTTCTCAGATGGATGAGTTCAGTTCTCTTCCGAATAACATGCATTTCCTGTTCGGCGCCCGTTCGCTGGCTGCATGCATGCAATGCGCATGTCACATGAGGACGGCAGGTCGCTACGTAAGTTCGCGCTATCCCCAGTCCTGCCCTTGGAAACGTGGAAACGTAGGAACGTAGGACGCAGGAAACGTGGAAGGAACGGAAAAAGGAGGAAATGGAATGGAAAGGATCATTTACCTACAAGTCTAGGGCAGAAGCAGAAGCAGATGGGTCGACCGCTGTGGGAAAAAGTTGGGGCCTCTTTGGCGCTTGGGTGGGGGCGATGCAAGCGAAGATAAGGTAGGTACTCTACTAGGTATTGTACTACCTACCAACCTCCCTCTGGAGGATACCTGCAAAAATTACGACCCTTTCTCGATAATACCTAAGTGAACTTCTAACAAGTTTGACTTTTCTTTCTTACAAGATACAGGTTACAGTAAGTATAAGGTCGTCTCGCTAGGTATCTATCCCTTACGGAGCTGAGGTAGGTAGCTTGTTACCTTATATAGCGAGTCTTGTCTTGTACCTAGAACAAAAAAGAAAAAGAAAAAGAAAAAGACCTTCCTCTCTCCTTCTCTCTCGTTCGTATAGGGGTAGAGTTGAGTACAAAGGTACATGTATGTAGTAAGTATACATGTTATTGCCAGTTTCTCCGAAGACGACGAAAAGAGGAAAAAGGTAGGAAAAAAAGAGAAAAAAAGAAAGAACCCAGCAGAAGTTAAAAAGAGGTACCCCTATTAACACAACTATCTCAATGAGTAAGTAGTAGTAGTAGCAGCAGTCTTTCTCTACCTACTACCTTCTAGATTTTCTCTCGCCCTCTCTCCCTCCCTCTTTGTCTCTCGGGCATCGCAACGCAACGCCTGACTTGAGTGCGTGCGTGCGTGCGCGCAGCATGCTGTTTTTTGTCCCTCTCCCAGCTCCCAAAGTTCGCAATCAAAAAGACATAATAATAACAACAACTAGACGCAGCTGCTTGATCATTTTTCTCTTTTACACGTCTCCATTACAACTAAGAAAGAGGCCCCGGCACCCTCTTTTCTCTGCTTCGATGATTCTGCTCTGTTGCATCTGTTCCGACAGCGAAAATGGCGTACAAAAAACAAGGCGAAAGTGTAAATTCAATCCGATAAATCCGCATTTTCCTTCCCGCCGGCCATCCTTTCCTGCCCTCACCTCCCTTTTTGATCCCACGCAATGCAATTATGAACAGCCAGATCTGGTCCCGTTAAAAAAAATGAATGGACAGCCCGCCTTTTCGTTCGCGTGTGGGTATACGATCCTGTGATAGTCGAAACTGAGTTGCTCGCAAACATATTTTGTCTCTGGTGGAGTCGACTCCAAATGAATGCAAGTATGCCACCATGTCATGCACTGCGCATCATTCGTGTTGCTGTTCTCTTTTAAGCTTATCCAGACGCCGCCGTACTCCATGACATCCTTTGAACATCTCATGGACTCCTAATCCATGGTCTGGTAAAGATCGCCCAAGGTCGGCTCGTTGCTAGTGGTCTTGTCCTTCCTGAAACTCCATTTCGACTTCTTCTTCTCTTCGCGCTTCTTCTTCATATCTGCCCAGCCTTCATCCTCGTCCTCGTCCGCGGGCCGGTTGTTGACCTTCGGTGCACCTTTGGCTTTGTCTATGACTCGTACCGTCGGCTTGGGTGCCTGAACAGTGTTTGCGCCATAGGGCGTCCCGGGCACATTGGGGGCGTTTTGTTGTGCAGCAAATTGCTGCAAGGTAAGTGAAGAGGTCATGCTCTGCGATCTGGAAGCCTCGCCATTTTGAGTGACAGGACGATAACGAGAAGGCATGCCGACGTTGCTGCGTTCGCTCGGTGCAATCGAAGGTGTATATCCCGCTCCAGGTCCAGTCTGCGGGACGTTGAGGCCATTCGTGGAAGGTGCATAACCTGGCATTGCGCTGTTCGGCCGAGGACCGCTTGGGTTCGCCGCACTGCCCCATCCGCTAGGAGGATTGGTCATCGTCATGCTACGGGGCTGGTTCGAAGGAGCGAAGCCCTGTTGGCTGGCTATTGACATTGGTCGATTGGCATCATTGAAGTTGACTCCAAGATAGTCCTGCTGCTGTGGCTGCGGGTTGGCTGAAGGTGTCATCCCGCCTCCCATTTGCGCCTGCTGCATGTTGATTACGTTCTGCATCAATTGCATCTGCATGGCCATGAATTGCTGCATCTGTTGTTGGCTCCCGTCTTGAGGCATCTGCGGCATCTGCGGCATCTGCGGCATCATTCCAGACATACCACCCATCATCATGGGGTTGAATTGTTGTGGCATCGAGGCCATTGGTGGCATGCCGCTGGGACTGTATACAGATGGCGGCATGACATTGCCCATCGACATGGTGCGCTGCATGTTGAACGGTGGATTCATGTTTGAAGGCAAAGGCATGGCGCCGCTCATCATCGCGGCAGGGTTAGTGCTTCCTCGTCTCGCAGCTCTAGCCTTCTCCTCCCCAGCAATGACGCCGACCAGCCCACCGGGATGCCCCCCTCCAGGAGTTTGTGCCATGCCAGGGACCATGAGATGTGGTGATCCAGGGGGCATACCTACGACCGAGCCGGCAGGGTTGCTGAACGCCAAGGACTCGCGAGTGCTCGGATTGACCAGGCCAGCACCGAAATACGGGTCCTGCGGTAGTCGTCGAGCAAATGGAGGCAGATTGCCCTGCCCTGCACCGCCATTGATCACAGAGCCGGCAGCAGAGCTCTGTCTTTGGTGAAGAAGATCGTTCTCCCCAACTTTCATGGGTGGACGACCACGGTTTGGAAAGTTATGAGCTTGCAAAATGCCCAATGGGACATCCTCATCTTCATCGTCATCCTGACGACCAAGGATCGTTGCCTCGGGAGGCCTGCCACCAATGCCACCCAAATGCAAGCCAATACCGGCCGGTGAGGTTGCGGCATGGTGCGCGGATGGTCGGGTAGAGGACGCAGAAGACGGTAGGTCTGTTGGCCCACCACCGGTGACCTTCTTCATCTGCTGGCGGTATACGGACATGTTGGCCTCCTGCTTGCGCCGTTGTGTTGCCAGCTTCCGCGCATGTTCCACCTCATCCTCTTCATCGTAGTCATCCTCTGACAAATCCTCCTCTTCACTCGGTGATTCACTCTGTCCTCCTTGCTGCATCATGGCTTGGTACTGAGCTTTCGTCATGGTCTTTGGGTTGCCGCTCTCAGTGCGTTGATGGAGGTCAGCTCGTGATGGACGTGTGGATGGACCGGCAGGCGATGCATCGAACATGGACTTATCGTTCAACGCGTTCAACGTCCGAGCGGCGCGCGGCGTGGTCGTGTTGCTCTCGGGCACATCTTCCATTGAGCTGTTCGGCGAGGTGGGACCATTGCGTGAGGCGGCAGCGAGTGCGTGAGGCGGTGGTCGTGTAGTCGAATTGGTGCTTGTTGACAATTTGGACGCAGAGGGAGACAAACTTTGGGTGTGCGGTGCATCCCGCAGTTGTACCTTTCTAGTCCACCGATCTTCATCGTCCACCTGCGCTTGTCGACTCGCATATGCAGGCTGCTTCTCCTTCTTCGCACCCGCAGCCATCAAACTCGCAGAGAAGTCTTCAACAGACTCCTGCCCAAGGCTAGGAGAGTTGTAGCGCTCAGGAACACGCGCATAACCGGGCTGGGACGACTTGCCGTGGAATGCCTGGGCAAAGGCGGCTCCCATGGCCGGTCCGGCCATGCCAGCGCTCGGTAGACCCGGTGTGCTTACTCTTGACACGAGTCCATCATTGGAGCTGCCGTCGTCCCAAGAGCGTGGAGAGGAACTTTCCGCACGACTAAACATTTGCGGTTGGGGAGATGGCGTGAAGCCGTTCCTAGATAATGCCCGTGGTGGATACGTGGGCTGCGACTCCTGTTTCACATAAGAATTGCTCTGTGCTGCCGTGGTGGAGCCGATCAGGCCACGATGGGCCGGCGGCGGCGGTGGTAGCGATGGTGACGTTGGCATGGGCTCTTTCTTGAGGCTCTCAAACATGTTGCCAAAGTCATCGCTGCCAAAGTCAGGACTTGATAGCTTCAAGTCAGTGGTGGTCGGCACGGCAGTACTGGCATAGCTGCTGGTGGTCATGGCACGTTCCCTCAAAGGACTGCGGGTTCTTTCGGGAGAGTTCGAACCGGGCGCGGAAGCGTCGTGCGGTGGAGGCAAGGACGAGATATCTTTCGATGGCGATTTTGCATGCTTGTTATTGCCAAACGAGAAGGCGCGTGCCGCTCGGGAGGAGAATGTTGGCGGCGGAGGTAGTGGTGGATCGTTGTTTGGCGCGCTCACTTTCTGGTACATGCCCGTCGTGAAAGCCTTTTGTGGGTGAGGAGGGAACAGCTCGTCGTCGTCGGGAGCGCGATGTTCTTGGTCGACTGACGAGGGAAGAGTCGAAGTCGAGCTGTGCTTTGCGGAGGCGCTCGAGCTTTCGTAGTAGCCACTACTTCCGGAATTCGTGGTGCCGCTACTGCCCCTAGTCCCATTTAGTGGCCATCCATTGCGCTGATTACGAGCTGTAGAGTCGACCGACCTGTTCGGCCCTAGTGTCAAGTTGTCCACACTCTTGCCTCGCAGTGCATTCAAAGGAGCGTTGTAGGCGCGGCCGTTGCTCGTAGGCTTTTCACGGCCATACGAAGCCGCCTTTTTGGAATCCGGCCGCTCGATCACGCGAAAGGTCGATTGTGTTGGCGATGCGGCGCCCTCGGTGGGCTCGAAGTCGAGAGCGTTGCCGGAAGACTTGCGCCGGCCGAATCCCTTCAGGTTCAGGCCTTTTGGCATAGAGCCGGTATTTCGTGTTGTTTGTATGGGGATGTTTCCAATGCCTGCTTCCCGCGGCTAAATGTCCCAGGGCTCGTGGTCGTGCGCGACCGATGCCTCTTGCTCCTCACTACTCTTATTGTCCCATGAAAAGGGCGCCAAATGAATACGTATGTACAGATGGATCGTGTCGGGGTATCACATTAAGAAGGAGGAGGAGGAGGAGGAGGAGTGTGCCGTGTCGTTCGGATGGCGTGTCCCAGGAGGGCGGGTGGACGTGAAGGACGCGGGCCAGTGGGTTTGGGAATCCCAACGGAGAATTGTATCGAACGACGAATGTGCTACCGTGCGTTTCAGTCTGCGTATAATTCTAGCGGCGTCAGCGCTCGAGCTGCTTTCTGCTTCTGCTTCTGCCTTCTGCTTTGGCTTCGGCTGCTCTCGTAGGCCACTGGCGGTGTATGTAGGGGAGCTGTGCAATCAGAGCGTCCCGCGACAGCAAAGGAGGGCCAGCCGAGAAAATGCGTCGCAAGCGTCCCAGTCATTCATCCAAGGATCATCAGGCACGAACTTCCGATGAGCAGCAGCAGCAGCAGTAGGAGGTAGCAGCAATAGCAGACACTTCGGCGCGCGCGCGGAGCAGCCCTCAGCAGCAGACTCCGCTCCTCTTTTTCTATGTATGCTTGCACCACAGCGTCGCACGGGCAGCGAGCAGGGTTTATTGCGCCTGCCTGCCTGCCTGCTTGCCTGCCTGTCTGTCTGACTGTCTGAATTGGGACAATAATGAACTTACGGGGTCGGGTGTGTCCAAATCCTCGACTCTCAGCGGCTCAGCCCAGCAACGAAGCGTGTTGTACCTGAACTTTGTATCCTAGCGTGACGACAACGCAGTGTATAGATGGAATGATAACAAGTAGTTTGGGTGATGAATGAGGCAAACCAAGAAAACGAATGAATGGATGGATAGATGATGATGATGATGCCGCTGATGATGATGATGCACAGATGTTGATGCTGGCCAAACCACCGTCAACGCCTGTCTTCACAAGACAAGGCTGCCTCTAGAGTCTCAGACATGGGCGGCCAAACGACGTCTAGCGCCATCGTATTTCAGGAGACAGCCTCTTTCCGGTGTGCCGTGCACACGCCAGCAGCTAGCGGGTTTATGCTTTCGATCATTGGCTAGACATGGGATCGCCTCTCTAATTGTTATTTCATGTGTATTGGAGGTTATTTCAACCAACCCGACTGGGCACTGGCACTGGTGACTGCTTGCTGGCCCGCTGTGGGCTGCGGCCTGTGGGCTGTGGGCTGCGTGGCGGTGAGTCCTGCCTCTTTGCAGCATTTTTCTTCAGTAGCAGGTAAGGTAGTGGTGGCGCCACACTATACATAACTGTCCAGTTGTTTTGGCTTGGTACGGACGACACCGACCGAAAACTGCCTGGCCAACGCTGGGCTGGGCTGGCCGAGCAGTCGTTTGTAGGTATTCCTCCTACCTACAATCCCACCCGCCTGCAACTGCAAGCCACCTCGGCCAGCCATTTCGCAATGCAGTGCCGTACAGTGCAGTACAGTGCAGTACATTGTTCTCGTTGTTGTCGTGTCAGCATCGCTGTGTTGTTTGCGGCTGCGTACGCGCGCTTTCTTTTCTTTTTTTCTTTTTTTTTTCCTTTTTACGAGTCTTCCCGTCCTCGATATACCAACGTGGCGCAGTCTCATTCCACTAGGATAGACGATAGGACGCTACTGCTGCAGGTGTTGTAGCATTATGCAGGTAGGTAGGTTGAGCAACCTCACTCACACCAGTCCACCAGCACACATTATCCAGTAGATGGACACGATCCATCGTCATCTCCAATTTGACCTCGTGTCTGGCCTCGTGCGGCAGCTGCTGTACCATTCATCGCATTACCGCGAATTGACGAACCGCCGTCCACAACATACCTTATGTACAGGTAGGAGGTACCTTAGGCATGTTTAAAAAAGGTCTACCCAGTCTGCGGTTACGCGTACCTCCTACGCTACGCTGCGCAAATTGGGGTCACGGTCAAGGCCAAAGTTTCCACTCGCTCGGCTTCCGCTTCCCGATCGATCAATCAGCGTCACCTTCTTCCAAGTCCTCTTTTGGGATCTTGATCAGCATCGTCACCAGAAATCCCGTTTTGGTGGGACAATGCTATTCCAGTGCGCGGGCAGGATTCGTATTATATTACATGTATATACACGAACGACCAACATTTTTACTGCTGCTGAAACAGGGCAACTACAAACAAACAACCCATCATCAGCCGAACCATAACCATCCGCACTCGTGAATCAGCCAACTGCAGCCACCACGGACTGCTGCAGGACCAAGCGCCTTTTTGCGGCACTAACCAATTCCTGGCACGGTCATGGTCAGTCTTGGTCAAACTTGGAACTAGGTGGTAGGCACTACCTTACCTTACAAACCTCGTTATTAAAAAAAAGGAGAGTGAGGAAGGAACGGAAGGAAAAACGCCTTGTCCGAATTTCCCCGCTTTCATCATTATCCACAAGCGAATGTACTGCATTACATTGCATTGCATTGCATAAAAAAAGACCAAAACATCCCCATCATCAGACTGCAGGCCATGGCGACATCCTCCTCCTCCTCTTCCTCTCCCTCACCGGGACTGAATGCTCGCGCACAAAAGGGATTCGCCAAGTCTCACGCTTACGACCAACATCGTCCGTCTTACTCTGCGTCGAGTGTGCAGTTCCTCCTCGAGCAGACGCGAGTTTCCGGCAGGAAGCATGCAAGAGTTGTGGACTTGGCAGCTGGGACTGGGAAGTTCACGGAATTGTTGGCGGGTCGCGATGAAGAGGAGTTTGAGATTCTGGCTGTGGAGCCTCATGAGCAGATGAGAGAAGTTCTTGCGTCCAAGCAGCTCAAGGGTGTGACGGTGATGGAGGGGATGGCGCATGACATGTCTGGGATAGAGGATGAGAGTGTAGATGCTGTTTTTGTCGCTCAGGTATGTAAGGTAGTACAACACACCAGTCTTCTTCAATTTCACTTTTACACCTTTGAGACTGTTATTTCCCTTCTCCCACCTCAAAGCTTCATTACCTTTTCAAATCAACAAGTCTCCTCCTCCTTCATCTCTCCCTCAAGACAAATCCCCCAAACCCAATATCCCCCCTCTCACCTTTCTCTCTCCCCCCCAAACAGGCCTTCCACTGGTTCGCCACCAAACCCTCTCTACAAGAAATCCACCGCATCCTCCGCCCCCACGGCGTTCTAGGTCTCATCTGGAACGCAGAAGACTACAACGCGCCCCGCTCCCACCGCGCCTCATCATCCTGGGAGACCATCGCGCAAAATCTCGTCTGGTCCGTCAGCGAAGAGAGTCACGACACAGTTCCCCGGTATCGACATTTAGAATGGAAGAACATCTTCGATGCGCAAGTGAAGAAGACTCCATTGTCGTTGCTGATTGCGAGGGGAGATGATCAGATGTTTTCGTTGCCCGTGGGCGAGGTGCAGCAGGAAGAAGGGTTTGCGGTGGCGTTGCGGGCGGAGGAGGTGTGGGAGAGGTTTGCGACGTTGGGGTGTATTGCTGAGTTGGAGGGGGAGAGACGGGAGAGGGTGAAGAGGGTGTTGATGGAGGCGATCAGAGATGATGCGGATGCGGAGAGGGACGGGGAGGGGAAGGTGGTTGTTCATGGGTATACGCATATGGTGTGGACGAGTAAGATTCCCCGGGAAGGAAGGGAGGAGTTGATGGGTGTGCAGCGACCTGAGGTGGATCGTACTGCGTGATTCGTATTGCGAGTTCGGAAGATCCTCCGAGTCGGTATAGGTAGGTAGTAGTAGTAGTAGTAGCTTTTACTACCTCTTACCTTTGGAACGTGCTTTCAGCGAGTAGGCGGTCTGCGCCCTCTGTTCTCACCAGCCCTGACTGAACCATACCACAAGACGGGAAGTTGCCAAGCCCAGTCCATCTCCCGTCTCTCACAGGTACTCCTGCAATAACATCTTCATCTTCATCTTCTTCATCTCCACCCCAATCATTGTGCCGCATCTGCCGAAATGTACATGACTAGAAAGATGACGAACGAGTCAGTAACAGAAACATCATCAAGCGGGTATGACCCCAAAGACCCCCCTTCCTCAAAGAAAAAACCAAACCCAAAACCAAAAAAAACATACCATTATTCCCCCTCACAAACGCATCCCCATAATTCCTCCTCATCTTCCCCTCCACAAATTCCTTGGTATCTTCCAACGCAATATTCATATATCCATCCACGGATTGTAATTCTCCTATACAACAGAACGCGTCAGTTCGTCGTTCAGTCCATCATTTCATCAAAGTGCGTTCAGTTGTCTCTCTCTCTCTCTCTCTCTCAAAAGAAACGCAATATCGATGAACAAATCATGGATGAATACATATGTACCTTTGTAGACCACGCCCGAATTCAACTTAACAGTGACGGGCGCTCCGATAATTTCGCTCAGAAAACCTGAGGGATCGCGGGATTCGGCTGCGGAAGCGGCGGCGCCGTTGGTGGGTGGGGAGGGTGCTGCTGACATGTTTGGCTTGCTTGCTTGCTTTTTTTTTCGGATAGGTGGTGGAGGTGTTTGGTCGGTAAGGTCAGGTAGCAACTTTTTCTTGTAGAGTATGTACGGTGGTTAGGTAAGGTGCTAGGTGGTGGATGGATGGAGCCCGAGCGTTTGATATTGCGGAGCTTGGCTGGCAAAAGTCGTGGCTGGTTGGTCGTCGATTCGGGTTGTGCTTGCCGAAATTTAGCAAGAGGCGTGACTTTAGGCTCTCGGGCACTCTCCAGCTACATTACCTACCCCGGGAAAAAAAGTACCAGGTAGGTGAAGATAGGTATTTTCGAGACCTGACGACCTCACGGCGAAAACGACTACGAGAACAGCAAACACGACACACACACAAACAATCGCAAGAGACCCTCCAAAAAACCCAATTCTCACGTCCCACAAGCAAGCCAGAAGAAGAAGGCCAAAGAAGAGAAAAGACGAAAGAGAAAAAACACAATGAAACTCCTCACCCTCAACTTCCTCACTTGCGCGCGCAAAACCTGCAAATCCTCTCCCGCAGCATTTCCTCTCCATCCGCAAGAAGCCGAACTGGAGCAAATCGAACTCGACTTGAATCCTCTGTTTATCAAGAATATCCTTCCTCGTCTTGATTGGACGGCGATGAAGACTGTTGCGAATGAAGTGCGTATTTTTTTTGAACCACATCTTTGTTGAGGTGGTTACTATATATATATATATATATATATATTTGTGTGCGTGTGTATGAATACGCTGACTCTGTTGATAGTTGGGATTACCGAATTTACCGGCTGAAGTACCCGAGGCTGAGGCGTTGATGGTGATGAGTGGTGGTGGTGAGGGACAAGAAGAAGGAGAACCGACGCAGGTTTTGAAGGATTTGCATTTGTTGTTTATGGAGACGAGTATTCGAAGTGGGAAATTGGTTTGTGGGAATTGTGGGCATGAGTATGCCGTTAAAGAGGGCATTGCCAATTTTTTGTTGCCAAGCCATATGGTTTGATGTTGGAGCTGGTGAGAAAGGGGTGATCAAAGAGTGAGAAACAGAAGAATGATGGGGTCGCTAAGGATGTGAGCGAGGAAATGAATCCTGAAGCTGCCGCTTTACTGCTACGTGGGGCTATGCTACGGTCGATGGTCACAAATGATGGCAGGGACGGTATGGTATGCCAGAGCAGAGTCAACACAACCGGGCGATAAGGGGGAAGATATCGAGTCCGACTGTTCAAGAAGAGGCCGCATTGTCGTCATTAGCAACAAAGCGATGCGGATACCGGTTGGTACGGCAGTAGATAGGAAGAGGCGTTGCTGTCGGCTGCCTAGCCTTGCCGAGAGTCTAGAGATATGGGTACAGTACTGTAGCTATTGGAACCCACCTGGGCGGTATATCCCCCACCCAGGACAACCACTTCCTGCGCAGCCACTGATGACATGTGTGAATTGAGCAATATCTATCACAAGTGAAGTCCAGCATGTCAAGCAACAAGGAGAGGCTCACGTGAGAAACGAGGTCCACGACTGTGAGTCTACACATATTGGATATGGGACAAAAGAATAGGGTAAGGTGAGAAAGAAGTGGACACGGGTGATCCCTAGCTTGAGATGTGAAGATGACGTGGGGAAGTCGGCTACCATATTCCTGGAGGCATGATCGTTGCATATCGACCTAGAGAGAGAGGCCGAGCTACCTGGTAACCTTGGACCTTGGACCTAGGACTGGACCTTGAACTCGACCTTGAACGACGTCGACGGCGACCACTTCTTCATCTCATTACCGTCTTCACTCTCCGTTCCTCTCGCATCCTCCTCCTCTCGCATCCTCCTCCTCCTCCTCCTCCTCCGCCTCCGCCTCCGACTTCTCCTCCTCCTCCTCCCTCCGCCTCGAGAGCCACCCGTGTGCCTGCGACGCATCTCCGCAACGGCCGTGCAAAAGGCTAAAACGATGCCCCTCACCAAGCACAATCCATCGCCGTCGTCGTCGTCTGGCCGCACTTCGGGCTCCGGTTTCCACCCATTTGGTATGGCGATGGAGGTGGTGTGGTAGTGGTTGGTGTGTGCCTGAAGCTTCGCTGAGAATGGTAATAGGTGGCCGTGTGAGTAGACATTTCGGAGATTCGGTGAGCGCCCATTTTCAATTTTCTTCAGACTTCTTCCCTTCTCCCCCACTCGATACCACTGTCCATCCCCGACAACACGAGCATGCCGAAAAGAAAGCTGTCTCGCGAGGCGATGCGTTCCCCGTTCAAGAGGCAACAATTTCCGTGGCAGCAACGTCAGACTAACTATCGTCGCTCCGGAAAGCTTGCGCCAGACGATGCCTACCTCAGCTACTACGACGTCCGCCTCACGCGCGAAGATGTTGACTCCATCAAGCACGACTGGCTCACCGACAACGCCATCTCCTTCTGGCAAGAGTACCTCGAGCGCGAGAAGTTGACCCATTACCCCAAAGCCGACATCGTCCTCCTGCGCCCCACCATGAGCTTCATGCTGCAAAAGACCCATGATCCTCTCACGCTCAAGAGTGCTCTGCCCAATTTCGAGAAAACCACACACGTCTTCCTCCCCATCAACGACTGCCAAAACGCGGCCGTGGCCGAGGGCGGATCGCATTGGTCGCTCCTGCTCGTGTCCTGCATCGATGGCGTCGCCTTCCACTACGATTCGCTCAACAGCTCCAACTACAACGAGGCCAGACTCGTCGCTTACAAAATGTCGCAATTGCTGGGCAAACCTCTCCGCTTCATCAACTTGCAAGACTGCCCGCAGCAGGACAACGGCATGGACTGTGGAGTGTACGTCTGCCTTCTGATGCAGCACCTTCTCATCTCGAAACTTCTGAGAGCACACGCGCAAGACAAGATCAGCATGAGCATGCGCGGTAAAGAGGTCGATGCTTCGGGTGGGAGGAAAGAGATGATACGAGTCATTGAGGCGAGGAGGAAGGAGGGGGAAAGACGGCGATCGTAAGTGCATACACCCTCTTCTGCTCTACACGGCGGACGGGAGGAGAAGAAGTGGCGTGGGATTCATACTAACCTGTGACAAGACGAAGTGGTAGTCCAGCCGGTAAACCTGGGACGAAGAGCAAATCACCGCCTCGAATCGGCGCCGAAAACGAGACGTAACGAGAAGGACATGATGACCATGCTACGTGTGAACGAGACAAACTATGTGCATATATGGGCTTTGTGGGTCTGATCTTTGAGCGGAGGTGTTCTGGTCAATCATGATTGTGGGTTACAAACGTGCATGTGAGCGAAGCGCGGCATATATGAAAAGAGTCCAAGAAACCGAACAGAGTACCTATGTAAGCCATGACTGCTTCAGTAATCTTCATCCATCCATTATCGATGAGCACATGAAAAAAGAAGCCTTCCGATTTCCTCCCCCCCTCCCTTTTTCAATCTCCCGCGCATTGTCTGTTCAATCGAGACGCGCTAGGAGGTAGAGCTACATGTAATGAACCTTTTTCTTGTTCACCTTCTTTCCAGTCTCAAATTCCATCGAAGCAGTCGAAGTCAGTAAGTCAGTAGTACTGGGGTGTGGCTTTTTGGATCTGACATGACTTGAGATGAAATGACAATCTCGCATAGGTACCTTATGTAGGTAAGTAGGTAAGTAGGTAGAGTACATGTAGGTATAGGTACATGTATGCAAGGTAGGTATAGGTAAGGTAAGGTAGGTACAGGTAGAGTATACGTACGGTAGGTAAAGATAAAAGACCTCCCTTCAGTACTTGCTTGCTCTCAAGCTTATTGTATAGGTAGGTATCTCTGGTAAGTAAGATGATAAACCTACCTACCTAACTGCCGGGGGTCAGCGGATGTAAGGTAAGGTAAGGTAAGGTAGGTATAAGAGAGATGGGACTAAGAGATAGGTCCTGCATAAGGTAGGTAAGGTATATAACCCCCCCAAAAAAACGATTTATTCACTTTTCTTTTTCATCTTGTCTCTCGTGTTTTTATCGTAGATATACCTAATTGCAATTGCAACTGCAACGGAAGGGAAGGGAACGGAAGGGAACGGAAGGGAATAGAACGGACCTAAAGTAAGTAAGTTAAAGAAAGGATAGAATAGAATAGATAGAGTATATACCTAGGTAAGGTAGGTATACTCTATATCAAGCACGGATAGCATGAGATAGGCTAGGGGAGTCGAGCTGGGTACTTACTTGCTTATAAAGAAGACGATTTTCACTACCTGATATTAGATACCTCATTTACTTCAGGTTTATCTTGTTTTATTATCTACTTCGCGGATTTTGGGGGGATAGGGGATTTTTTTCTTTACTTACCTTACTCTGGTTTTATATTATTATGGCTTTTAGATTAATAGATTGGTTGCGCGAGTTTGAGAGGGTTGGAATGTGGATTTTGTTGTTGTTGTTTGTTTGAGGGAAGGTTATGCTGGAAGAAGCTATGGGTGCGGTGATAGTAAGTAGCCTGAAGGTACCTATGTAATGTTTCTTGTTGATTCGATCGAATTAGGGATTACCTACCTGTTCTAAAGGCGTCGGATGATGAGATGTCATTTCGATCGACTTGATCAACCGTGTCTTTGGCGATCCTATTACCCATCCATCCATCCAAATGGAGCTGTTGCTTCAATTTAATACTGAATGCTCCTACTCTCTATAGTCATCAACTTTATCCTCATCGTCCGACCTAAACTCTTCCCTCCTCCTCAGTTATACAAACAAACCCATCGTCTCTCTCCCCAGGAACATCCGCCAAGTTCAGATCAAGTGAGACAGAATTCCTCCTATTCCCCATCCTCTCCATCTCCCATCTTCCGTTGCTCATTAGCCTTCTCCTTCTCCTCAACTCCCTGGTTCTGATGATAAATCTGCGGTCCCAAACCCGGTAAGAAAAACCCACCGAATTCCACAGCAGCAGTGTTTCGCGGTGTTGGTGGCGGAAGAGCTAGACTGGGAGATCTTAGGCCTGTGAGGAGGGGAGGGGGAGGAAGGGTCACAGTAGTAGTACTGGCCTCTTCTGCTTCCTCATCTGCATCGCCGAAAAGATCGTCGTCTTCGGAGAGAGGAGGCTGGAGGGCATCTTCATCGTCGTCGTTACCATTAAGTTCAGGAGTGATAGAGGGATGGTTGGAGGGATCTACTGTCTGTGTAGAAGAAGTGGGCGGATTCCTCTGCTGGGCTTCGATGTCGAGAGGGTCCATTTCCACGGTCGTGGTCAAAGTGGTGGTTACAACAGCTTCATCAGAGGCGGCGGGGTTCGAAGGGATGGGAGGAGAATTCTCAACGGCGTTGAGTAGAGTTGTCCGCATTCTTTCTTCGGACACGGTTGGGCCTTCGCTTAGGGGTTCTTTGATTGTGCCAGTTTCTTCGTGTGAGAGGGTGTTTGGGGGCCCTGTAGCTATAGGGCCCGTGGGTTCAATCGACTCGACAGCCCCTGTGGATTCCGTCGGCTGCGTCGTTTCCACTCCTGTATCCTTGGCTACATGGGCAGAGGTGGAAGGCTGTACAGCAGGCGCATCTCTTTCTTCCAGTCTTTGTATCGCTAGCAAAGTTTCAGGAGAGACCTCTGGATTCGAGCCAGGCACGTTGCCACCCGTCTGTGCAGGTGGGGTGCGCGAACGCATCAATTTGTACATTTCATATACCTGTGTACCAGTAGTGGTCAGGAGATCGTTGTCAGTGAGCCCCGTGACGTTTATAAGAAATTCGAGTCGAGGGACTTGATTGTCAGTCTGACGACGCTCGGTCAGCTCTTCCTCGACTCGGAGATGTGCAATCCTTCGCTCGAGTGTCGTCAGCTCACGGAAGGGCATCGTCCTAGTAAACGCGAGGTCGACTGGCACGACTTGATCGTGTGAAACGAGACCATAGCATTGTAAGAAGGCCAAGATCACCTCACTGCTGGCTATGCCCAGGAGAGCATAGTTGATGAGTCGAGCCCCTTCTTCCAAGAAGCTGGCAGCTGGCTTTGGCTTGCCAGTGCCGTTGATCTGCAGTCCAAGGGCTATAGCCCAGGCATAGAAGATGACGTGCATTCCACATTCCCAGCCCTGGCTTTGACGGGTCTGATGGGCTCGAGGGACCGTTGTGATCTCGATGCTGAAGTCCTTGCCGCGCGGTCGCCATCCAAGCCGCACCAACTCATCGCGAATCCGGTCACCATAACGCTCGAGCGCTCCTTCATGACCGACCCCAGCGCTGTCGTAGTGGTGCAGTGCGTAATGGCCGGATCGCTGAAGCTGCAGCGAGAACAGAGATGTGTGCCCGTCCTGAGTGTGTGGAATCAACGCCGGATTCCCCGGCCGAGCGATGCGTTGTCTTAGTGGCGAATCAGCAGGCAGTCGAATTGATGCCAGAGACACCAAAGAGAAGGCTGACTGACCAGGGAGCTCTGATAGTGCTTCAGTGACCGCAGCAATGGCTCTGTAGACAGTCTCGTCGGGCAATTGCTGGAGCGCAAGGACACCAGAAATGACAACCCTGTCTGCATCTTCAACGGAATCAAATACGTCTCTCAGGCCCAACAGCTCGGTCGCGAGTTTGGCGCATGGCCCTGTGGCTGCAGTTATCGTCGCTGTAGTGGATTTGCCATCGCCGTCGGTGGCTCCGCCGCCTTTGCGCTTCTTAGACGGGATGGAACGGTCACGTCCGCCTCCGTCTTCACGTGGACGTTTCTCGCCTGTCGATTGTCCAGTCACGCCTGCTGGCCCGGGCTTGTCGCTCGCAGTCACAGTCACAGTCGGCGTTGGCTCTCCCCCTGCAGTGGCTGATTGTGTGACTACAGTGCCCTCTTCAGGCTGGGTTTGGCTGGCCGTGGTGGTATTCGGCTGCGCCACCTCGAGGGTGTTAGTGTTGGTCAAACTTGACGGTGCTTCTGAACTGGTCGCCGTCTCCGGATCTTGCTCGGGAGGCTGGAGTCCTCCGAGAGCCTTGGACTTAGTCGGAGATTTTGGTGGTGCTTCTGGGCCCCCCGGAAGGGCTCGGGGCGGCTCTGTCGGTGCGTTCTTTGCAGCATCTGGATTGACTGCGGGAGGAGGTTGTGTAGATGGATCTGATGCAACAGGTTCAGGGGCAGTGCTACCAGTAACAGCAGAACTCTCGGTCGTCTTGGGAGCAGCCGACTTCTGGGCTCTAGCCGCACGCTTAGCAGCATTTCCAGCCTTCTCAATAGCGGCAGGATCTGCTGCTGCGATGAGAGGTGGTGCCTGGCCGGCCGTGACGCGGCTTCTGGTTGCTCGTGGCATTTCATACGCTGCCTGTGAAGTTGGCTATGGTGTATTGCGATGAGTGGAGGAAGCGAAATTTTTGGGAGGGTTAGGCCATTGCGGTCTTGTTGCCGTAAGGTCGTCGCCGTTGGCGACACTCTTTGTTTGTAAAATCGCCGGATCCGGACAACTTGCGTGTGGTGTATTCACTTACAGTGCCGTCGCCATGGTGATTCATCATACTCTGCCACGTCCTCCCACTCCCACGCACAGGTAGGAGCCGGGAGTCTGCAATATGTTTGCGGTGTCAAAAGTAAAGTCACTTCACTCATTGCTTTGTATCATGTTCGATATGCAACCTGTGCTTCCCGCATCGGCCAGGCCCAACCCAATGACAGTAGGAAGATCAATAATGTGCTATGTATTGATTAGGTCTTTTACCTTCAACGAGCTGACCCTAGTATGGCAGCTCATGACTACCGAGCACCACATGTGCATAACTTTTTGTAGTCTGTAATTCCTGTTTCCCTCGGTCATGTTCAGGCGCGTCCGTCAAGTGCGTGTTCACATCTACTTATTGTCTGTCCAGGAGAATTCTGTGCCATTGAATATATGGTGGAATGGGGATGATATATTGGATGTTCTCGAGTGCGTGTATATCGCATGAAGTTGCCCGATGGAGACAGAATGAAGTTGAAGTGAAGTTGAAGTTCCTCGGATGCTTGGCATTGCCGGTTTGTCCGCATTCGTTCGACCTCGTCGGCTCGAGCAACAACCATCCCATTCCATCACCCATTCCCGGAGCGGTTGTCCGTTCACCGCATCCATGGCCTTGCAATCCAGTATGACTTCGTCCATGTGCTTACGCTGTTTCCGGCAATCCCTTCACAACATCGAGGAATCGGTATCAACACGCGCCGCATTCTCGACATCGCCGTCGCTGGCAGCCAATCCTCCCAAAAAGAGCGTCGCTGCGAGACCAGCACCTCGCGATGGGAAGCAATTGCGTCTGTCCAAAAACAAGCGCGCCGTAAGCGGGAGACCGCCTGCTGTCGGCGAGCGCAAACAGCTTCGAAAAAGAGTCGTGCTCAGCAATACGAATGCGTTGGAGGTGCAAGATCTGCGCGATCTCAATCCGGAGAGAGCCAACAGCGAAGCATTACGAGATGTCGAAGGCAGCGTTGTGGGCCTTCAGAACGAGACAGTCGACGCACTCCGCGCACTGGAAGCATTCAAGCCAACACAGGGATGGAGTCTGTTTCGAAGGCCGGCGACTCTGGTGCGAAAGGACACGGTCGAGTTGGCAGGGGACGTCGAATGGGTGGCAGCAGGTTCCAAGGAAGGCCGTACAGTGCGCAAGGTATTCTACGGCGCACGTGGCAGTGGTAAAAGCGTCCTACAGCTCCAGACACTCGCCGTGGCATCTCTCCACAAGTGGGTTGTAATTCATATCCCCGAAGCCAAGGATCTCACAAATGCCCACACGGCCTACGAACCACACACCACCAAGAATGGAACGTTATACATCCAACCGACATACACCGCGAAGCTGCTAGACAACATTTCCAAAGCCAATTCCTCCCTTCTCTCTAAACTCACAATCCGACAGCAACACAAAATCGGGCTCCCCCTCCCACCCGACACAACTCTCGAACGCCTCGCCAACATCGGAGCCCAAGACGCCGACCTCGCCTGGCGGGTCTGGCAAGCCCTCTGGACCGAACTCCAACTCCCAGACGCCAAGCGTCCCCCCGTCCTCTTCTCCCTCGACGGCTTCGACCACGTCATGCGCGACTCGGCCTATCTCTCCCCCGATCTCCAACCCATCCACGCCCACGAGCTCGCTCTCGTCAAACACTTCGTCGACCTCCTCTCCGGACGCAGCCGCCTTTCCAACGGCGGCATGATCCTCGCTGCAGTATCCGAATCCAACCGAGCGAGCGCTCAGACCTTGGATCAATGTCTAGAACGCAATAATTCCAAGCAAAAGGGAGAGAAACCTCGCGCGTGGGATCCTTATATCGCGCACGACAAGTGGGTGCAACAAACGATGAAGTCCGTGGGCGTGAGGAAATTAGAAGGTCTGTCCAAGGAGGAAGCACGAGGCGTGATGGAATACTACGCAAAGAGCGGTATGCTGCGTGCGACTGTGACAAATCACCTCGTTTCAGAGACGTGGACGCTTGCCGGGGGCGGCATCATTGGGCAAATGGAACATGGAAGTTTGAAAGCGAGGTTTTGAGCAGGCTGGGGAAACTGAGAGCTGAACCAAGTGAAGAATTATAAAAAAACAAAAGAAATAATTCTGTACATTTACGCGCCCTGCCATGCTCTGCCTTGTACAGACGACACTTTTTACCACTTTTGATACTGTGAGGTTCCAGGTTCTCCCAATAGAAATCAATTTATCCTAATGATGATGATGATGATGATGATAATAATGCGAAGCTACCTGACCTACCTTCCTTGCCTTATTTCCTCTAACCCTCGCCTGCCTCATTTTAATCGAATCATGTCTATACCTACTGTACCTACATGTACCTTAGCTAGTAACCTATAGAGTGAGTACATCCATGGATACTACCAGTCCACATATACAGTACCTACCCGCCACATTTCCTCCATGCACAAGGTATGTACCTATCCATTTTCATTCCATCAAGTATTTCTTCGAGCTAGAGAGACAGAGAAGACTCTCCACTACCTACCTAGGTAGTGATAGATCTCTATGAATCCGCCGAAGATCAAGTATGGTGGGGCTTTGTATACATACCGTACCCACGATGCTTTAGACTGAGAAGATTTGGGATGGTTATAGTAGTTTTTTTGGTGTTGGTACCTCGGGTAGTTGGAAGAAATTGAACCTGTGGCTTAGTCATAGTAAGTGAGCGCTGTTGAAAAGCTACATGGTAACCAAGGTGTAGGCAAGTAGAGTAGAGCATGCTCTTCTGCACTTGTATACTAGGTCAATTGGAAATGATTTTGGGCGTAGAGAGATGGTTAAAGTGAGGAAGATGGTACGCGGCTCAGTGGTGAGGCTGGAGACTAAACGTAGTTCATATCATCTCATTTGTCCTTTAGCACTACATCGCACTGTAGCAGACGGGCCATAATCTCATATTCATCACGCCAGGTGACTGATGCTCGTCCCATTTCGAGTGGGCGCGCGCTCTGGGCTGCACGAGCATCTCGACAAGAAATGCTTAAGCCTTCTTGCCATTGACGGCAACGAGCTCGACGTCACTACAGGCCAAGTCAGCGTTTCCTCAACCTCTCGAAATTTCGCGATCTCGAAGTAACTTACAAGATGAGAGTGGCATTTGGTGGAATAAGTCCCGGGTATCCTTGCTTTCCGTAGGCGTAGTCACCAGTGATAGTGAGCTTGGCTCTCTCGCCCAGAGACATGCCAGGAATGCCCTCCTCCCTTTAAGAATTGACTATGTTAGTACCGGCCGCTTCAAAGTTCATGAGTCGCACATACCATCCTCGGATCACTCTGCCAGTTCCGATCTTGACTGCGAATGGAGCGCGTCCGCGAGAGGAGTCGAATCTGGTCGCATGTCAGCTCTTCTTCCATCTCATCCGCTGGCTCTCCCTCGAGCTCTTCGGCGTATATGCAAAACATACTGCTTGCCATCTTCCAGAGTACCAGTGTACTCCATCACGATGTCATCGCCAGACTTGGCAATGGTCGTGCCATCGCCCTCCTTGATGACGTCCTTGGTGACACCCATTCTGAAAGCTGTGGTGGAGAAGAGGCGAGAAGGTTTCTGGATGGTGGTGATGAAGTTTCGACGGAGAGTGAACATCAAGTATGTGGGGTGAGGTTGGAGGCACCCGAGGTGAGGACACTTGACACAGTTTTTGTCAGGAGCGAAGGAACTGACGTTTGAGGAGCTGCGGGACCCTGGTGGGTGAAAAAAGCGGGTCTTTTTCCCTCGAGGCCGCCGGCTGAGTGGAGGAAGGAGCTAGGGTCAGTAAACGCACCTGCCGCACAGTTCTGCACCCTGAAGGGATGTGGCCATCATCAATCAGCAACATTGTGGGCACCAATGTGAACAGTTACATCAAAACGACGCCCCTTAATGCTGTTCGAGCACAGCCTACTTGTATCTTGCACTTCTGTGGAGAGAGACTGGAGTGCAGCGAATCCTTTACAGTTGCGCGAAGACAGCTCTGCAAGATCCCACTGGCCCGTCAAGTGAAGCACGCCAAGCGAATACATACTGTGGCACAGTAAAGGTACATACCTCCTTACCTGTACATACCTTACCTGTCAGTATCTTGTAAACTTGTACTACCTCCTGGGAGGTCCTGTGTGGTATTCTTGGCGTTCTTGATCTTCACGATATATTGACACTTCAATGCCTGTTTAGGACACAAAAGGCTTTTGTAGGTAGAAATGCTCAGCAGCACACACATGCATGAACTACGAGTCACGAAATCTCGCCTCGCCTCGCCTGCCAATGTATCGTTATGGCTGCAGTGCTGCCTGAAGATCGATGCAGCATATGTCCAACTGGCAAACTTCACCTCGGGTCGGAATTAGAAAGTATTACATGTACTCTTCTTGGATCGTCCCCGCGCATGCAATGCTCACCCTTCCGCTCGACCATATACGCTTTCAACCCTCAGCGATGGCTGGCATGGGCGGAGGTCGGACCGGTAGAGTTAAGCTGCCCGAGAGGGAAACTTGGCGCTTCTCTGTGGTTCGAGTTGCTTCTGAAGAAAAGAAAAGTTAGCGCGAGAGCGCAAGACATGGCTGCGCACAGTGCTTGCACCTATCGATGGCATGTCACTCCGCGAATTTGGCGGCTAGTGAGACCAATCGCTGTATAATGTTTTCAGTCTGCCGCGGCGAGCGCGCCTTCTAGCTCGAGATGGACAGTGCCGATGGCTAGTTGTCGGTTAGGCCCCGGGCATTTGGAACCGGCTTGTGAGAACATATATCCTGCCGGTCTGGAACGTGTTGTAACGTGTCGAAAACATTTGAGAAGGGACTAAGGTAGTGGACTGCGACAAAGTTGCGGCCTGTAGGGCGATACATTGGGTACTGGAGGCACGCAAAGTGACGATGGCCATGGCCAAGTGGAGTCGAGCCATACTGTACCGGTACCTTAGCCGTCAGGCGAAGGTGACGTTCGAGACCACCGACTGAGCATCTCTGGCTCGTGGCACAGCACGCGGAGATAGGGAACGCGGTGCCGCTGCAGCTATGCCAAGCCCTCCCTGCAAAGACAGGGCTGGCAACAGGTACCGTACACATGACAGGACGCGGCGGCAGATGGGGAGATTCGTCTGGAGTCTGCACAACAGCCGCGTGAGTTGCGCGTCTACGCCGCTCCCGTTACAGCCTACGCCTCGGAGTCGGGTGGAGAGGCCTGCCGCCTGCACGAGTACTGATCCAGGCACCTTCCCAGAGCGGAAACCCTGGTTGGTTGTCACTGCAGACAGGGAAGGCGCATCCACAATGCAAAGCCGCTCGGCGTCAAACACGACTGACAGGTTACACGGGAGTGCCGCAGCAGACTAGCTGATTTGTTCATAGCCGCGCAAAAGTGGCAATGGTTTAGCTCCATTGCTCGCCTGTCCAACTACAGTGAGTGCCGCGTTTCTGAGCCTCCGCCTGGTCACGCTGTGTCGTCGGCGTCATGAGCGTTGGTGCAACCAGGTCGACAAGTGGGAGTCTCTGAGGCGGAGAAAGAGCAGCCCGAGATTCGGACTACTTACGGCGTGAATTCTGGATATACCCATGGGTATCCTATCTCCCGCGAAGCCCCATGATACCAATCCATTGGCTTTGTATTCGAAATTCCTGCTTGTTGCGTTTCAAGTCGAGTTGAACAGTAGTAGGACTTCCGCCGCGGATGCAGCGTCGTGCGACTGGTGGCTTCGGCGAGGGATAGGTGGTCCGTATTTGTGATGCCGCGCCACAAGGAAGCACGCGGGACATGGGTTGCGGGATACACGGTGTCATTCAATGTTCGCGTGAGCTGGGCGAGCAAGTTTGCCAGTGTACAGTATATGTCCGGCCGTTGTGACCTGTCGCCTCCATAAACTTTGGTGCAGCTGGGTTGGTGTCCAGGGCCCCCGTCCAAGACCGACGGTGAACGGCCCGCGAGCACGGGCGAATCGAAAAATCGACATTACGACACCTATCAAAAGTGTTCGGCGAGCGCGATTGTCGTTGAGATTGCGAGCGTGGGGGTATGGTGCGTAAGGGCTAAGGGCTGCGGACGCTCGTCGGGAGGGCCCTGACGATCGAGTATAGCCATCCACTATGTACCTCGGATTTCACGTCCACGCCGTCGACTATGCCACTATGGTACGCTGGCAGGGCTGCCGAGCCTAGGCATGCTGTGGTCACCCATCTTGTCACGATACTTCACGCGTGACTGGTCCCTGCGTGAGGAGCCCGCGCCTGGAAGAACTGATGTGCCTTGAGAGTCTCGATTGGCAAGCATTGCCAAGACACATTCGGGAAGCGTTCATCATGCACCTTCGTCCTCTCAGTCGTGGGCGCCAGATAGAACAGCTCAGTTATGCCCGCTCGGGAAATATTCCTCTCCAATGCCTTGGCGTAGTTGAGACCCACTTGCTCCACTCCGTGAGAGTCACATGAGAGTGTGAAGTGACCGCCCATATCTCTGAATTCCTGCATCAACATTAGAGTATACAACTGGAGAAGGACGATACTGTGAGCTCACTTTGCAGATTTCGCTTTGCGGATACGCTTCATCCATTCCTTTTCTGATGGCACTCGTGTTGAGCTCCACCACACCACCATAACCAGCAATGAATCTGAGATTACGCTCAATTCTGCTCCAGACTCCTGGCCACGTACGGAAGCTTCTGTCAGGTTCATCGCTCTTCAATCTGATGAGGTCGAAGTGCCCGACCACGGGCGGCTTCAACGCCTGGAGCATTTCGTATTGTGAATCGAAATAATCCTCGTACACGCGCTCGTCAGTACCACCTGCAATATCTCGCGCTTGATGATACATGGGGGTATCGAAGTCGATCGGAATGGTATGAAGGTGATGCACACTGCCCACGAACAGGTCAACAGGATACTTCTGCAACAAGTCCTGGATGGACTGCAGAGAAGCGTCCCGGATCCACTCTATTTCGAAGCCCACAAGAAGCTGAATGTGTCCGGCATATGCCTTTTGCAGACGACGTGCCTCGAGATAGAAATCATCAAATAGCGTGGCGAGAGTAGCCTCGGTGTGCACTTCGACTTCTTCGGGATAAAAGTCAATCTTGGACCGGGGCATGTGCTCCGTCATGCAGAGCGTGGACATGTCCTGGCTGATGGCCTTCTGGACGACCTCTTCCAGAGTATTGGTGGCATGGCCGCAGAACTGACCCGAGTGGGAATGATGCGAGAAGGGCATATTCTGATTGTCGCAGGTAGAAGAAGCGGCGGGTAGTGTGTGCTAGCGTTGAAGTGAAGATGAGAAGTAGAACTACAGGGCCAGGCCAGGCTACATGGATGTAAGCTACGACGGGAGGGTCGAGTGCACTGTGCGATTGTTCCTAGCAGGGTTCTCCCGATTCAACGGCACCTCACCCCGGTCATCAACGTCAAGCTCGCAATGTACCTCCTACTTGCCTACCTTATGTACCTTACCGAGAGAACTTCCTGACTTGACATGTACATGTACCTCCCTCCTCGCTTCGATCTCTTTGAGGTTCATTCAGAATTCAGATCCCAACTCGGGCTCGTGACTCCTCTGCCTTGAACTCGTGACTACCTTACCATCTTTTTTTTCGATATCGACGACGACGACTTGAACCACGACGAAATATGGTGGAACCCGGTCGCTAGCTTTGCCTTCTGCGCTGTCGAGTCGCTCTGTCACGTCACGTCGTGTATCACCAGCCTCAGTCCCCTATTCAGCAGCTCATTGCCCACATATCCTCCTGATTCCCAATGGCCTCCACCGACAACAGCTCGCTGAAGCGCGCCAGGGTGGGCATACACTTATCCACCACAGCGAGTGGCGTTCACGAGGCTGACTTGACAGAAACAGGCGTCGACGGGCGAGGTCAATGATGATGCCAAAAAGTCGCGAAAATCTGGTCGCCTTGTTGGCGCCGACGATGTCCAACAAGGCCCCTTCCCATCGCCTATTACAGCTCAAGACACGGCTTCTACGAGAAACGAGACGGTCTCACCGCCGCCGCCGCCGCCGTCGCACAGAGACCGCGGCCAGCAGACTCCTCCTACGGGCAGCCCGCCTCCATCGTCGTTATCGCAGCGATTCGCCGGACTCTCATCGCCCGCAGGAGATACACAGCCGTATTCTCAATTTCTGCCACCAGCTGCAGTTTCATACGAGGTCGATGACGAGGAAGCAGAGGGCGTCTGGGGCTACATCGTACCAGCCGATGGGGTATCAGAAGCGCTGACACTGAGGAAACGTGCAGCATGTCCAGTGTCGCTGCACGAGACTGGCAAGCCCAACGGACGTCAAAAGGTGAATAAAGGGCAGTGGAAAGAACAGGAGAACGAGTACGAGGAGGACAAAGCGAAGAATGGAGTTCCAGCAGGCGGCTATCTGATCGGACGGCACCCGGAATGTGATAAGATTGTCAAGAGCGCGACTGTGAGTAACCGGCATTGCTTGATATTCTCGGAGAACAAGCATAGCAGTACTACTGCAATCCTTGAGGACTTGAGCGGCAACGGCACGTATGTGAATGACCAATTGATCGGACGCAATAAGAGACGTGAGCTTCAGGATGGAGACGAGATATCCATTGTTGGCGAAGCCAACTTCATCTTCAGATACCCCCGGAAGATTGAGAACGGAAGCGGGTTCCGACAGCAATACACAATACAAGAACAGCTCGGCAAAGGGCATTTTGCAACAGTCTATCTCTGTGTTGAGAAGTGCAATGGCATGCAATTCGCTGTCAAGAAGTTTGAGAAGCGGAGCGGACCAGGAGAGCGGAGCAAAGTGGAGGGGCTACAACAAGAAATCGCAGTGCTCATGGGCGTCAGTCACCCCAACGTGCTGTGTCTCAAGGACACTTTCGACGAGTCTGACGGCGTGTATTTGGTGCTTGAGTTGGCGCCAGAGGGCGAATTATTTAACTGGATTGTGATGAAGCAGAAGTTGTCCGAGGCGGAAACACGCAAGCTTTTCATCCAGCTATTCCAAGGTATCAAGTATCTGGTGAGTGCTTGACTTACAAACCGCGTTGATGATTATGAGCTGACTCGATACAGCACGAACGCAACATCGTTCATCGGGACATCAAGCCGGAGAACATTCTTCTCGTCGACAAACAGCTCACTGTCAAGATTGCCGATTTTGGGCTGGCGAAGATCATTGGCGAAGAATCCTTCACAACAACACTGTGCGGCACACCGTCTTATGTCGCCCCCGAGATCCTGGAGCAGACCAATCGTCGACGGTACACTCGAGCTGTTGACGTGTGGAGTTTAGGCGTCGTGCTCTACATCTGTCTCTGTGGCTTTCCACCCTTCTCGGACGAGCTCTATTCCAAAGAGAATCCATACTCGTTGAGCCAGCAGATCAAGATGGGCCGATTTGACTACCCATCTCCGTACTGGGACTCGGTCGGCGACGCTGCTCTCGATCTCATTGACCGCATGCTCACCGTCGATGTGGAAAAGCGTATCACCATCGACGAGTGTCTTGAGCATCCTTGGACCACAGCTCGCACCATCAACCCAGCCGATAGCACCGATGGCCTGACTGGTGCGATCAGTAGTCTTGATTTCTCCATGCGCAAGCCCCAGCGGGAACGCACTATGCTTGCGTCAATCAACGACGTGAAGGTCTCTCGCATCATCGAGACACAGCCAGATGCACCTCCGGTCAAGGTGTGGGAGAAGAACTCTCAATCACACTTCCTTACACAGCGCCCAGCGGGCCAACAGAAGAAGAAGAAGAAGAAGGTAAACGGACACTTCGAGCAAACAGTGGAGCCAACGCCAGATGCTGCACGCGATCCCAAGGAGTTTATGGAGATGGGAGGTAAAGGGGATCAGACGCTCTTCGAGGCGCCGGAGAATGGAGCCAGTATCTACCCCGATGAAACGACGATCAAGGCTGGTGCTCCGCGTGGAGAGTAGAGTAGAGCTGTGCGCGGACATTGAAATTGCAGGAGGTGCCGGGGTACCTGCAGCTTGACGATGGAATGTACAGTACAAGACGAATTTGATGGTGTGTACGTTGATATGGGCGCTGGTCGCGCGGTACACAGCGGGCAAGTGAGGTAGTAGTGTCAGACCGGCGACTGGCCCGGAGCACACGATCGAACTTTCAGATGGCTATGAAGTAGCAGTCACTTCAAATCACATCTTTCATCCTCGCTGTGCACTCTATTGACTTTCAGTCCGATGTATACAAATGTGATGTGAAAACAATCAATCATGTATGAGAACGAAATACCCCTGTAAGAGCAATAACGCGAAGAGGGAACGCCGCGTCGAGGCGCGTGCCATTACACTTTCATCGTCATTGGAGTGTGGGAGACACTTCGTCCTCCCATTGAACATTACAACATCATGGGCACCACACGCTCACCGCCGTCGTCGACCCAAAAGTCATCGCAGTCGAAACAACAATCTATTTCGAGGTTCTTCACGCCCAAGCCTGGAAATCAGAAACCAACGCCGAAGGACATTCCGCCTCAACGACCTTCACTGGAAACAGCCCCAGAGGCAGAAGAAGATAGTCTGTTCGTGGAGGGAGACAAGGTCAATGGGGCTAACAACACGTCCTCCACAGCCAAACGGGCAGCCGAGGACGATGAGACGCCGCAACCCGTGCAGAAGCGGCAGAGGGCAAGCTCAGATGATGGCAAGCAATCTCAACGTGTATCGCCAGGGCTAGAGCGTGAGAACAGCGGCAAGAGAGCTCAAGTCCCTGCGAGAACGTCCAAGTACGCTTTCTCCAGCTCGATTGACTCCGTCACAGACCCTCTGGCTGAGGAGGCCGACGACGAGAAAACCCGACAGCTCAAGGCTCGTCTGCACCAAAAGTTTGTTAAGAAGCTGGGACGTCCCGACAGTATAGCGAATATCAAGCGGCGGAGTGGTTTCATTGATGAGGAGACACAAGCGGGTGAAGATGATGGACTAGACGATGAAGATGAAGAGGAGGCTCCAGCAGCGCCAAAGAAGGGTGGCAGAAAGATTCCTGCCTCAAGAAAGGGCAAGCTCACACCCCTCGATCAGAAGGTGGTGGACTTGAAGCGCAAATACCCAGATGTGCTGCTTATCGTTGAAGTCGGCTACAAGTATAGATTGTATGGAGAAGACGCCCGAGTGGCGTCCAAGGTCCTGTCCGTCGTGTGCATTCCTGGCAAGATGCGATTCGACGAGCATCCATCCGAAGCTCATATGACGAGATTTGCTGGTGCCAGCTTTCCTACTCACCGACTGCATGTACACGTGAAACGGCTCATCAATGCTGGCTACAAGGTCGGGATTGTGAGACAGCTAGAAACAGCCGCCCTCAAGGCTGCAGGCACCAACAAGGGCAAATTGTTCGAGAGAGACCTCACCAATTTGTATACCAAAGCAACATACATCGATGACGAAGAAGAACTAGACACGACGCTGGCGGGAGCTGAAGGAGGCGCTCCTGCTTCAGGCCACCTTCTGTGTCTGACAGAAAGCTACCCCAAAGGTGTCGGATCAGACGAGAAAGTTCAGATTGGTCTCATCGCTGTGCAGCCTGCTACAGGAGAGATCATCTATGACGACTTTGAAGATGGCTGGATGCGAAGTGAGCTGGAGACACGTCTGCTACACATCTCACCGGCCGAGTTTGTGATTGTGGGCGAGGTTTCCAAAGCGACCAAGAAGCTTGTACAGCATCTGTCTGGAGGCGACGACGCTCGACTCGAGTGGAAAGACAGGCCCAAAACCATGGCCGCTCAGGCCTACAGCGACATCACGAAATTCTACGCCGACAAGATGAAAGCAGGAGAGCCTCCTTCAACACAAGTACAATCCTCGCAAGACACTGGCACGCTTTTGGATAAGGTCCATAAGTTGTCGGAGAATGCTACGATCTGCTTGTCAGCTATGATCACCCACCTTACAGAGTATGGTCTGCAGCATGTATTCGATCTTACGAAGAGCTTTCAATCTTTCAGCGCGAGATCACATATGCTGCTCAACGGCAACACGTTGACCAGTCTCGAGGTCTATCGCAACCAGAGTGATCAAGCAGAAAAAGGCAGTCTGTTCTGGACGCTGAACCACACGCAGACACGTTTCGGTCGGAGATTGCTGCGCAAATGGGTTGGCAGACCTCTGCTAGATCGTGCGAGGCTGGATGAACGTGTTGCGGCTGTCGAAGAGCTCAGAGAAGGCGCCGGGCAGGCAGGTGTCGAGCGTATCAATCGTCTTCTCACCAAAACCAAAGCAGACCTGGAACGGACACTGATTCGAATATATTACAAGAAATGCGCTCGATCTGAACTGCTGCAGTTCTTACAGACTCTGCAAAGCGTGGCCCAGGAGTATCATTTTGTCAATTCGCCAGCCGATGCAGGCTTTCGTTCCAACATGATCAACGAAGCCATTTTCTCGCTGCCGCAGATATCTGATGATGTGCTCGACTATCTCGGACGAATGAATCTGCAAGCTGCCAAAGAGAACGACAAGTACAACTTCTTTCGCAGCGAGCACGAGACCGAGGACATCACAGACCACAAGTGCGGCATTGTGGCTGTAGAGCATGACCTTAATGAATACAAGAAGACGGCAACTGCGCTGTTGAAGCGAAAGGTGCCGGTATCATACATAACGGTGGCAGAGATCGACTACCTCATTGAGCTCGACAATACCCAGCTTAAGAACGTTCCCGCCACGTGGACGAAGATCTCGAGTACGAAGAAGATGAGTCGCTTTCACCCACCAGAAGTGGTTAAGCTGCTGCGCGAGCGTGATCAACACAAGGAATCTCTTTCGAATGCTTGTGATGCCGCGTTCGCTTCTCTCCTCACTGCAATTGGCTCCAAATACCAAGCTTTCCGCGACTGCATACAGTCCCTGGCTCTACTCGACTGTCTCTTGTCGCTGGCATCTGTAGCCCAACAACCCGGATACTGTAAGCCTACTTTCTCCGATAGTCCCGGCATCTCCATCACCGCCGGTCGACATCCGATGGTGGAGCAGTTGCTTCTCGACAATTTCGTCCCCAATTCCATTGACCTTGCTGGCAACGCTACACGAGGTCTCCTCATCACCGGACCCAATATGGGTGGCAAGTCCTCGTACGTTCGCTCCGTTGCTCTGATCGCCATCATGGCTCAGATCGGATCGTACGTCCCGGCAGAGGCTTGCGAGCTTGGTTTGCTCGATGCTGTTTTCACTCGCATGGGGGCTTTCGACAACATGATGAAGGGTGAATCTACATTCATGGTTGAGCTCTCGGAGACCAGCGATATCTTGAAGCAGGCTACGCCTCGAAGTCTTGTCATACTGGATGAGCTCGGTCGCGGAACGAGCACGCATGATGGTGTTGCCATCGCGCAGAGTGTGTTGCAGCATATGGTCATGGTGCAGAAGAGTTTGACCCTGTTCATTACACACTACCAATCAATGGCTCGCATTGCAGACAGTATGAATGTGGCTGACGGAGAAGCTAAACCATTGAAGAATGTGCACATGACTTTCACAGAGAACACTGCATCGAAGGCGGATGCGGCAGAGAAAGAAATCACGTTCTTGTATGAGGTTGGCGAGGGTGTCGCACATCGCAGCTACGGTCTCAATGTCGCGAGGCTGGCAGGCTTGCCGAAGAGTTTGCTTGACGAGGCTGCTCGCAGGTCAAAAGCCATGGAAGAGGAGGAGGCGAGGAGACGAGTCACGTATTTGGCGAAAGCTCTGGCGGGACTGGTGAGTGAGGGTAGCGAGGTTGCGCTGGAGCGGCTCGTGAATGGTATCGAGCAGCTGTAAAGAATGAATGTATAGAGTAGAGTAAGCTGTAAGCGATAGCGATGCATCCATACCACGAACCTGTATCAAAATCTCACCCACCACCCTTGTCATATAATACCGTACGGGCAAGAGAAACGCAGGGATTGGGGAGAAGCGGCAGAATTACCTTATCTCCAAATCCACCTACTAAAGGTTACTAGTATTTGCCGACAGCTAGCGACATCGCACTGGAATTCTTTCTTTCACTTCACTTAATTTCACTTCACTTCACTTCACTTCACTTTACTCTTACCTTACAACTTTGCATATACATACTTATACACATAGATACATATACATAGATACCCATCATGGGTTCCGTGGGTTTCCCGCCTGGAGAAGAAGCCGGTGAACGCCACCACTTTACATCTCAAAGCGTATGCGTCATCGGAGGGGGACCGAGTGGGATTGCTGTTGCGAAGTAAGTTCATGTTGTTCACCATGTGTATCTGTTATCTGTCTTATTATATATATATATACCGATATTGAAGATTAATTTTTTCTTTAAATAAATAGATATCTCCTCGCAGAAAATCACTTCTCTCGAATCGTCGTCTACGAACAACGTTCCACCGTCGGCGGATTGTGGAATTATACTCCTTGTGATGTTGAGGATGTGGCTGCTGCTAGGGATATGAGGATTCCGCAGACGAAGCCGTATTTGGAAGAAGAAGAAGAAGAAGAAGAAACTGAAGAAGAACGAGGAAGAAAAGGAAAAGGAAAAGGAAGAGGAGGTGATGTTCTCACGCCCGTCTACTCCCGTCTGGAAACCAACATTCCACGAGATTTGATGGGATTTTCCGATTTGGCGTGGAAAAACGATTTGCAGCTGTTTCCCAAACATGAGGATGTATTGCAGTATTTGAAAGAATATGCGGAAGATGTGCTGCAGATTCCTGGCTTGGTGGAGTGTGGAGTGAAGGTGGTGAGTGTGGAATTGGTGCCAACGGAAAAAGAAAATTCAAGGGGAAAATGGGAGGTTACGACCACAAAGTCCTTTCAGCAGGATGATCAAGAAGGAGAAGAAGAATCCAAAACCGAAATCTTCGACGCCGTCATCTGCGCTTCGGGTCATTATGATGTTCCCTACATCCCCTCCGTACCCGGAATCGAAGCGTGGAATGCACAATATCCGAATCGAATCACGCATTCGAAATTCTATCGATTACCAGAAAATTATACGGGGAAAAAAGTTATTGTCGTGGGGAATTCGGCCAGTGGGGTGGATATTGGAGCTCAAGTGGCGAAATGTTGTAAAGGACGATTAATCATGTCTTCGCGATCCGAGTCGTTTTTGAAAGTCCCCGATACTGCTGCTGCTGCGAAGGCGAAAGAAGAGCAGAGGTATATCGGAAAACCGGAGATTGTAGAATATCTTCTCGATGATGAAGAGGAAAAAGAAGAAGGCAAACGAAGCGTAAAATTCTCAGACGGAACCATCGAATCCCACATCGACGCCATAATCTACTGCACAGGATATTTCTACTCGTACCCTTTTCTCGAGAAGCAGAAGAAGAAGAAGAACAAAACAAAAACTCCTCCTCTGCATCCCCCCGTCACCACCACGGGCGAACGCGTAGAAAATCTCTTTCAACACATTTTCTATCGGCCCCAACCCACTCTCTCCTTTGTCGGCCTCAATCAAAAAGTCATACCGTTCCCTATGGCTCAAGCCCAAGCAGCCGTCATCGCTCGAGTTCTCTCGGGTCGTCTGGCTTTACCCGACGAGAGCGTGATGAAAGAATGGGAAGAGGAAACTCTTCAAATGAATGGTTCGGGGAGAGGATTTCACGTGTTTGCATTTCCCAAGGATGCGGAACATTTGAATTTTTTGCATGATTGGGCTATGAGTGCGCAGCAGCAGCAGCAGCAGCGGCGAGAGGTGGGGAAAGCTCCGCCGGTGTGTGGTGAGAAATTGTATTGGATTCGGGAACGGTTTCCGAGTATTAAAAAGGCTTTTGCGGATTGTGGAGAGGAGAGGCATCAGGTGAGGTCTTTGGAGGAGATTGGATATGATTTTTTGAAGTGGAAAGAGGAGCAGAAGAAGGGGGAACATGTGCTTTGATGCGGTTGTGCAAAGTATGTTGATGTGGGACTTATACATGCCTAGGTATACATGATAGATTTGTGAATGTTGCTGTCTGATTGATTACCTCTGTTCATAATGTTTTCTTCTGCTCTGCTCCATCTAGCACATCTTCTCCTTTGTCTTTTTCTCCTCTTCTATTAACTGAACCACTCAGCCACTCCCAGGTTCAAAATGCCAATCAACTGGCAACGACTTGCTCAAATGCAAGAACATCTCCAACTCCAATTATTCCTCAAGCGACTCCATTCCAAATCCCACTGTGCCCGACGAAGAGCAAAACGAGGACATGGAACCTCATACGTATGAAAAGAAAAAGAAGAAGAAGAAAAAAAAAGAAAAAACCCCCCTTCCCATCTCACCCCGTAAATGGAATCCACTAATTGATAACTAACCCCCAGACCATCAACCCAACCGAACTCGAAATCCTCCAAACCCCCCATTTCAACCCCTCTTCCGCAGGATGGCGACCCTATCCCTCCCGCAACATCCCTCTTCACCAAGCCTTCGCACAGCTTCATGACGCTCCTGTAGAAACTCCAGAAACCCTACTCGCCGCCACACGCATCAGAGCTTTCCTGCACAGTAACGCGCCCGTCACATGGGATCTCTGCATTAAAATTTTTAATGATTACGATATCGTGCTCTTCCACCGCACTTTGCAGCGTCGCGTCTATCTGCGTTGGTTGCCATACTCTGAAATTCCCGCTTTGGTTGCGATGCGAGGAGAATTATCCTGTATTGGTTTGACGCAACCGCAGGATACAGGAGGTATGATGATGATGATGATGATGATGCATGCGGGAGGAAACAACCTTCTCCCGCGGATTGTCATCACGTTGCGAGCGGATTTGAATTGGTCGGCGTTGCCGCGGTTGGCGCCACTGGGGACGTTGGTGCATGAGATGTTGCATGCGTATTTTTTGGTCAAGTGTGGGTTTGTAGGTGCGCAGGAGTTTCTGGCCGAGGATGCGTATCATGGGCCTGTGTGGACTGCGGCGGGGAGGTTCTTGGAGGGGAAGACGGGGTTGCATATTGTGGACGAGTGGACTGATCAGGTGCGGGAATGAAGTCAGTAAATTGTCTGACGTTGTTCAAAGAAGCATTTGTATACTCCCTCGCAGGCACACGATCGTCGTTGGATCTCAGCTTCGAATCAAGGTTTGTCACGATACCTAGGCTCTCACTGTTGTTGCGAGGCAGCTTGTAAATATGTACCAGAGGTATTTCGCGACCTATGAGAAATGAATTTCACAGATGTGTACCCAGAAACTGGACAAGCTGCTGATGGCCTCGACTTCGATGTCCGGGAGTCGGGAATATGTCTGCATTGGTATCATTTCGTCCGAGCTTCCGCTCATGCCTATACAAACTGCATCTCAGCATTTGTAGGCCGCTTTCGACGCCTTGCTCTTGCTATCATACAGGGGCGCGAAGCAATGCTGTCGCGCTCTCTTCATCATGTCGCCTTCTTCTCCGTCATCATGCTCGCCAACGCCCTGGTGGAAAGCCTTGCGTCTAGTCCTGTCGTCCCTTCAACAGTCTCTTCGTCACCTTGTCCTTCTCAATGATGTAGACATGTGCGCCCCAACCACTCAGTGCATCACGATCCACAGCACTCAACAGAGCTTGTGACATGGTCTCAAAGAGATCCTCAGGCCCGAGATCCGGCTCCCACAGACCTTCGCATGTTCCGAAGAGTTGGTCCGAGGCGGTTCCCGCAACGATGAAGTCTTTTGCGAAATCGATGCAGCCAATGGAGTCGAAGCTACAGAAGGCTTATGATCAGTACCCAATTCATCTAGCTCATAGAATCCAGATATAGGACAAGGCATAACTCACCCACAGATAAACGGTTTCCCCGTCTTACTGTCCAGTCCAGCCACAACAGGAGAGATGAACCAAGGGCCAAATCTCTTTTCATACAAACTGCTCGAGACCAGGTTCGCGAATGTTCTCGGGCTGATATCTCTCTCCTCTCGTAGACGGTACATGTTGACTTTGTAACGGAACAGTTCGGAGACCGTGGAGACGTCTGTGGCGAGTCCAGTCAGCCCTAGGTAGGTGGAGCTGCCGAAAGGGAAGATTTTGGGGAAGTTGTTGGAGACTGTGAGAGCTTGGAGTCCCAGGCGCAGATCACAGGCGATGGCTACGCAGTCTTTCCCGACCATTGCTACGCATGCGCCGCCGTCTGTAGGGTTGCTGTTAGTGAATACAGATGAGGAGTGAGTGGTGACAAGACGGACTGATGCTGAACGGCGAACTCATCGTGCCGGTTGTCTGTGCTGGATCGAGGTTTGTGCGGTGATTGTTGCTGTCGCTATGTCGAAGGGGTGGAGCGGAGTTTTGGGGGCGGAGATGGGGTCGGGATGTGTTGTTGGCGATGAGAGAGAAAGGTAGGTGTTGTTGTGAGAGGTTGGCTGTCGTTGATGTTCAGGCAGCTGGAGCTGGCGTCGACACGCGATGAGCTATCCACCTGCCCTAACCCTAACCCTAACATCAGGTGGAGCCAAACGCGGCGCTTTCCCGCTCCGACCTCTTCACCTCTCTCCATCCATCCCATCTCTCTCTCACGTTCAATCCATTGGCTTTGTACCACCCACAATGGCAGCAGCAATGGAATCACAGATTCGGCTGGCGCAGCAACTTCCTCCGCGGCTCCTCAACTTTTTCAAGAAATATCCTCCGCCACAAATCCGAACAGCGACGACACCATCCACCCTCACAGACAGCAGCAGCAGCAGCAGCGATAGCCCGGCCGCAGTCACGGAAACTACAATGACAGACTCCTCCTCGGGGCTCACAGACAAAAAATCGCACAACCCATTCCTCCCATTCAAAAATCCTCGAACCGGTCTCTGGCACGGTCCCGCCTACAGTCTCCGACGCCAAGCAGATCTCTACAAATTGGCCAAAGCACATTTCGTGCTGGACTTGATGCCTATAGCGCCGAAACATCCTGAATTAAAGGCGCAGAAGAGGCTGGAGAAGGGACTGTTGGTACAAGGGACGGGCGAGGGAAAGAGAGTGAAGGGTAAACTGTGGGAGAGGCAGTTACGGTCCAAGATGGATGAGAGGAGGCAGGCGATGGAGGGTATGAATGCGATGGTTAAGAACTGGAAGGAGAGAGGGCACGGGAGGGGATGGAAGAAGTGGCCGAAATAAGGCAGGTAGTAAAGATGCGTAGGATCAGATTACGAGGACATTCGAGCATTGCTGAGAAGGGAGCTGGAGCGGTTTAGGTGGAGCGTGTCATGCCTTTGGTTTCTGTAGAAAGCTACTGGAATGGTGGTCTATGGACGGTTGTGTCGAGCTGGGACTCACGCGTCCACATTCACCCTCGAACGCTCTAGTCTGCAGCACTCCCGCACAAGAGCAGTCAGGAAACTCTGCCTCCGGCTACGATCGGACCCGCTCTAGAAAGCTCAACAATGAGTGGCAGCAAACTTATGTACAACACATCACCAAGAGAAGTTTCACACTTCGTTTGTACAGACTGACACTTGCAAACACTAAATTGCATATATGGAGGGAAGTATGTCATTCCAACTCCACTCCACTATCGCAGGTACCTTTCTACTATACGCATACATCCATGACCCTTATAACCATCACTGGACAACTCAACAGCGCCGCCCAAGCCGTATATTCGCGCTCACGTAGCGTCGAATGCAGCTCCCAAGCACTTCTCTCAGTAGTCTGTCGACTATGGCGACGCTGGGATTGACGGATGTCGGGCCCGGTTCCAGATTCAGCCAGATTGATAGCTTCTTTGTTGGAGCCATGGAATGTGGCACTCAGTTATACAGCAAATCCGCTACTCGCTTCTAGACCACCTTATTTCGATAACTGAACTTCATTGACATTCGACCCTGACAGACATAGGTGACAATGCAGCTCTCAAGAAGCAGCTCTACGACAGTGCGCTCAATCAGAGCAACACAGAGGGCATCAAAGTCTCAAACACCATCAACGCTATAAAACTCCAAGCTGCCGTCTTGAAGACGGAGAGGTCGAAACTAAAGCCTCTTCGCAAAAATATTGAGGCATAAGGGAAAGGCGGTCACGAAGGTTGGTGTTCGTGGCATTGCCATCATGGACATCCCGAGCATGGCTCACTACAGACGTGCGCTGTACCACGTAGAGTCGAACTTCTATCGTCTCGACAACGCCCCTTTCCCGCGACGCCACGAATATCAGCCAGACCTTTCAGCGATCCCAGTATTGAGCGGCTGTGTACCCTTCAGTGGATTTGGAGTATTCACGGCTCTGCGCAAGCCGAGGGTAAGACCGGACCCTTCTCGTCCTTCCCCCGGGAACGAGTACCTCCAGCCTAGCATTGCAGTGGTCTTCTTCTTTTTCGTAATGGGCAGAAAGAACGAGCACGACAACACACCCACATGTAGTCTTAGGTAGCACTCTCTATAAGATACACACATAAGAGCTCTCTCCGTTCTTAACTTTTATGGGATTAACAACTTCTTCACTCTCTTGTTACAGGGAAGGGGAGGGAAGTCTAGAACAGCAGTACGACGAGGTATACGCAAATATTTTATACGTGTCACTTTAGTTTCTGATATAGTCTTGATGAAGAATCGCGAGGACTCTGAGAAAGGAGTACTAGAGTTGTTTTTTGATGATGATGAAGCAGTTCTTATTCCTATTGATAAGGCAGATTGAATTTTCGTAGCCCCAGTAGCTCTTAAAGCTCGACGACGATGTTGTTTTGCAGATGTCCTCATATTATGACCTGCTCTATTGTGGCATATATGTATGTACCTAGCTAGTTCCCGGCCAGGCCTGTAGTGCCAAGACTTGTACTACTGTATCATAAACTGCTTGGCGTAAAAAGAACAAACCCCATCTCTCCACGAAAGAACCATGATATTGCCACCACCGCTGGTCTACCACTACATGAATCTCCACGAGTGAGGCAGGTGATATTTTACAGGGTGCTGACTACAGTACCCGTTCCAATCCAGAAAAAAACCCCGATAAAAAGGCAAAACAAAAAAAAAAGAAATGTCCAAATTCCTCGACTACTACCACCTCCTCAACATCCCCGAGGAGAAACGCAACAACAACAACAACAACAACAACAACAACAGCAAAATCGGACAACCAGCAACCCTTATCCCTCCCCACGAACTTCGACAAGCCTACAAGCGTGCTCTACTCCACCACCATCCCGACAAGCAGAAGAAGAAGAAAACCCAAGAATCTACTTCTTCTCCAACGACATATCCTCCTCCTGCTGCAACCATCGATGAAATTACCGAAGCCTATCGCGTTCTGGGAAATGCCTCTGAGCGTGCGAAATATGACGTGGAATTACAGAAGTGGAAGACGATGAATAATAATATTCATCATCATAATAATCAACATCAAGCGGATGTTATCATCACAACGCGCCATACGGGAATAGAAATTGTAGATTTGGAAGACCTCGATTTTGAAGTCGGAGGATTAGAAAACGAAAAAGACGCTACTGCAACTGCAACTGCGACAGCGACTGGAATCTGGAAACGTGCATGTCGATGTGGCAGTATTCCTGCGTTTGTGGTGACGGAAGCGGAATTGGAAAAATCTGCGGATGAGGGAGAGTTGGTGACGGGTTGTAAAGGGTGTAGTTTGTGGTTGAAGGTGATGTTTACTGTTGATGATGATGATTGAAAAAAAAAGGAAAAAAAAAGAAAAAGAAAAGAAAACAAAGAAAAGAAAAAGGGCTGCCTGCTGGGAAGGGAGATTTCCTTTTTTTTTGTCTAATCTGAAGGATCTCGAAAGAAAAAGAAGAAGAAGAAGAAAAACCTTTTTTCACTCGCGAGGCGTCCGACACTACCTACTTACTACTTACTACTACTGCTGCTGGCGGCGTGAACTGAATTTGTTTTTTCCCATCGCGATAAAAAAGAGCCCGACGCGATACTGCTGGTCCCCCCGGGGGAGTACCTTACCTTATATTGTCTCCCATCCATCCATCCCATCCGCTTCTCTCCAACCGGTTCGTACCTATCTACCTACCTGGTACACACGGAATTTACGTTCCCGGCGATAACATGACAAAGGTACATACTCCGTCTCCCGGCGGTCGTTAGCAGCAGGACTCCCGTCCATCGAATAGTTAACATCACATCAGACTACCTACCTACCTACCTACCTACCTTACCACGATCTCAGCCGGCATAGAACTACCTCTGCTGCATCACTACTTCTGCTGTGTGTCCAGCAGAGCCTCTCCTCCCTTTCCTTCATCATCATCATCATCATCAGATTGTCAAAGCATAGATGGATATTTGCAAATGTTGCAAAAATGGGAGGATTGAAGAATGACAAGGATGAAAGAGGTTGGAGAGCTTCTACACTACCTTACCTGTATCTGCACGCGGATGCCATATATCATCAAGACTTGTATGAGTTCCGCCAAATGATTCGGCGAGTAGCAACAAAGCTCAATTAGGAAGTACTGTAGATAGAGTACCTAGATTGGGGTGCTCGCTCTGCTGCAAGTCAGGATTTGTACCTGTGATTACTAATACTCATCAATCCTTTTCATTATCCGTCACTCGCGTCAATCGCATCTCCCATGTAAACAGCAAGCCGCAGACGTCTGCGCGAACTGGTGCTTCCTCTTGCCTAGGATTGATCTTCACTTTCATTACTCTTGCTGTCCGTGGGGTCTAATCGCGCGTCCGCACCAGCAGTGGAACTCCAATGCCGCCATTTGGCCAACACCTTGGTCGGTACCGGGAGCTGGCTGCTGTCGGAGGTAGGCGGTCGGGTCTAAAAGCGCATGGAAAATTCCTCTTCTCAACAACCACCTCTTTTGCTAGCCAGCAGATTTTCTCATGCTGGGAATGAGTTTCGAAATCATCATTAGGACTGCCGCTATGCTGCAGATCAAGTGGCTACCAGAGTCCCCCGTATCGTTTGCTGGCAAGTATCCACGCTTTTTGTCGTTCAGAATGGTGTGACAGCAGGTAATAGATCAGCTGGCTGCCCGTGCCGGTGAGGATAGACCGTGATTAGTATTACTAATGGTGGCTCGGGATTGCGCGGGAAAGATCAAATTGCTCGGAATGCTCGACTGTGAACCAGTAACATGATGACGAAGCCTCCCAACCCTTTTTGACAGTATCATCCTTGTGCTTGGTCATGTAGACCCAGGAGGAAAAGCCTACGGTCTGCGCGAGGATGTCCTGATGAAGATTTAAACGCTGCAGGAGGAAAGTAGAGCCCGCTACCAGTGATTTCTGCAGCGTTCGTGTCGATCCAGAGAAGCATGCGCTCGAGCATTCCATTCAGACCGAGAGCTTGTAGGCCTCCTCGTAGACTGACCATGCGTTGTAGTCCTGTCATATGCGTGTGGAAGATTTCTCGTTGGCCGAAAAGTAGCTCAAAGGTAGCCATTTTGGCAACAGCCGCAATCATTCGATCGCTGGTCGCTCGACCTCGAGGACCGTGGTCCATCATCGCTCGGTTCACTTCTTGAATGGCCATGCCGCGGAGTTGTAGCATGTTGATATTGTGCGAACCTTGTCCTCGCAATTTGGAATAGTGTGCTGCTGCAACGAGCATTAATGCGTGAAGTGTTGCGTGGTCGGTGAAGGCCAGACCGAGAAGATGGATTCGAATGGTTTGTCTCGTGGCCTCGTCGGTTCCTGGCAGGTCAACTGCCATATATTTACAGTAGTGATCCTAGGTGAAATGTTAGCATGTGATTCGTGGCAACATCGTGCTGCACATTCGCACATACCATGACGGGGCGCAGAGAAGAGTGCCATGCCTCCGGATACACCTCCAAGGGATTGAGCATCGATAACGGGCTGGATGCTGTTGGTGATGATGGTGAAGAGGCCTCGGGACTACTCGTCTCTGTCTCTGAGCACGAACGAGTGGACGACTCCCCCGAGTGGTTTCGACTGACGGAGGTACTTGGCGTCTGTGATGGCTGGTCGGAGCATTGCTGTGTCTGTCGTGCTTGTTCTGCGACTCGCTGTCGTTGCTTTTCGTGCTGCTTCGTGGTAACATGACTGCGAACATTTCTCCTCGTCTGCGCGTTTTTTGCATCTTGAGGATGTGAGAAGTTGAGAAAGCGAAAGTCAATGTTATCCGGCGTGGCAGAGATGCGCGTGTTGCCTTGAGAATGGTCAGAGTCTGGCTACGTGCAGTGCTTTTGTGCACGTGAGGTGTATGATACAGAGCAAGAACATACTGTCGGAGCGGGTAGAAGCCGGAGAGGGAGGTCCACTTGCCGCAGATTGACCTCTGGAGAGCTCGGCGGGACGATGGCTGCTGACCATGACTGCTTCTGTTGCTGAAATGTTCGCGCGGGGCGCAAATGGCTTGGAAGAGAGTTGCTGTGTGAAGTCAAAATCACGACATTGGTAGAAGATATACTCCCATCTATATCAGTCAATTCACGGCGTCCGGCATCATGTTCGAAGCTGGCAGGGGCACATGGCTCCAATACATTCGTGGCCGCGACATCTATTGGGGATATGGTGGCGACCAGCTGGTGCCGGTGCACGCCCATGAGGCAACATGTTCTCACATAGTGTCCATTCTCGGACAGTCGCACCAGGCCGTCCGGCAATGGGCGCAGTGGCTCTTCAATGGGCGGGAGAGAGAGAAGAAAGTAGGCGTGAGCGCGAAAGTGCAATCAGCCCGCCCTGCATGTTCATTGGCCTGAGGCGCTAACACGATGCAGACACTGTAGCGCGTGGTCTGTGGGCCGTCCAGCACGCTCAAACAGGAAAGATCTGTTATTGCCCTGTTGGGAAGACTCTCCCCGCTGCGAGCCTGCGAACGGCCCAAGGGTTGACCTACCGGTAACGCCTCAGCCGCCAGCGTGTCCAAGTCCCACGAGTCGATTGTCGACATGGCCACTTCTGCGTGGCCACTTTTTTCGAGGCTGGACTGCCTATACTCTCTCATTGGCTCCACGGCCTATTTCGAACGGCCCTTGCTGAGCTGCATGGCCCAGTGAAGTACAAGAGGGCCGAAGCGGACATGATAGACGAGGCGGGCTCCCGGAATTCCCAAAACGGGCCTTCCAGAAGCATGATCTTCGATGCAGTCGCACGCTCACGAGAGCAGCGAGCGGCCGGGTGAAGTGATGAAGTGTCGCAGGCGTGCAGGAAACGGCGAGGCGGCTGTCGTCCAGGTGAGGGAGCATGCTGTCGTCGGTACCCGTGGACCGCTGGATGCAACGACGCCCGTTCATGCACACGGCAGAGTTGGGCAAGACACCACAGGCATGGCCGGTAGTGGTGGGGTGGGGTGGTATTTATTTCCAAAGTGTCACTCTGCTTGTCGGGCTCGCTTGGGAAGTGGAGGTGGGAGTGGTGGGAGGAGTGTACCTTGTCGGTGGTAGGTGGGAGTGGTGGGAGCTGTGGGAGGGGAGTAGAAGAATAGAACAACTAGCGACGGGAAGGAACGCGCCAGACTTGGCAAGTGCGTTTCGTCATGCTCATGCACAACACGTCGGATCGTCGGATGCTTCAACCCAGTGTCCAGCATGTCGGAAAAGGTGCAAAGCCACGCAGTCGGGTGGAAGATTCCAATCGTTCTACAGTATATATCAGGTAGTACCACCGATATTCACCCAGGGCTGTGTTGTTGGTCTCCTCGGCGGTAGATATATGTAGTAGATACATGCAGTAGATACATGTGTAGTGATGGTCGTATAACAGAGTCGGAAAGCGAGCACAGCACAGCACCAATACCCAGAACGGAACGACTAAGCACGGGACGGTGAGGCGCGGGCGCGGGCGAAATGCGAGGACGGGAACGAGGGTCCTCCTCTCGAACCAGGATCCGCCGCATTCCGCAGCATCCAAAATATATCTGCCTTGCGAGGAGTCTTGCTTGATGACGGAAGCTGTAATATACAAGAATAGAGTGCGTGTAGATCAAAAAGAAACACAAATTCATGCGACCTGCCGTCTGGGTCTCTAGCTGGTAACACGACAGCTCGCAGGACCCACGGACGAGTCACGACAATTCACTGGACTGGGAGCTGGGAGCTGGGAATTGGGGTGAACAATACCTTAATTCGATATCCGGGAAGAAGTGGATCATCACTACCACCATCATCAATATCATTATCAATATCATCATCATTATCATCATCATGTCGGCACCTGGGAATACCACGACGACCACGACCACGACCACGACGGCCACCACTACCACTCCTACCACTCCAACGGGAGACCCAAAGCAGCATGTCAAGTCGCACAGTGGACGCCGTCAAAGCAGGAACAAGAAACAACCGGATCCATTTCTGGACTTGCCAGACGACGTGCTCAAGCAAGCAGCAGCAGGAGCAGCATCAACGCCATCTCCGAAAAGCGACAATCAACCACCACACTCGCTTTTAGTACATGTAAGTACTACCTACCTTGCCTGACCTCTCCTTCCATGTGGGGTACAGTACAGTAAACTAACTACCCACCGCAGCTCTTCTTCACCCCAATCAGCGTCATCAGCTTCATCCTCTCCCTCTTCCTCATCGAGCGCCAACAACGACAATGGCGCTACCAACAACAACTCCAAGTCCAACAACAACAACAACAACAAAACCCCACAACCGCCCAATCCCAATCCGGCAGATGGCTCCTCTCCGGTCCAGAACCCTATCAAGAATCTCCCGAAACAACCTGGCATCCACGCCTCTCCTGGAGAAGGCGCGGAATCGCCAAGATGCAAATCTCAGATGTCTTGGAGATGAAAGGGAGGGTTGCTGTGGCGATTGCAGTGTGGATGGCTGTTGCGGTGGGGGTTTGCGCGTATGGGATTCGATGGTTGTGGGGTTGGATGATTTGATGGGTTTGTACCACTTGTTTGAAATGAATAGATGAATGAGTGAGATGAGGATGGGTGTATGGGACATGAATTCCCTTTCCTTTTTTTTTCTTTTTTTTTGACAGTTTATCAGCGATTTCCATTTCCTTCTTCTAAATAAAGCTCATTCAGCCAGATAGACAGAGAACCAAAAAGGAGTATGGATTGGGGAGGGGGGTGATTTTTTTTGGGGCGAATCGACGACTTTTGATTATGATCTTTTTGGGAGAGGGGGGCGAGGGAGGAGTTCTCTCATCATTGTCCCCAGGACTGGTCAACTGGTGAATTACAGGTAGGTAGGAGGTAGGTAGATGGGTACATACCTAAATATACCTGTACCTGTCAAACTTGAGCGCTAAGGGTATCGAGAGTACCTGCAAGGGGTTCGCAAAAGTAGTGACATTACGCTAGTATTCTTAGCATATTCACATACTGTTCAATCTACTATCTAGACGCGTTTTTTCTATACAACCAAGCCGATATTTACTAGGAAATACAGTAGAGAGGGAGTAGGCTCTAGGGAATTCAGAACACTAAAAATTACTGTATTCTGTAATAAGATGGAGTAAGTAGTATGAAAAACAGCGTAATGTCACTTCTTTTGCAAACCCCTTGCCTGCAACCTGTACACATGTACATGTAAGTAGGTACTGACTCATGTCCTCTACCTGTCAAGTAGAATCTCTATACCTGCCTACTACCAACTCGCGGGCCTAAGAGTAAGGTACCTAGTATATAGGAGGTAGATAGCGCTACGAAGCAGGAGGTATAGACGACAATCTCCATATTTCGAATTCATATGTATATACTCTGCTTATTTGTACCTCCTACTTAGGCAAATCATCATCAGAGGACTTCCATGTTCCTGCATACCTACCTATACTAGGTCTCCATACTACAGTACCACTACCAGCAACCTCCGAAGGTACGGTACCTATACATACATACATACCTAATAGTAATCAGATAAGAAGCCCTATTTGCTTGCTTCCTCGGATATATAGCGTACCTTTGTCAATTTTCTAATACAGTGTTTTTACTCTCTACTGTTCAGAATGTACTTACTTTTTTTTGGCGCGCGCGAAGTTGATTGGTGTTTTTGTTATAGGTATATAAGTATTAAGCGGCGCAAAAGCTGATCTTCGTCGTCGTTGTCGTCATTCACGTAAGGTAAGTTTTCCAGTCAATCGTGAGACTTCTTAGGAAGAAGGAGGTAGGAGTCGTTTGAAAGCGTCAAGTTATAGCTCCTATATGCTGCTGGAATCCTTGCTTACTCTCTCTCTCTCTCTCTCTCTCTCTCTCTCTCTCTCTTTCTTTCTAGAGTGTTAATTTCGTTAATAAGATAATTTAGCTAATTCGGGAGAGGTGACAGGTACGTCTTGTTGAGAACCCTCTGGTCTTAGTTTTTTCTAGGAATGTGGTCGAGTGTTACCCGCTATACGAGGTTAGATGTTAGTGGCCGAGTGCTCCAGATGTGTTTCGAAACTACCTACCTTACTGTCCCGATTGTAGGCGATGGAGGACCTCTCTGGGAACCAACAAAGTACAGAGGTAGTACGGCCCATGTCCATCTACTGCTGATACATACAGTAGTGTCAGTAGCAACAGTCCAAAGGTATTCTATTCGACAGGCATGTCGTGCCAGTCCTTCAATGTACATGTGCATTAAAAGAAAGGACCTCGTCCCAGCTGAAAGAGATGACCAGATACCCTCGCCACAGACACTATAGCGCCCAGGGAGAATGTACATTAGACGCTGTCAAGTTGGAGTACCTGGTAGCCATGTTCTTCTGTAACATCTGACAGCTCCTTGACAGGTAATATACTGTAGGTACCAAAGCGATGGTGTATGTGTACCACCACCCGTTCGCTGTGGTGTATAGTATGGCGGACAGCCACTGAGGCGCTTCTCTCGCCATTGCGTGACATTTATTTCTCAGCCTTTGCGCGTATGATGGGTGCATGTACATGTACTTCACCATGAGAGACAAGGAGGGACAACTCCTGACATGGTATGCAAGGTCAGGTACCTAAGTTTCATGTCTGCTTCATGTCAATAGGAGGTAGCCTTTCTTCACCACCAAGGTACCTGTATGGACGCATGTCTCCCTACCGACTACAGGCCACCCTCACCCACACTAGCGACTGCAGTACTATATGGGGAAAGGAGGTTTGTGTATATACTTCGCGCGAGCAGCACGTGTCTAGTCCAGAACTCCAGATCCACGTGCGGGCGTGGTCACTCGCATTCTTGGAGCAGTCCAGAAATGCCTTTGTGACATGAGCGACCGCACAAGTGTCTGAGAGAATAGCCGCACGCGCTCACTCCATTAGTCTGTTAACCGCCAAAATGATGTCGGATGCATGTTGTGCATAAGTCTATTCTGCTCCAAGTCCTCACAGCAAATGGTTTGGATGGTGTCGGCAGACCCTTGGTCTCACTCTCATCTCTGCCTGTGCCGTACTAACTGTGCCCCTCGGTATGTCATCGGTGCCAGATGTGGAGGCCTTGCTGCCTGCTGAAGGATGCCACAGTCGTTGATGCCTGGAGCTAGATTGGCAGAACCAATAATGGCAAAGGAGCGGTATACACGGTGGCGACAGTAGACGTTCAGTATAAAGAAGAGGTTTATTATGTAGTATTATCTGATGTCTCAATCACAGATGCAAGGACCTCGACGGGAGTTGTACAAAAATCGTCGCCCTAGAAACGTCAAAGTGTGAACGGAACCCCTGCCCTGGACCCTCATCCCGCGTTTTTCAAAATTGAAACCAACCAAAGACACGACACCAACCAACGCGTGAACGACATCTCCTGACTGGCATTATTTGCTTAACCGCGTCCACTCTTATAACCGCCCTCGGCTCTTCCCAACCGCTCGCGTCCACCATGGTCTCGTTTAGCTGCGAAGCAAGTCTATAAAACCACTCATGAATACAATTACTTGGTCCGGAAACTAATCTTGTGCGGGTGTAGGGCTGCGGCGACGTCCTGACGAAGAAAAAGCTCTCGACGCACTACAATCGATGCTGGGCTCCCGTTACTTGCCTGGTAAGACTGTCGAGTACGACCTGCAATACCCATTCGCTAAACGACCCAAGGATTGCATGACAACATTCGCAGACGGCGCTTTCCAAAGCCATACGTCCTGTGTGAGCGAGGCGCAAAAGTACCAGGGAAATCTCTACCGAGACAAGGACAACAACAAGGGCAATAAGAGCAACAAGGGTGAGAAGCGCAAATCCGTGAACGGAAACAGCCAGGCCATGATACCCAGAAGCGCATACGTGGAAGATGCGCAGGAGGGGGACGAGTCGAATGCCGTAGCTGTGATCGATGTGCCTCCCCGAGCGCCGACTCCCCCACCTGCTCCTGAGTCTGCCGCTGAACTCGAGGGAATCAACGTGTTTGACTTCTTGGTCAGCGATGCGACGCCCAGAGCCGCCCATCTAGGCGCACCAGACGAGCGGAAGATGCTAGAACAGACCACCCCGTACGGCAATGGCGGCGACTCACAATACTCGCAATATTCGCAATACTCGAATGGAGATGGCTCGCAATACCTGAAATATGGCTTCTCTTACGGCAATGCGCCTCTCCCCGCCACGATGGAGCGCTACGATTCTTACAACAACCTTACCGAGTCCCAGCAATTTTTCACGACGCCTGCGAACAAGGAGCACAGGAAGCAGAAGAAGGACCGAGGCACAGTGGAAAAGAGCGACAAGAAGCGGAAGCGCAACGTGGAGGAATTGGATCTGTCAAGTGCGAAGAGACCGGTGTCTCGAGGCGATCACAGCATGCTTGATGCGCCTCCCTCTACCGGAGGTCGGACCCTTCACTCGGGCTTGACGGGTGGTCTACAGCGTCTCGTCACGGACCCAGTGTACTATGAGGACGATCGCATCGACGCAGGACCCACCCCCATCAGCCCCATCAAGCGAAGCAAACGCGAGAAAGAGCGCGACGATCGCAAGAGCACCAAGGACGAACGTCGGAAATCCTCACATGTCTCATATGCGAGCACAAAGGAGCCCTCTGGTAAAGAGGAGAGAAACCAACGATCGAGGAGTCCAGAATACACGAGGCGGCAAGAGAAGCACGAACGCTCCGACAGACACGAGAAGCACCGCCGAAGCCAGCGCGACGACTCCATGTCCTCGTTGGACCGCTCCCATGCCAGCAGCCGAAGAAGCAAAGCGATCGAGTATCTCGATCGGCCCAGTTCCGTTCAACCCGTTGCGAACAATGCTGTCATGTCGTATAGCGACCGAGCGGAAATGTTCTTATCGTTTGTCAACAAAGGTCCAGAAAGCCAGCACGGCTTGTCCATGAACAAGGTGCTGAAGCGATATCATCGAGAGCGCGATTTATTACGCAGTGACGAGAAGGAGGAAGAAGACAAAGAGCTGTGGAAATCTTTGCGTCTGCGACGCAATTCTCGTGGAGAGATTGTGCTGTTCATGTAGCGAAGCTGGTGAACCTTGAATGTTCTTCACGTATGAGTAAGGTAATGAATGACTGTCTACCTCAATGGACGAATTTGTCTATCCAGGAGGAACAACAGCACACGACAGCGTCCGGATGTTTTGATGAGTTTATTGTTTTACGCTGAAGCGCGACATGATGATCAGGGACGTAAGGTACTCTCGTAATCTTTTTCATTTATTGCGGTATTAGTACCTACCTTACCTTACCTTATGGTACAATGCAACAATTGTTTTTTTCAACTCATCTCTTGCTTCGGAGAGGGAGACACTATAAGGTAGGTATTGTGATTGTGATTGTGAGAGGTGCTACATGCAGGAGCAATTCACACAGCAAGGATAAGTATCTTACCTAATAAAGAGTATTCTAGGTAAATAGAGATCGCCTCGCCTCGTTTCGTTGCACTGCCACTGTCGATCTTATCTATTGAATGTCTGTGTGTGTTTTCTTTATTGATGATGATGATGATGATGATTTATTATTTTATTTTTCATTGAGATTGCGACTCGTATTCAGTGTCAACGCTCCGATATATAGCGCCCGCTGCGGTACTCAGTTGTACCGTATACAGGTATGTACCGCAAGTTTGTAGTCTATCTTCTGGGTCAGGTACTGTTAGGTGGAGGTAGCTGTAGATATGGCTTATGTCGTTTTCTTCTACCTATTGCTTTGTAGAAGGTATGAAGAAAGTCGCCTGTCTGCTCGACTCAAGTGTGAAAGTGAAACAAGAGGTAGAGGTAATTCACCAATGTTTTGATTATTCATCTTCCAGCGAGGTACACTCAAATCGGATGATGAATCGCCAAGAGAGAAATTACCAGGAAGAAGCGGGAGTCGCCAGTCGCCACTTCCTCCTCAACGTCAGCATCATTTTTTTCCTTTCCAATCTCCGACACACACACACGTTCTCTACACAGTACCTGACTAACACATTGTAGTGACAATATGCCCAATGGACACCTCCTTTTCTCCCGTCTTACCCATTTCTTCAAGACAATACTGTACCTCCAAATACCGCTCAACACTGCTGCACACAGCCTTTTTTCCCGCCAAGTTCGCGTCGTTTCATGGCGGCGGCGCTTAGCCGTAGTCCGGCCTTTTCGCAGTGTGCATGAGTTGTAAATCTGGAGGCGTCCTGTGTGGTCCGGCTATTTCTGGTACCTGCTTTGACACTCTTTGCTCTCTTTGTGAGAGCTGTGAGAGGTCTGGTCTCAATTCTCATGCAGAAGGGGCTCGGCTAGCCAATGGGCGCGCAGAAGTTGCCACGCACTGTTGCCGAGTTAAGCTGCTTCGGGCCCGTCACACCACCTGGCCACGTTGTTTACGGTCGCCGATCGGTCTCGACGATGGGAAGGTTAATGCACAAGAGGAGTTTGGTAGCATGGAAAGTGCCTCCTAGCTGCGGGAACTGCTACTCTTCTGGTAGCATACCAAGCGGATCGCCCCTGCCAATACTTGGTTCCTCGTCATCCTTTGTTGGGCAACCACGAAGGTGAAGTGTACCTAGGTAGGTATCTATAGAAGAAGGTACCTCTGATCCGTTGTTCTGCCTGCCTTTCCCTTTTCTTTGAATTTGCTTGCGACTACCACCTAGTACCATCTTACCATCTCTGGTATTCTCTCGTTTGAACATCTCGAAATGCTATCATCATCACTCTCGCTTCTCGCCCTCGCCGGTGCTGCTTCTGCTCAGGTCCGCGGCTTCAACTATGGCGCCCTCTACGCCAACTCCGTCGCTCGTCAGCAGGCCGATTTCGAGGCCGACTTCAGGGCTGCACAGGAGCTTCCCGGTGTAGGCGGCTTCACATCCGCACGTCTCTTTACCATGGTGCAAGGCTACTCTACAAACACGGTCATTTCTGCCCTTCCAGCCGCCATCTCGACCAACACATCTCTGCTGCTCGGTATCTGGTGCAGTGCAGGCCAGGAGGCTTTCAACCAAGAGCTCGCAGCTTTGAGGACTGCCATCTCGCAATATGGCGAGCAGCTCTCCGACTCCATCATTGGTATTTCGGTAGGTTCTGAGGACCTGTACCGCATCTCGCCAACTGGTATCGAGAACGAAAGTGGTCCAGGTGCTGGACCAGAGCAGCTCGTCAGCTACATCTCGCAGGTGCGCGATGTTCTGAGCGGCACTGTTTGGGCTGATAAGCAGATTGGACACGTCGGTAAGTCCACCGTGGGGAATCTCGCATGCACAGCATTCGCTAACTGGTGACTTCTCTGCAGACACCTGGACTGCCTATGTCAACAGCTCCAACAACGCTCTCATTGAGGCTCTTGACTGGGTCGGCGTTGATGCGTACCCTTACTTCGAGACTACGAACCCCAACAGCATTGAGAACTCTCCCGATCTCTTCTTTAACGCCTACGATGCCACTGTCGGCGCTGCTATGGGAAAGCCCGTCTGGGTAACCGAGACTGGCTGGCCTGTGACCGGAGGCCAATCTGGCCAGGCCACGTCTGGAACTGCGAATGCTGAGCTGTACTGGAAGGGTGTCGCATGCCGCCTTCTGGGCAGCGTGAACACTTGGTGGTACCAGTTGAATGATGGTGCTCCTCAGGACGTCTCGTTCGCTGTGATCCCTGCCGACCGCGGCGAACCTCTCTACGATCTCTCTTGCTCAGCCTCCGGCAGCAGTTCGTCGAGCGCAGCCATGAGCGCCACCTCTATGGCTTCGTCTGGCTCCACATCCGCTGCCTCTGTCACTGCCTCTGGCTCGATGCTCCTGGCTCCTACTGGCACACCATCTGCTCGTCCAATGAGCGTTTCTGGCGGCGCTGGCGCCATTGCTACGGCTACCCCAGACACGGATACGCCAAGCGACAACAACCAGAACGTGGGCCCAATTGCCAGTCAGCCAGCAGGCAGCGGAGCACCCATGGGCACCGGCATGGGGGGCGCAGGTTATCCCGCACCAATGGGCACCGGCGTGAGTGCAGGCTCACCAGCTGTCAGCAACGGTACCATGCCAGGCTCATACTCACCATCAGCCGGCCCCAGCATGCCAGCTTCTTACACTGGTTCAGCGATTGCAAACGCACCAGCAGTCGGACTCCTTATCGTCGGTGCGATCATGGCCGCGTTGTAGTAGACTATTTGAGTCTTTGATTTTGTCTCTCTCTCACCAAAAAAGCATCAGCAGGGCATTGGGGGAAAGGAGCATGTACAGGGGGAAAATAATGTCCTCAATGCATACATAATAATGACACCACATAACGACCGAGAAGTGGACCCGAGTAAAGTGTACAGTACATGCATGACGTGGGAAATAATAGATGTCGTTGCGCAGTACCTAGGAAGTACGGTAGAGAAGTTTCGTATTGTACACAAAACAGCATCAGGTGTCTTGCGACGAAACATGGGATTCTACTCGATTGCGCCCAATGTTCCTGCCCAAATACTCTGACTGCCTTGTTTACCTATAAATGACTCAAACAACCGCAGTGCTGCCCGGTTGACGGTACCTTGATGATGGATGAGGTGTACCTACATTGTAGGAGTAGAAGGTAAAGGTAAGGTACGGCAGGTATGATATCACAGAACAAACAAGGTGACGCAGACTACGACGATATAAATAAAAGACGCATGAGTCTTTTAGGTGTCCGTTATTGAAGTTGGGTATTGTGGTAAGGTACAGTAGGAGGTAGAGGACAGGGCATGCCCCCATTATACGAGGTAGGCAGGCAGGCAGGCAGGCAGGCAGGAGAAGTTGCCGGTGAAGCGGTGAGAGTGACGTGACTGGGGAGACTGTGAGTGTGAGTGTGAAGCATAGAATTTGTTAGGAGAGAATTTGTTAGGAGAGAGAAATTATTAGGAGAGAGGAGGCTGAGGAGGTAATCTTGCGCAAAAGTCGCGCATTGAATGTGGCACACCGCACACCGCACACACTACACCCCCCGGGCAGTCTCAGTCTCAAGTCTCCAGACAAGCGATGACATGGCCCCTTCTCCGAGGCTGCCACCGCGATCGACGACCATCATCATTTCTGCGCCACGAGCTTTTTTTTTTCCTTTCGCTTTCCCGCACTCGCACTCGCGTTCCCACCACCATATTGAGCTGGTAAGGCACGCACGTACGCACACACACAAAATACTGATCCCCTCTTCTCTCTCTGTTTTCTCTTTTTCTGCCTACTACTACCATCTGCACTTCGCTCTTCTACTACTCCTACCTCCTCCTACTACTACTGACTTCCTCTACACCACCTACTCTACCTCTACCTACATACATACACTCTTCCCCTTGTTCTAAGAGAGAAGAAAGGACAGTGGTATGTAAATTCCCGAATGTGTGGATGGTCGCCGGCGTTGTTTCGTTGGTTGTTGGTCATTGGTTACCAACGTGAATGGAACCTTCCGCTCTCGCCGCTGCCGAGTCTTCCTGCTGAAAATAATCGCACACACTGCACACTGCACTACTGTTGCGACTACCTTACCCTCCTACCTCCTACCGACCCGACTTGTTTCCTCTTCGCCTTCCCACCTGCACCACCTTCACTACCACCACCACTACCACTCCCCCCTCACTCGCTCACTTGAACACCTTCTAACACGTCCTCGCCGACTCAGCAAGCCGGAACTCTGGCTCGACACCACCAGTGACTCGCCTTTGGTCTTACAAAGGCACCTTGCCGACCACGGCTTCGACCACAGTCTCGGACCATTTTCTCGCACGAGCACATCGCCACATCACCAACTCGAAGCCACCTCCACCACCACCACTCTCCACCACCGCCTGACCGCACCACGGATCTCCCTGCTTTCTTCCTTGAGTTGTTGCAACAACAACCTCCCGCCGCCGAAGACAACACCCAGCTGCCGCATAAGAGTCATATCAAAGCTCTTTCCCATCCGGGGGAAGAGTCTGGCAAGCGCCACCTAGGAACCGTTCGCCTTGATTTCGCACCTTTCAAGCCGCCCTAACGACCTTTGCGAAGACCCAGGCACACACTTCACATCACTACCGACCCATCCACTTATCTTTCCTTGACAAGGGAATGGCACCTAGCGCCATCGACACCATTACCAACCACATTGATTACCTGTCGTTGAAACAGACGACAGACTATATCGATACCCATCCCGTCTCCGACTACGATAGCGGAGCCGATACTCAGTATGGCGCAAAGAATGCCAGAGGAATGATTGGAGCTGCGCTGCAGCAGCACATTGACAACATCGATACGGACGACTGCGAAGCGGGCGCAGAGGACGCCTTCTTCGTGGCCGACCTGGGAGAGGTCTACCGCCAGCACGTCCGCTGGCAAAAGCGCTTGCCACGTGTTACACCACACTATGCCGTCAAGTGCAACCCCGACAACTCGGTCTTGCGCCTTCTGGCCAAGATGGGAGCGGGATTTGATTGTGCAAGCAAGGCCGAGATTGAGCAGGTCCTCGCCATTGGAGTAGCTCCATCCCGCATCATCTACGCGCAGCCTTGCAAGACCAAGAGCTACCTCAAATACACGGTCAAGACTGGCGTCAAGCAGATGACATTTGACAACACGGATGAGTTGTACAAGATCAAACAAATCTCACCCGCTGCCGAGCTGTTTCTGCGTATCTCGACCGACGATTCGGCCAGCTTGTGCCGATTGAGCCAGAAGTTTGGCGCCGCCATGGACGTGGTGCCAGAGCTGCTGTCCCTGGCCAGGCAGCTGGAGTTGAATGTGGTTGGTGTCGCCTTCCACGTTGGTTCTGGAGCGTCAGACCCGTTGGCATTCCGACAGGCTGTCAGCGATGCACGGTCGGTCTTTGACCAGGGTGCGGCGCTCGGCTTCAAGATGCACACTCTCGATTGCGGCGGCGGCTTCGTCCCGGAGACTTTCGACGAAATGGCACCTGTTCTTGCAACTGCAGTGGATGAACTCTTTCCACCTCACGTTCGCATCATTGCAGAGCCTGGTCGCTACTACACCAGTACCGCCTTCACCCTCGCATGCAATGTCATTGCTCGTCGCACGGTCGAAGACAAGGCTCTGGGCGGCGACACCAGCTACATGCTGTACATGAACGATGGCGTGTACGGCAACTTTTCCAGTATCATCTTCGATCACCAGCACCCGGTCCCACAAGTGCTACGCAACAGCACTCGCGCCGATGGCTACAATTACTCGTTTGCTGGAGAGTCTCTGGTGGACTCGGGCTATGCGTCGGGCGAAGACGACACCACGGTCTACCGCAAGCCGATCACCTACTCGGTCTGGGGACCCACGTGCGATGGAATTGATTGCATTGCTGCCAAGTGGTCCTCCAAGCATCTGGTGGACACTGGTGATTGGTTGTACTTTGAGGATATGGGAGCGTACACCAAGTGCTCTGCCACTCGCTTCAACGGCTTCACCGACAAGCACGAGACGATTTACGTTTGCAGCGAGCCCGATGCCGTTGAGCTCATGGAGATGTAATGGCGAGCGATGGATGTTGCACGATATGGTTATTGGTGGCATCCCTCGATGAGAGATGTGCGTCTCGAAGATTGGCAACTTGTTTCCGCATGTAGTGTATATTGGATTATGGATATCGTATCATACCGTTCCCATCATGGCGACATCAGATTACCAAGAGATTACCAAGTCGTGTGGATGGACTCTTTCCGACGTTGGGGCGACACGAGGTGAGGGTGGTACGCGCAAGCCAATGTTTATCAATACCGCAGCACCTCGAGGTATCTGAGGTAACGCAGCAGGATTTCTATCCCGCCAAGTCATTCTGATGTCACTCATGGCTGGGAAGGCAGCGACGATCTCTGTTCCTTCCTGCCTACATGTGCTACCTCTAACTTGACTACCTGACTCTTTTCATATATCCACATACCGTACCTACCTAAGTATACGTTGTGTGTCACTCCTCTCATCATCATCAGCGGCCATGTGCTCTGCACCAACATCACTTTCCACGTCTCTCTAAAGAATAGCACCTGCCAAGCATCCGGACCGAGATCTTGACCAGGGGACGGCCCCGGCCACGACTTCACTCAAGTCTCACGATGGACTTCATCCCCTTCCTCCCCACCACCACCATCACCACTACCACTACGGACAACAATGGCTACGGCAAAAACCGAAGAGACGGCTCGACTTCCTTGGACGCCATTCTGGGAGCCTTCATCCCCACCTTCATCATCGCCGTCGTGTATCTCTCCGTCTTTCTCCTGATTCGGAACTACTTTCGCAAGACGTATGCGCCACGAACCTTTTTGGGAACGATACCTGAGAAAGATCGCACGCCTGCTGCTACTGGTACTGGTACTGCTCATGCTCATGCTGCCGAGGGAGTGTCCTGGTTTCATGATTTTCGGAGTCTGCAGGATCGATTTGTCCTGAAACATAATTCGCTGGACGCGTATTTGTTCTTGCGGTTTCTCAAATTTGTGATTGTCGTTTGTGTGGCTGGGTCGTGTTTGACATGGCCGATCCTGTTTCCTGTCAATGCGACGGGAGGGGGGAGAGCGAGTGAGCTGGACCGCATCAGTTTCAGCAACATTGCGAAGAATTCGCACCTCTGGGCGCATACCGTGGTGGCGTGGGTGTTGTTCTTGGGTATTTTCGTGGCCATTGCGTGGGAGAGGTTGAGACTCATTGGGATTCGACAGGCCTGCTATCTCAATGAGACGCATGCTTCGAGGTTGTCGGCAAAAACGGTGCTGTTTGTGAATGTGCCCAAGGATGCGCTCCAGCCGGACAATTTGAAGCAGTACTTTGGTGCTCAGGCGGAGCACTCTTGGCCGGTGAAGGATACTGGAGACCTGCCTGACTTGATCGAGCAACGCAACAATGCTGCCTATGCTCTCGAAAGCGCCGAGTATGACTTTATCGTCAAGCATGCAAAAGGCCAAAAGAGCAGCCCACGGGTAGCAGTACTATCGGATCCATCAGTGGAGAATGGTCACGGACGCTCGCAGACGAAACATCGGCCCACCCAAAGAACGCCCATGGTCGTGGGGAAGAAGGTGGATCGGATTGAGGCAGCGCGTCAGAAGCTGCTCGACCTGGAGGAGCGTATCAAGGCTGTTCGCGCTGCGCCCAGTAGGAATATACCGGGCGAAGGCGCTGTGTTTGTATCATTTGCAAATCAAGAAGCCGCACATCGAGCCTTCCAAGAAATCACCTTCCACAAGCAGCTTCCACTAGAGGACCGCTACCTCGCGGTGCAGCCCAAGGAAGTGCTTTGGCAAAACGTACAGCTCCCAGTCGCCACTCGACTGAGCAAGGCCTCATTGGCTCTGATCTTTGTGGTCTGGTTCACCATCTTCTTTGCGATTCCCGTGGGCCTGATCGGAACCTTAAGTAATGTCAACGAGCTTGCCGACCGAGTCAAGTTCCTGAGCTTTCTCAAGGATCTGCCAGACTGGGTGCTCGGCCTTCTGGTAGGGTTTGTGCCTCCTGCTGTAGTCAGTTGGTTCGTGTCATATGTGCCCAAGCTCTTCAGGCACATTGCCAAACTCTCAGGTGAACCGACTATTCCCCAAGCTGAGCTGAAGACCCAAGCGTGGTTCATGGTATTTCAGGTCTTCCAGGTCTTCTTGGTCACCACTTTCTCCTCGGGCGCTGCAGCAGTTGCAACCAAGATCGCTAAGAACCCGGGCTCGGCGACAGACTTGCTTGCCTCCAGCCTGCCCAAAGCATCAAACTTTTACCTCACTTACTTCATTCTGCAAGGCACCACAAGTGCTGCAAGCAACCTTCTGGATTACTCCGAGCTCTTCGAGTACCTGTTCTACGAGTACTTCTGGAACAAGACACCACGGGAGAAGTATCAGACGTATGCGCAGATGCGAGGCACACCATGGGCAGCGTGGTTCCCCAAGTACACCAACTTCCTCATCATCGCCACCGCATACGCCTGCATTCAACCACTCATCATCGGCTTCGCAGCAATCGGAGTCTCCATGTTCTACCTCAGCTACCGCTATAGCTTACTCTACGTCCGCCAAACCAAGATTGACACCAAAGGCGAAGCCTACAAACGAGCCCTCCAGCAGATGCCCACGGGGATATACCTCGCCGAACTATGTCTCATTGGTCTCTTCGGTGCCAGAAAAGCGGCCGCACAAACTACCTTGATGATCATCCTCCTCGTCCTCACAGCAGTAGCAAACTTTCTCCTAGACCGCATGCTGCAACCGCTCGAACTCTACCTCGGAATCGACAAATGGCATGCGCAAGAATCCCTCATTTCCAGAGAAGAAGGCACAGATCCCAATGACGAAGCAGCAAGACACGCTGCCACTCACGGACACCGTCTCGGTCTCAGCAAACTACCCCATCCCGCTCCCAGATGGTTATCTGACGTGTTCGACTCCATCGTCACCACTTCTCGCGAGCAGATCCGCTCTTGGCTAGAAGAAGAAGAAGATGATGACGATGACGATGACGAGCTTCAGCACCATTTGAGTGAACAAGACATGGAAAAGGCCTATCTCGCTCCTGCATTCACATCCCAGACACCAAAGCTATGGATCCCAAGAGATGTCTATGGAATTTCCCAACAGGAAATGGAAATCAATGTCCAAGAGGGTATTCCGACGACGGATGACGAGGCAGAGGTCGATGAGCAGGGGAGATTGCATTGGAATCATAATGTTGAGCAGGTGCCGATCTTTTCTCGGCCCAAGGTGGTGTGAGAGTGAATATCTCGAATAATGGGATGAATAATGGAATGGTACGGTACGGTACGGTAGGGTACGGTAAAAATGTAATTGGTGTGTTTGTTGCTGGTGTATAGTAAGGGTAAGAGTAAGAGTACCTAAGAAGAAAAAAAGGGAGGAGGGGGCGGTTTATGTATACTTACTTACGATGTTTCCGCGAAGACGTGACAAGCGAGATCAAAGACACCGAAAATCAGTAGACATGATATATTTGTTTGATTCATATAGCCTACTTACGTACGTACGTACGTCTGTCCTCTAGTCATCGGCGTCAAATTTGACTTGCCTCTTTTTTTTGCGCTTGACTCGAGCGATGGGCGTCTCTTTTTCATCTTCTTCATCTTCTTCTTCTTCTTGTTGTTGTTGGACATTGACATCCTTTTCCAATGTATGCGCTTCAGCCTCTTCGTCGGACTGCGACTTGTCCTTTTTCTTTTTCTTCTTCTTCTTTTTCTTCGTCTTCACAACACCTTCATCTCCATCTCCAGCAGCAGCAGCAGCAGCAGCACGAGGCTCGTCATCGTGCAAGGCAACAACCGCCTTCTTTTTCTTCTTTCTCCTGACTACAGTGCCCTCTTCCGGCTCCTCGATCCTCTCCTGCTTTCTCTGCAATTCCAGCCGAAGTCTCTCCACCTCTTTGATAGCGCGCTGCATCTCTTCTTCCTCGGCTTGACGTCTCTCGAAATCGTGCCGATTGGCAGAGCTGGTGTCGTCAAGCGATAGTGATGACAGACCGCTGCTATCGACTTGCAACAGCGATGTCTTCATGGCTCGAGAAGCGAGAAAGGTCTTGGCAGGACTCGACGAAAACGAAGGAGGTGTGTCACCACCACCACCAAGCGTCTCATCTGCGGCGACCTCGAAATGCTTTCGTGGTTTCCTTGCAGGCTGTGGAGAAGGCCGACGTCGTTGCTGGATGTCGCGAGGGTCAAGCTGGAGCTCCATCACCGGGATGTCATCCACATTCAAATCTTCGCCATTGGCATTGCGAAGGATATTGTGCATGGGCGTAGAAGCCCCGGAGCCACGTTCCGAATCGATGTAGTACGGGTCGTCCTTGTATCGTTCTCTACGTTCCGCTTTTTTGCGAAGCAGACTCTCGCGATCCACCTCGGCATCTGAGTCTTGGTAGGAAGTCATTCGCTGTGGTGCTCCGGGTTCCAAGAAATCTGCTGCGGGCCTCGAGCTGTTGTTGCTGAGTGATGTTGTGACTGCCGATGGCTTTTCGTGATAGTATCTGTAAACCTCGTCACTTGCCTCTTCATAGTCTGTATCATATTCTGCTTGGTTAAGAAGGAATTCCAGGTTGCTGTTAATGTATTGATCGAGATCCAGGCTCTCTGGCTTCGGCACATTTCGTAGAGCAGATGCAGCAACGGGGTTGAGATCCATGCCGGAGAACAGAGCGGGAATGGCTTGCGTCAAAAGCAAAGGCGGCTCGGAATAGCCGTTGTCGACATCTGTGTCTTGATTGGAGGCTGCTTCGGAGGCCAACCGCATCAGGTCGAGGTACTCTACCGCGCGCTCTTGCACTTCGAGGTTGGGATGTAGTGTTAATGGCTCCAGAAAGTGAATGATCCTGGACGTCCACAGAGTCGTCGTGTTTTTTCTCGTCGAAGTCCATGACACTTGTTGGTCTCCGGTGAGAGCAGCAAATATCTTCGTTATGGCCTGCAGGTAGCTTGCGAGAGGCTCTGCCGGCAGTTGCGCACTCGAAGTGTGCAGCAGCGAAGTGAGGACGGCCTCTGGATCCGGTAGCATGCTGGCATACTCGCCCGCGATGAAGGCTGCAGATGTCAGAACACCTTGGCCGCTGTTAGTACCGGCCGGAAATAGTTTGTCACGTTCCTCAATCAAGAGCAGAGACTCTGCTGCAGCTGCAGCTTCAGGCCGTACTGCTTTGACACGTACTGCCACGTTGAGAAGCTCGGCTCCAATGCTGTCGGCAACTCTGGAAGTCGACGTGGAAGGACATTGCTTGACCAGTTCCAAGAGAACTCCGATGTACCAATCGAAGTCGTTCATGCTGGCGTAGTTACCTTGGGAGCACATTTCGAGGATCCGCTCAATCACAGAGGTCCGGTAGTCTTCTGGGAGTGGTGGCGCCAGCGTCGACTTCGGCTGTTTCGGTCGCACTGGCGCTTGCAAGTCGTCGTCATCTTCCATCGCCATCGGCACGATCTCGTGGTGTAATTCCCGATCATTTTCGGGGTCATCTACGACCGATGCTCTGCCGGCTGTCTTCAGCTGCTTCAACAGTCTTTCCACCACAGTGGAGAGATTGTGAGCATTTACCATTCCCACTACCAAGTCCAGTGCTCTCGTTCGGATGGAAATGTCCGCATCGTCAATGCACTCCAGTATGACATCCTGATGCTGGCTCACCAGATCCGCATGACTGCTCGTGATCTTCACAAAGGCTAACAGAGCCACATATCGCAAGTTGGGATCACCTTCAATCACCAGCATTGCCCGTAATTTATTCACACATAATCTCGCGATTTCGTCTCCCTCCGTCGTGCCCTCTGCAGCCTCCATAATGCCGCCCTGGATAATGCCATTGATGCACTCATATAATAAGCTCATCGCGGGGGTGGTCTTGATGATACTTGTGAGTGGCGGCAATAGCTTCTTCACCAGTCTCGGCTCCAGTGGAGTCAGGACCGAAAACAGCTTGATGATCTTGATCGCCATCCAATTGTTGCCTCCCGCGGTCAACAGCTCAAACAGTCGAGGAGCCAGGGGCAAGAAATCTGCAGGTCGTCTCCATCCCAATTCGCAAATCACATTCACAATTGCAGCGGTGACACTCGGATCTTCATCCTCGTCCAGCAGTCTCTCCTTAATCTTCGGCCAAGCAGGCCGTAGTGTCTCTGGATAGACCAAAGCAAGTCGATACAGCGTGACAATCGTCTTCTTCCTGATGGCAGGTAAAGAGTGCGAAAGTCGAGGTAGGAGGTCGGTCAGCAAAGAATTAGCCATACCAGGATTGATGACGTGCGGGATAGCATTGAGAGGAAGTTGTATCACCACTTTATCCGAACTCTGTATATCCTTCTTCAGGAGGTTCTCCGCCAACATGAGCACTTCGGTATCAGGTCTGAACGACTGCACTGCAGCGAGATATCCTACTCTCTTCTGCAGGTACTTTCCGCTGCTCATCACTTCGAGCACGTTGAACGAGGCCCAAGACATATCATGGCCAAACATCTCAAGGTAGACGAGTTTCATCAGAGCGGTGGCTTTCTGGTCCATGTCCTGACTCTTGATTTCTTTGCGGCATTCCTGGAGAGAAAGGTGAATATATTCCCGCTCGTTGCCCTTGTGGGCGCGCAAGCCGCGGATGAGTTGGTAGATATCCTTTTCAAACATGTTGACGGTTATGATCGGGCGGCGGCGGCGGCGGCGGTGGCAGCGGGGGAGGTGTGCTGTCGTACGAGAGCGCGCGGGAGTGATGCACGCAAGTCGAGAAGGAGGCTGCTATTCAGCATATTGCTGGTTCGCGGGGAGGATCATGCGATGATGGTAGCATGTCGTTCGCGAGTAGGTATTCAGTGTCGTTCGTTGGTGCAGACCGCTGTACCGTGTACTGTGTACTGTGTACTGTGAGTGTCGCTCCGTTGGCAATTCTGGAGCGGCGTCTCTGGTGAAAGTAGGAGGTACCTCGTAGTGCAGTAGGAGGTCAAGTAATTATTGAGTGGACTATGTATAATACAAGCACTTCGAGGTTGCTGAAGTGGGGCCGAAATCTTGCCAAGGCCTGCGTTGAGGGCACTCCCGTCCGCGTGACCGTTACCGCGTGATAATGGATTACCTAAGGTAGTTCACCTTGTGTATATCATAATGTCACTTGTGAGCCGCCAAGAACAATGTATGGCGTGTACACCTGACGCGCACTCGTTCTGAGGTACCCCGCGCGCGTCAGTTCTTGGCACGCACTCGAAAATAAAACACTGCACTCGTTTTCAAATCCACTAAGTTCTGTAAAATATCGACAAAGGTAAGTTTCTAACATTCCAATACTATTTCAGCACTGACATGGTAGTAGTACTACCACTACCACTACCACTACTACCACCACCACTACCACCACCACCACCACCACTACCACCACCACCACCACCACCACCACCACCACCACCACCACCACCACCACCACCCTCCTACCCCACCACCCTCCTACGCAGAAATGGATACTGTGTATGAATCCAAGGAATATAAGGCATACCAGGTAAGTACCTATCTACCGTTACGGTAACGTTACTGTAACGGTTCTAATAACTTTCTAGGCTGCTGTCGCGAGTAAGAATTGGGAGATTTTCCCGGCCTTTGAACCAGACGCAGCTGGCGAGTGTGTTGTCCACCATGGCGAGAAC
>NW_016017391.1:1675512-1762062 GCF_000320565.1 Sphaerulina musiva SO2202
ACGTCTGATAAATCAATACTTGGAATCAGGCGAGACATATTCGGGGTAATTTGAGGAGCCATCTATTAATTATCTTAGAAACGATATACTAACGGTATAGTAACAGTATAATAACAGTAGATATATACTTACTGTTGTCGAGGGAGTAAATTGTAGACAAGTACAAGATAGATTCGGTAAATATAGAGTAAATAGTAGTGAACTATTATCGTAAGAGTAGGTAGATAGTTTGCAGATGGTTCGATAGAAGTAGATGTAGAGGAAGAAGAAAAACATGACCTGCACTCGTAATTTAAACTATGCACTCGTTCTATCTTGGCATGCGTTTTGAATGCTTAGTCAGGAGTGCGTGGAACCTCAGAACGAGTGCGCGTCAGCGCCGCGCGCCAATGTATCCTACAGCAGGCCAGGCTGCTGGAGCGCCGCTCGCCTATATACATTACCAGTACATTATCTGTAACGAGGCTAAAGTACAGTACATGTATCATAGAGTGCCCGAAGGAATCATCAAGATGGTGCTATACAATCGAGGAGTCTGTAGGTCATGGAGCCTCTGCCATTGCTGTCGTCGTCATTTCAGTTGCGCACAATTCATCTCAGTCGTCTCAATCGATTGACTGGCCTCAATCGGCAGACCTGGACAGCATCCGACACACTGTCGACTGTCCTCCTCTCTTCTTGCTTGTGTTTTCCACCAGCTGGCCTTCTACACTCCAATGCCTACACTGCAGCCGCCACCTCGTTGTCTAGCAACAGTAGCAGTAGCAGCAGCAGCAGCAGCAGCACCATGTCAAGCTTTCCATCAAGCTGGATCAATCACTGCTTCCTCCATGTTTCCAACGCATCACTTCTCCTTGCGCCTTCATATTCGTTTCCATAGCCCAACGCAGCGTGGACGCACACTGCAAATTCCCCTGAACGGCGCGATCCGTGGTCGTTGTGTACAAGATTGTCCGTATGGCTGTTTTTCCGGGACTTCAATCACCATCGTCATCGTCTCCTGCTTCATTCTTGTTGTCCTTGCGGATCGGAATCTTGATACCCTGGCCCGCAAAACATTTGCTGAGTGGAGTGCTTTCAATCACTCCGGGGAACTTCTTGGCCGAGTACACCTGAAACTTGTCTGAAAAGGTCCAGGCTAAGACCGGTGCTTTGCCTCTGTTGACTCCGGGCTGACCACCTCCTTTGTTACTGATGTCAATAAAGCTCATGCGCAATCTGTATCGAGTCAGTACACCGTTCACTGGACGTGATCAGATTACAAATGTCCACCTACCGGAAGAATCCCTCGGTGCGCACACTCAGGTCCTGAAGCACAAACCAGAAGCCAGGTTTGCCCTGGTCATCGTTCAGACGAGCGGCGTTGACGGTCAAGCTTCCGATCAGATTCCGCGTGTACATGGCGTTCGACTGTTGCGGCTGAGGAGTGTAGCCGATGGGCTGTCCCATCTGGCTGTAGAACATGCTCGGAGCGTATCCCGGTCGAGCCATGGTTGCAGGATAGGCGGGGATCTGAGCATAAACAGGGCCCTGCTCACTCATATACATCACCTGCTGCGTCTCGAAATGCTGTCTCTGCGGCTCGGCCGGTGGTGGGTACGACGTCGTCGTCGCGCTACTGATACTCACAGCGGGGCTGTTGCTCGATGCCCGCACCACATTAGCCTCTCGATCTGCAGTCTCTGCCCACAAGTCCACCTGCAGAATGAAGAACGAAGGATCCGCGAGCAGTGGATCATCCATCGAGACCTCTGCGTTGGTGTTCATGTCAATAATCACCAGCTTCACGCATGGTGGGGGTGTGATGGGCCTCCGGTCTTTGTCACCAAAGCCACACATCCGCGCTCTTTGCGGTTGTTGTAGCACGTGGAGCTCGTATTTCAGACCATCTCTCACATTACTATGCGACATCTTCTTTTCCCCATTGGGCAGGATGTTACTAGCTCGAGGCTGCGGGGGCAATGAAGACTGCTGCGGTGGTTGCAGGGACTGCAGGGACTGCATGGATTGCATGGATTGCATCGGAGGTGGCGGCGCAGGCATACCGTACGAGTGAGGCTGGACTGGGTTAGCAGAGCTGGGGCGATGGGTTCGCGGTGTTTCCGTTACAAGACCCATGCTTCCCATTGGAGGGCCCATCGATGGCTGGCCCAACGGAGGGAGCTGATTCTGCATGTAGGGATTGCCCATCGATGGCGGTGGTCCTCGCATGTGTTGCTGTTGCGATTGTGCCTGCGACTGATGTGGGTGATGTTGATGTTGTTGTTGTTGTTGTTGTTGGTGGTGTTGATGCTGGGACTGAGGGAGTGGAGGCGGTGCATAGCCCCCATACTGCTGCTGGTAGGGATTCATGTCTTCTCCGTGGGCTTGCTGTCCGTTCGTATAGTCGTTACCTCGTGTAGTGATGTCGTGGTGTATGCCGTTAGACTGGTAATGGGATTGCGAAGACGGGTGGCCCTGATACGGGTTGGGCTGGGATGGTATTTGATGCTGCTGCATCGTGGGTGCGCACAATGTGCTGGTCCTGTTGCTGCCCTCGGTGGTACTTGAGCGGGTAGGCACAGTCCTGGCAAAAGAACGAAACTCGAGGAAGGAATCAGTCTCCGAAAGGTGGGCGAAGCAGTGGATGAGAGAGAAGTCGGGTGAGTGAAGAAGATAGAAGGTCAGGTAGCCAAAGGCGACGTGGCGCAAAGGAACAGTCGCAGGTTGCTTGCTTTGCTTTGCTTTGCTTGCTTGCGGGAGGGGTGATATTTGACTTTTGGTCGAACCAGAGTCTCAACCAGGTAGATGGGTAGGTAGAACCAGACAGCCTCCAGCTCACGGTAATCAAAGGACCTTTACTTGCGCTTTGGGTGGGTCTGCGCCCAAGATATGCGCACTTTCAGAAATTCCCTTGCGGTCATGCACCATGTCCTCCCCCAGGCGGTCACCACAACAAGGTCAAATTCTTTTTGCTGCGCGCGCCTCGACAGTGGGGCATGGGCGAAGAAGAGGTGCAGCAGCAGCAGCAGCAGCAGCAGCAGCAGCAGTAGCAGCGCGCAGGGAAGCGTGTCAAGTCGTGGAGGTCTGTCGATTGTTGTTATGTAGCACGCGGCTGCACGCTCTAGGCGTCGAAAGGACTGCGAGCCAGTTAATTTGCCGCTCTCGAGGTGTCGCTATGGGGCCACAGCAACCATGTGCCGGGTTCGTACATGAAGCTACCTCTGCGGTGCTTGGGCGAGACCCACGACGGCAGGCTGTCTGGCTGGATCCTCTCTTCAGCGCCGACCACCCGCAGACGCCCGGGCGCTGACTGTCACGATCGCGTGCTTGGTGTCGCAGTGGGAGCGGCGCGGATCTGGATGTGCCTCTGGATGTGCCCTGATCAGGTGTGCTCTGATCTACTCTAACCTGCTTTTGATCTTCCCGCGAGGAGGGAACTTCCCAACGCGGTGGCTCCGACTATGGCACGCACGTCGTGTAGCTTTGGGCCGCTATGTACCGTATCGCAGGGCCTGTCACTGCTGGGGGGCTGGCGACGGAGACGGAGGGGGAGGGGGAGGGGGGAAGCGGAGGCGGAGGCAGAGGCGGCGGCGGAGGAGGAGAGGGTGGTGGTGGTGGTGGTGGTGGTGGTGGTGGTGGAACTGTAGAGACTGACAGTGATTGCTGCGATCACCATAGCATTAGGGTAGTAGGATGGCAGGCAGTTCGAGCAGACACGGCATCCACTTTTTATTAAGAGGGTCCCCGCCGAGGAGGGATGGGATGACGAGGGAGAGGGAGAGAGAGAGAGAGAGAGAGAGAAGTGCTTCCCTCGACGTGTTTGCGGGCAAGGCACATGTGGGCAGGTCTCCAGAGAGACTCTCAGACAGCCACAGGCCTCACGCAGGCTCGAGCAAATGGGAGCTGTCCCGCTCTAGCGGCGACGATCTAGCATTCTAGCTGGCCTGTCCTGTCTGCGCTTGTCTGGCCTGGCAGCCAGAGCCAGACTCCCAGAGCCAGTTTGCCAGAGCTCCAGACCAGAGCGTCCGCCGTCCAGCCTCGACGTAACTCCACCGTACCATGCTCATGGACCGGGATCGCGTCTTCCGCCTCCGCGAACGTATCTGTATCGAGGAGGTATTGGCGAGACGATGTTAGGCGAGGCGTTCGTTCTGCTTGCCCCCTCCCTCCCAGGCTCCCCCATTATCGACACCGCCATTAGGTATTGACGATAGTGGCCACCTCGCGGAGATACGGTGCCATTTATCGCACACTCCGTGGGTCCATACAGTACATAAACATATATCATGCATATAGGCGAGAGGGAGAGACTAGAGAGAGAGTGCAGAGAGTGCAGAGAGTGCAGTGGTGGCAGACGATCGACCGCTGCAATCACCACGCCGCCGCACTGGGCAGCTCCCACGATCCGGCGCCGGGGACGCTGCCCTGGACACTCTGTTGGGCCACTCTAAATCAGCCATGAAAGGCCGCTTTGAGCGACTTGCGTGAGCCACGGATATGAAGCTTGCACCCTGCCACTCGAACGCCCCCCAGCCCCCAGCCCCCAGCCCCAGGCTCCCAGCACGCAGGCAGGCAGGATTCAGGAATAGGATCCACCTCGACGCGGAAAATGCTCGACACTCATCCTGATACCGGGACGGCGTGCATTGGTCCGTCGATTTCGCGATAATGCATTTCTTCTGCCAGGTTCACCGTTTCTGCCAGGGGTCCAAAGCAACATCAGCGTCCTCGGTGGTGAACTGGTGATGTTGAGACGAGCGTCTTCATTGGCAGCGGCAGCACGACGAACAGCAGCACTTTTCAGTGTCACCTAAGACACGGCTGAAACAAAGCAAGGCGACCTCGAGTCCTCGACCTTTTTTTGATGTTCGTGTGTCGTGTCGTGTGCGACCACGTGATGTGGCTACGCACGGTTCTCCAGCGGACCCACTACGGAGTGAGTGAAGAAAAGTGCTCTCAATCCATCAATTTATCGACTGTGCTTCTTACGCGGGCCTGAATGAAACCACTCTGGTACCTCCTAGATGCAGATCCCATTACTAGGTACCTATCGCCATACGGAACTTCTCGGTCGACGTCAAGGAGGAGGTGTGAGCAGCCTTACCATATTTATCTTGTCCCGTCGCCACGACCATGTAGACGAGACAACACCCTGAGACTGGCAGTTGCAGACCTTACGAAAGATATGGGACAGGTCACGATGACAATCCGCTACCAATTGGGTCCGCCTCACGCCAACGGCATCTGCTCCTCTTTCACCGAATGGTAATAACGGACGTTGTGCAGTCAACAACCCATACCAGATGTTTGCTATCAAACATCCCCTCTTGGTCGCGTCATGCAGTGATCAGCACGACAACGCTAGGTACTATCCTCCCAAGACTGCCATTAGATTGGATATCCAGGCCACGAGCCTGCATCATATGAACAACTGTCTTGGGGGGGTTGGGCTGCTTTCCTTGGCGGACTCAGATATGAGCTGAGTGTGTGTGTGTGTGTGTGTGTGCACGACCAAGTGACAATTCATCATCAGGAGGAGGGTACAAACGACCAAGACATCAACAACATTTGCACGTGGCAGCCTCCTCCTCCTCCTCCTCCTCACCTAAACAAGCCACCCCCTCTGATCACTAGGTACCAGGTAGGCAGGTAGGTACCCAACAATCGTCCTCCCCAACACGACATCCGCCAGTAGTGAGCCGAGTCCTCCTCGTATGTCGGGGAACAAGAGTATGGTTCCGACAGTAGGGGAGATTTCCGATGCTCTACACTCACTACTGTACGGTAGGTAAGTATAGCCTTCATCAACCCGAGTCCCTTGTGTGTTTTCTTTGGGGGGGTTTTCTGGCACGAGCAATTGATCAAATTCTTTCTCGCGTCGACTTGCGATTTTTCCTCCCTCCCTCCCTCCCTCCCTATTACTCCCAGCTCTCATTTCAACCAAGCCATCTCAACGTTGTATCCGCGTCCCCGGTCATCATTCTTGGAGATCTCGATTTCCAGTTCTCCTCTTTTTTTTTCTTTTTCGGGGCGGGGTACTCTTCACAACACGAGTATACTATCTACCTATACGTATAACCCCATTTTCCGAGACACGAAAGAGAGAGAGCAAGAAAAGAAAGAAACAAAAAAAAAACGAGCTTCCTCGTGTCTGCCGTATTCGAACCAAAACATACATACACACATACATACCTCCTACCTACATACCTAATTGCTGGTTCCAAACCCCCCGTCCGTATTCAAAAGAGTATAGTATACCTACCTCCCTACCTAGGTACCTAACCTCCCTCGCCCCCGTCAACTTCCGTAAACCGTACGTACGTAACTCTACCTAAAAGCTAAGATACCTATAGGTAGACCTTCCCAAATCGTAACGTCTCGCCTCCGTCAATTGCCGTAAAGCGTACGTACCTACCTTACCTCTCTATTTTAAGGAGGTAGGTAGGTAGGTAGGCTTGATCGTAACCCTCGTAGTATAGAAGACTGCTTGCCTCTAGTATAGAGATGCCCTCGTAAGCCTATAAGCTAAAAGACCGTTGGAAGCAACTCTTATTTGGTTTTATATAGTCGAAAAAAAAAAACAAAAAAACAAAAAAACAAAAAAACAAAAAAACAAAAAAACAAAAAACAAAAAAAGAAAACAAAAAAAGGTTGGAATATAAGTTAGGTAGGTATAGCTTTGCTACTATGCCTATAGTAATAGCTTTACATTTCTATTAAGGAATGCTACAAGAACTACGAGAAAGAGCGAGAAAGATCTCTATCTATAGGTAGGTACCTCCTTAGATAGACTTTACCTATCTACCTTACATATACATCCAGCTACCTACCTTGGATCTTAATTGTACTTACTTGCCTATATACCTACCTTCTAGTAGGAGGTACCTTACTTTACCTTCCCTTTACTATATGCCCGTACATGTACCTACAACTACCGCAAAACCAAGACGCAAAACCAGCGGAACTAGAAGGGAAGGGAAGGGAAGGGAACGACTCAATAGGAACTATCTGTACCCTGGTACCTGTCTATCAGTCAATTACAATGTCACCTGGTCCTTAGAAGATAATATAGTACCTAGGTATAGGAAACCCACTGCTTCACTCCTTTACCTCCTACTCCTTTATTCGCAAAGTTAGGTTAGGTTAGGACGGGAGGTTCTATCTTCTCTTCTCTTCTATGATTCCATGATTCCATGATTCCATGAACCAGAAATCCAAACATCCAGCTCTTCCGAGGACCAGCCAGCTCAGCCAGCTCTTCCGGTCATTTGAGATGTGATGAATCACACACACACGCACACATAAAAAAAAGGGTTAAGACCTTACCTTACCTAACTTTCCAGTCGTCTTCTCTTCTGATAGTATAAGAATGGCCAAGGGAATCATCTACCTCTTTTCTTTTCTTTTCATCCTATTTTGTCCATCGCTTCTTTTCATCCTATTTTTTCCATCGCAGAGATTCCTTGAGGAGAAAAAGCAAGAAAGGACGAAAGCAAGCATTGAAACAGAGCATCATCAAACAATGGGCGATATCTCAACAGACTCCAAGTGGGGCAGCGACGAATACATTGGATGGGACTGCGAAGAAGACGCCGTCGTAAGTAATATCCAATGCCCACCCCCTCGTTCTCCCTTCCACCATCTTGAGCCTGTCCTGCCACAGCCTGGAGATTGCTGTCCATCCCACTGATATACCATGAAAAAAGAAAACAAAAAAAAAAAGAAAAAACTCACCTCTAATCTCTTCCCTAGCAAACGCTCGCCCCCCTCCCACGCCTAATCAACTGCCTCTGCTGCCAACGAGCCTTTACCACCTTCCCCGGCATGATTATCCATCTCGAATCGGGAACGTGCCAGTCGGGCGAGGATGTGGACAGCATCAATCTCCTCGCAGCACATTGCTTCCAGTGGAAGAAGTATATGCACAAAGGATGTCGTGAGTCCTTCATTGCTCGAGATAAGACCTATATTGAATGGACCGGCGCCAAACCATTCAAGTGCCCCACATGCGACCATCAATTTGCCCTGTTGAGCAGTCTCCTCCAGCACGTCTGGAGCTCGGCCTGTGCACAAGGGAAGAGAGGCGGAGCAATCGGGAAGCTTATTCGGTGGCTTTCGAAGAGGACGTATCGGTACCGTACGGGATGGTGAGATGAGCGTACGGATATTTGGTGCTCCCAGACGATGCAGGAGCCACACTCGCGGCGAGGGGGACTCGCGTCAGTTGGCCATCGCCATCGCCATCGCCATCTCCATCTCCATATACAAGCGTGGCACCATGCCACTGCTCTACCAAGTATACCGCGGAGCGATGAGCTCGACCTCCCAGAAACGATTTCGATCGCTATAGGGTGTATAAGCGTGGCACCATGCCACTGCTCTACCAAGTACACCGCCGAGCGTACAGCTCGACATCCCAGAATGACTTCGGCTGCGAAAATCAGTCGTTCTACACTCATCGTGGTGGGTAATGGGTCGTAACAAAGATCCGGAATCTCCGGGGTTCGTCAGCGAACATGAAAAGGCGGAATCGAATGGTATCGGCATCCTCCAGTGGTCTCATCTGGTGCAGGTGGTGCCGTTTCAATCTAAAGCAACGTCAGCAGGCCGGGAAAGGCCCCTATATGCGTGCATAGCACCATTGAATCTGAATATCTTTTTTTTGGCTGTATGGTTTACATCAGTATATCACAGGGAAACTCTTCCCACGTGTGACTGTAGTCCACGTATTTACTGCGCTGCAGTTGGTCTGTCAAATTCGCCTCTGACCGCCTGGTTTACTTTCCCTCCTTATGGCCATACGAGGCCTCGTTTAATTTCTTGCCAAACGGAGCTCCTCCGCCAGGCTCGCCAATTCTCTGTTGTGCATGGTGCTCCTTGTAGTACTCGGTATCGATGCCTTTGGCGTCCTGCTGGTGCACTTTCGTCTCATCCGTCGTCCCTGGCCATGGACATCAGTTCACTCCACCTTAAGTTGTCGAGATGGGGGGAAGAAGACGAGCGGAGAAAGTTTCCGGACGACTGACCTGCCTCACCTAGTTTCGTTGCGACGCCTGCCGCATGTGTCTTGGTTCCTCCCCCTCGTGAATACGCATTGGCGACGTTTTGTGCTCCATGTGTCTCGTACCTATATGTATGTGATTATCACATCCGTCGTTGGTCAGTCAGCGTGTTCTCGTCCCCCTCCCTTGTTCTTGTCGTGGAGTGAGCGTACATGTTTCCTCGTGATGCAAAGTAGACGATTGCGCCTGTCAATGCTGCTCCGGCTGCAATGTTGGGGCCGGTGAAGAAGCCTTTTGACATGATTGTGGATGGTTGATGTGGAGGTCAGGTATGTACCTATGTAGGTAAGGAGTGTACTGGTAAGGTAAGGTAGGTGTCGGTGTCTTGGCTCTGGTGGATGGGCACAAGCAGAGTCTGATTGGGGTAGGAGGTAGTATAGGTAGGTAGGTAGGTGGGATGGTGTAGGTAAGGTAGGTAAGTGTAGGTTACAAATGACAAGTCAAAACCATCTCTCCCGTGACCTCTCACAAAGAATTTGGGAACTGCGAGAGGCATCGGCACCCACGCCATCGTCATAGAGAGCACCAAAGCACTGACGCGACACTTCTGGCCCCTTGCAGAATCGCGCCAAGAGATCTGATCTCCCGCCTCCCGCCTCCCGCTCTCTCTCGGCAATCGTGATACCGATCCCCCCGAGAGGCGAGAGCGTGGGGCATGGAGCACCCATGTTTCACATGCAAATCTTTTTTTTTGGTGTGAGGTGAGGTACCTGTACTGTAGGTATTCTCCACCCCATTGAGACCATTGTAACAACCACCATCACCACCACCACCACCACAATAATGACTTCTTCTTCCTCGCCTTCAGACGTCGCTCCCGTGCGCATCACAGTCCTCATCTCCGGCTCCGGCACCAACCTCCAAGCTCTCATCGACGCCAGCAACACCCCCGCTCTCCCCAACGTACAACTCGTCCGCGTCATCTCCGACCGCAAAGCCGCCTATGGCCTCACTCGCGCCCAGAACGCACACATTCCCACAACATATCATGCCTGGCTTCCCTATAAAAAACAATACCCCGCAGACGACCCTTCCGCACCCGTCCAGAACTCGCCCGCTCGAAACGCCTACGATGCAGATCTCGTCCCTCTCATTCTGCACGATCAGCCGAGCATTGTCGTCTGCGCGGGCTTTATGAGAATTCTGACTCCTTCGTTTTTGAACCCTCTTGCGGAGAAGGGTGTGAAAATTATCAATTTGCATCCTTCTCTCCATAAGGACTTGATTGGCGCGGGGTGTATTGAACGAGCGTGGGAGGAGTTTGAGCAAGGGAAGAGGACGAAGACGGGGATCATGATTCATTATGTCATTGCCGAGGTGGATCTGGGGGAGCCGATTGTGCAGCAAGAGGTGGATATCCAAGGGTGTGGGACGCTGGGTGATTTGCAGGAGAGGATACACCAGGCGGAACATGGGTTGATTGTGGAAGGGACGAGAAGGGTGGTGGAGTTGAGTCGAGGGGGGACTTGATAGGTTCTCTCGAAAGGAAGAATGGAAACGCAGAAACCTGGATCTTGCGGGAAAAAATTGATATCGCGAGGAGAAGCGAAGACCTGGCTTGAGGTGTAGTCCATGCGATGAATGTACTCCCGGATATCGCACGTCCGAGTATCTCTGGATGCGGTCACTGAATCGGTGTGAGCATAGGCAAAGGTGCTTCACATTCTTCCGCTTGGACAAGGGAAGCAATCTGGAGCCTTCTTGAGCTCCGTCCATGGCTACGCACACTTGCTATATTTACCTAGCATTGTCTCTCGCTCAGCTGGCCTTTCCCAAACGACGCCAGAGTGCACCAGCCACGCTTCGCTCGCTACCAAACACCTCACACCACGAAGCACAAGGCCACCTGTCTTGAGCCTTGTACCGTGTCCGTCAGCTCCTCAGGAAGGCGTTGGTTCATTCCATCCATCCAGGCAAGTGAGCAAGTCTCAAATCCAATAGAGTAAATTTGCGTAGCTACATGACCTAGGTATGTTAATCTGCTAGCAATACATCTCAAGACTGCTCCAAGGCTCAGTAGCAATCCAGATATTGCAAATGGACTCTTTACTATTTCTAGCTAGGTACATCCTCATATCCCCTTGTCGATGAAAAGCATCCACTGCAAAGGTACCGCTTACGACGAGAGTGCGCAGATGTATGTGTGTTTGAATTGCTACTCACATGTACCTCCGTAGATAGATGGACCACATCGGCATCTGGTATTGCTTCCATCTCATCCCTCGACCTCCATGGACTAAGTACCTTACTCTCGCCAGGTAGAATATGTACCTACATGTACCTTACGTTCCATCGTCGAGACATGTAGCACACATGTCTGGCTACCTGGGCTACCTACCTATCTGTTTATCTGTCCGTCCGTCCGTCTCTCTGCCTTACAACGCAAGCTTACCTATCCGATAGCGTACAGCGTATAACGTATAGGTATGTACCTAGGAGGTATGTATACCTTCCCAGCTTCTCCCCTCATCTTATCACTCGTCCGTCCATTCCATTCCATCCAGTCCAGTCCAATCTCACATCTCCTTCTCTCCCATCTCCTCCCCTTCTTCCACCCCAAGCCCAACAGGAAGACCCGAAGGGTTTTCCCGAAGGAGTTTCTGCCCAGTGACGCGAGAGAGTAAGGGAAGGTACGATTCGTAGGCTTGCTTGGTGCTGGAGGGGGAAGGGGGCACTGGAGAGGCGTTCGGTGGAAGGAGGTACTAATAGAGGTGTCTTCGTCCTGCACTGTGTTCGAGTATTGGCAGGAGTAGTGTAAAGTACAGTATTCATGGCGGTGTTGTGAGGTGGTATTACTACCTCAGTACCTGAGGTGACCTTACAATCTGTACCTACCTACCGTACCTACGTAGGTACCTGAAGGTACTAGGTAGTACTCTGGGGGCGAGCTCGGGGAATGGAATGCCCTTCAGTCGCGTGTTGCTGGCTGTTCTTGCTTTACCGCAGACGTGTCCACCTTCCCTCGTCGACTGGCAAGCTAAGGCTTGACGCATCGCGCTGCCGCCGAGTGCAAGACGCGTACAACGCGACGTAGAGGTGCTGACGGTCTCGCCAATACCTCGAACGGCACAGCTGTCAAGAGGATCCTTCTCCAAACGCCAGCCTTGATGAACAAGGCCAACGACATGATGAAAGAGTGTCTTTTCAGAGTCGCAAGCGACAGCGAAAAGTGTGGGCCAGCAAAAATTCCCCCGACCTGGCCCCCGAAGGAGACAGGATTCAGTTGCGGTCCGCGCTGTGCAATGCAGCCACTTCTGAATGGTTCTAGCATTCGTGAGCGCCAGAAACCCCAAGAAGGTACTAGGAGATGATGTTAGTACTGCATTGATGATGGATGGTGATGGAAAGTGTAGGGGGAGGGTGGAGGGTGGACTCACAGTATGAAGAAGAAAAGGTCGTTGGTTTGGAAGATGGATGTGCTTATATACGGTGTTCCCACTAGCGCGGCTGACTGTACTGTGCTGAGAGCTGCGTGTACAGTATGACGGCTTCCGTGACAGAAATTGAAGTGAGAGGGGTGAACGACACGAACGTGATGCGCGTCACGGCAAGGTTTCGGAACAAGCCGTTGTTTACTGTGGCATAAACAATCAATCGCATGCACGCACAAACAGTGTCACCACCCCTGCCTGCATTGGCACTACTGTATGCGCGTGGCAACGATAGTAGGAGTGATGCACAATTGAGCCGAAGCGCGCCGCCGACATCCTGCTGACTTCTGTAACGAACTTCCTCCCTCCCTCCCTCGATCCTCTCCGCTCAACATGCCTCGTGTGCGCGCGACTGGCGGCGCTTCGGGCAATTATGCGCAATCGCCCGTAAAGTCGATCCAGATTCCGCTCAACGACGACGACGAGGAAAAGGCGCAGCGTCTCCAGAACCGGAAAGCAGCCCACTCGCGCCAGATGTCGTCCATCAAGGCTGCGGCAGCGACACCGCAACGAAAACGAAAGTCTCTAGGCGGCTTGGGCGATGGTGGGCCAGCGACGCCGTCTCAAGACGACGATGATCCATATGGAGTGCGAGGAGACCATGTGACGCCTATGAAGCGTGTGCCCATACTCGCCAACTTCGAGACATGGATGAAGATGGCGACGGATAATAAGATCAATGCGAACAATTCGTGGGACTTTGCGCTCATCGACTACTTCCACGACATGAGTCTGCTCAAGGAGGGCAACGGCGTCAACTTTCAGAAGGCGAGCTGCACATTAGACGGATGTGTCAAAATCTACACCAGCAGAGTGGACAGCGTCGCAACGGAGACGGGAAAGCTGTTGAGTGGGTTGGCAGACAGTGGAAACAAGAAACGAAAAGGTGGCGACACAGAAGAGGGCGGCGGAGAGGAGGGCGACGACGAAGACGAGGAGAACGAGGATGGCACGAAAAAGAAGGGCAGAAAGAAGGCGCAGCGATCAGCAGAAGCCACACTGGCCACATCATTCGAGACGCTGAAGCTGAAGAAGATGGAGCTGGAATTCTCTGTTGATCCACTATTCAAGAAGGCAGCAGCAGATTTCGATGAGGGTGGTGCCAAGGGACTTCTCATGAACCACTTGTCGATTGACAGCACGGGACGAATTGTATTCGACAGCAGTGACGACGCACAAGATGCAGACGTCGAGGATACGACAAGGCGAGACAGCATGGAGCCGGAGGGAGAAGAGCAGCAGAATAAGACGGTAACAGAGGAGGAGGAGATCGAGCCTATGCAGGAGGACGGGATTGTCGATGTTGCTGGACTGGGAGCGCGATTTTTTCCCGATTTGGATATACTAGACGGCCAAGACATATGCCCATCGTTAAAGACGTTTGAGCTTGGTGGCGGAGACGGATCGCTGGATTTGCCATTCCTCAAGGCGCCCGAAAATTGGCGGGACGAGCAGACTGATGCCGACACAGAACAGCTCGATCGGAGTGGCATCAATTTGGACGATCAAACTGCAGCATTTGGCCACGATGACGATGCAGAACCGTTGGGTTTCGACATGGCCGCAGATGTTGGCTTTGGTGAGGGAGGAGAGGCGTGGGCGCGCGATGCTGCTTTACATCCTCAAATGCGGGTATACGATGCTTCAGCGGGCGCGGAAGCAGGCGAGGACGCAGCAGGTGAGGTGGGCGTATTCGACAACGACAGCAACGCATATGGTGTCACGCTGCAACATCGACCCCACGATCAAGAGAACATCTTGAACTACTTTGACAACGCACTGCAGAAGAACTGGGCGGGACCAGAGCACTGGAAGATTGCACGCATCAAAGAAGCCAATGTCGTCAAGCCTACAAGGACGCGGAAAGAGAAGGAGCCTTTTGAGATTGATTTTGCGGCACCCATGTCGCAAGAAATGGCCAACTTGCTATACACGAATGCGTCCACCAATGCGAGCATATGTCTACCGAAGAAAGAGTGGAAGAGTAAGAACCGAAATCTGCTTCCCGACGACAAGCACTTCAACTCCAAGGACCTCCTGAAGCTCTTCCTGAAGCCAAAAGCGAAGATTGGTGCTCGCAGATCGGGTCCGTCGAGCAAGCCGATACCACTCCATGGCGAAGTCGATGAGGCATACTGGGCGACGCATGGCGGAGACGACGCAGCAGTACCACCTCATCCCATGGACGTGGACGACGCCGTCGAGGGGGACTACGATGCAAACTTCTTCCACGACGATGGACTCCCCATGGCGGGCGGTGGTGCCATGGACGACGATGACGATGACTTTGCCGATGCTCGCGAACAATTCTCTCCGGGCGCAGACGATGTCGAAGGACCGATGGGAGCGGGCATCGACAGTGTGGCCGGGCCCACCGGAGGAGGAGCGGGAGCAGGTGACTTTGGTGCCAATCTCGTAGCACAATCGCGACGATTACGGCCCGAATACGTGCAATACGCGCGAGTGGCGAAAAAGGTCGATGTCCGGCGGTTGAAGGAAGAGATGTGGCGTGGTATTGGATTTGAACAGAGGTCAGTTTTTCCTTTTCCTTTTCCTTTTCTTTTTTCTCCTTTCCCATCTATCTATATCACACACAGAGAGAGAGAGAGTTGCACACTGACTCTTTTCCTTTCTCACAGCAGAGATATGACACCACCTCCTCACACGCCCGCCTCGAAACGACCCCCCACCACCATCCCCGCCCTTTCCACCGACGACACTTCGACGCTGCTCTTCACGGACATTATGAATAATCTCCAACACGTCTACCCCAAGCAGCAAATGTCCGACATTAGCACGTCGTATGGATTCATTTGTCTCTTGCATTTGGCCAATGAAAAGGGTTTGATGATTGAAAATGTCGATGGTTGGACGGATTTGCGCGTCAAGAAGGATTTTGGGGCCGTTGTTGTTGAGGGGGATGTTTGATTTGAGCTTTTTACGAGGGGAGGGGAGGGAGAGAGGATTATAGGTAGGTATGCATGCATGCATGCATGGCATTGATGAAAGTGAAATGAAATGAAGACAATGAAGAAGCAAGTGCTTACACTGTGATTTTTGATTTATATTATCCGGTCAGATCACGTTAAGGTAACTCTGCATCCCGATTCTTTTCTATTCTATTCACAAATCCTCCTTTTCCTCACCACTCTCCCTCTCTCCCTCCCCCTCCCCCTCCTTTCCAAGTGCAAACAACACAATCTTCTGATATCCCTCCACAGCCTCCCACAGATCCTTCTCCCTCAACTCCTCCTGATCGCCATGCGCCACAAAAATCGTCCCCGGACCATACAAGTAGCGTTTCTGGTCCGAAACAACTTTCTCCAACCAAGGAATATCGGTTCCGTAATTCACGGTGATGACGTCGAAGCCGGGGACATCGTGGTCAATGTCTACGGGGCCATATCCGGCGCCTGTGAAGTCGAGTTCGACGATATCTTGGGGTGTTAAATGGTTATCATCATCATCACCATTTCCGGAGAGAAAGGGTTGCACGGCTTCGTGGATGGCTTGGGTCATGGCGTGTTGGATCATGGAAGTTGTGCCGTGGGCGATGCGCACGGCGATGGTGGCGGTGGCGTTTTGTGCTATGACATTTGCTGCGACGCCGCCTTGGAGCACGCCGAGATTGAAGGTCGTCGAACCGTATTTCGCACTTGTGGGGAGTCGGTCTCCCAAGTGCATAATGGCCGCCAGACTGGATACGAGGACTTCGTTGGCGGATCGTCCGAGCCAGGGGTAGCCGCTGTGGCCTGCTTTGCCTTTGGCGCGGATGATGGCTTGCATGGTTCCTTTGTGGCCCGAGACGAGGTGGAGGGCGGTGGGTTCGCCGAAGATGATGGTTTGGGTGTGTGAGAGGGAGAGGTTGTTGGCGGCGCGCATTCCGCCTCCTCCGATTTCTTCGCCGACGACGTAGAGGAGGGAGACGTCGTCGGGCGAGATGGCAGAGGAGGCGATGAGTTCGTTGATGGCGATGATTTGGGTCGCCACGCTGCCTTTGGCGTCTACGGAGCCGCGGCCGAAGATGGTGGAGTTGCCTGGATGGTCTTCATCTTTGGTATATTTATATGGGAGGAAAGGTGGAACCTGAGGGGGTGTGATGTGTGAGTGTGTGTATATACCATTGCAGATGAGACTTGGTCGGGAGGGAAGTAGTCATACAGTATCGATGTGACTGGTCAACATCACGGGCGGGTCTCGATTCTCTCCCGGCCAAGCGTAGACATTGAAGCGTTCGGGATCTCTGGAGACATATTGCTTCTCGGCGTGATAGCCTTGCTGGATCAGGCTGTGGTATAGCCAGTCTCCCACGGCTTGTTCATGGCCGGAGATGGATTCGATCTCGACTAGTGATTGGTGGAGACGGACGACGTCTGGGCGCAGCAATGTATATGATGACAGTGCGGCACTACCCGATGATGCGAGTGAAGTGAAGGCAGATGCCAAGTGAATAACTCGCATAGTGACTACCGTAAAGTACCTTACAGTCCTTACTGTAAGTAGGTAGGTGAAGATTGAAGTCGAGAATGTTTCAGATGGCTGATGCCTGGAAGCCTGAAATAGAGGCGCCGACGCAGGTACAGCCACCAGTTCCCGAGTGGAGATGCGCGAGGGCGATGATTGGCTGTCGGGCCACCGCTGTTGTTGTTGTTGTGGTATCAACACAACACAGCAACAGCAACATCCCGGCGCTTGACAACGACACGAACATCCAATTCGTGACGGGAGCCGATTGCGCCTCGCTACTCCGCCCGGCGCACTCTCCCGCACGCACCTGCACATGCGGTGTGTGTGTGTGTATGTGGTAGTCTACTACATGTACATCTTCAACTTCCACCCTTCTCCTTGCGTCTCTCCATTTCTTCTTTCGCCAATGCTGGTTCATTGCGCCCGCGCCAAGTGACAGACAGAACAGAGCAGCAGTACACACTACCACCGGACGCTCTTCCTCGATCCATCATTGCAATCCCCGCTCGGCCTGGAGAGATCCGACCGGCCCACACAGGCACGACGACAACGACGACCACGACGACGAGCTCATCCGCCTCCGCCTCCGCCTCCGCCTCCGCCTCCGCCTCCACCTCCACCTCCACCTCCTCATCCTCACACGCTATCAGGCAGCATTGGATTAACGCGACCACGAGTCCCACGCGAGAGAAATGGCCGCATCAACGGCGGCGACAACGGCGACAACGACCACTCAGCACGTGGATCCCGAGACGTTGTATACCAAGCAGACGTGCATCGGCGGCGGCAGTTTTGGAAAGGTCTACAAGGGCGTCGACAAGCGCTCCGGACAGTCGGTGGCTATCAAGATTATCGATGTTGAGAATGCCGACGACGAGGTCGACGATATCATTCAGGAAATCTCCATCCTGTCCGGCCTCAACTCGCCATATGTCACCAAGTACTATGGCTCATATCTCAAAGGCTCTGACCTGTGGATCATCATGGAATTCTGCTCCGGAGGCAGCTGTGGCGACATGCTGAAACCAGGCGTTCTGCCTGAAGACTACATTTGCATCATCATCAGAGAACTGTTGCTGGGCTTGGAGTACTTGCACAACGACGGGAAGTTACATCGTGATATCAAGGCAGCCAATATCCTGCTGGGTGCCAACGGCCAAGTCAAGCTGGCCGACTTTGGCGTGTCGGGACAATTGACGGCGACGATGACGAAGAAGAATACGTTTGTGGGCACTCCCTTCTGGATGGCTCCGGAAGTGATTAAGCAATCAGGCTACGATCACAAGGCAGACATCTGGTCTTTGGGCATCACCGCGTTGGAGCTCGCATTGGGAGAGCCACCCTACAGTGATATTCATCCCATGAAAGTATTGTTCCTGATACCGAAGAATCCAGCACCCATGTTGGAGGGCAATTTTAGCAGAGAGTTCAAAGACTTTGTGTGGAGGTGTCTGCGAAAAGAGCCACGGGAGAGGCCTACGGCGCGTGAGCTTCTGAAGCATCCTTGGATACGAAAAGCAAAGCGCACTGCATACTTGACGGAGCTGATCGAACGGCATGAGCGGTGGCAGGCTACTCACCAAGACGAAGAAGAGAGCTATGAGGCCAATTCCACGGACGACTCACCATCGCAGAATGCAGAGGACGAAGATTTGTGGGACTTTGGTACAGTGCGTCCGGCTGGTCGACGTGGCCATGCAGGTCCGGGTCTGCGGCCCATGAATGAGTCCGGCATGAATTCGAGGAGGTCTCATGCGCCTCATTCGCCTACCAGAAGGACCGTTTCGAACAAGGAGAATATCGATGCCGAGCTTACAGAGACCCCAGGGACAGGCCAGACCATGCGGGGCGCCATGCTTCCTCCTCCACTGCCCAAAACGCCTTCACCAACGAAGCGATATGCGCCGCCCCTACCATCACCAGGGCCTGCTGCCCAAGTTCCCTTGCCCGCATCACCGACCAGAAAACCGATTGCAGTACAACAGACTCCTCCACAGACGCCTCGGCGCGAGTCTGTGCCTCCATCGCCCTTACCTCCTCCTGTCACGCCTGCTACTCCTCGACTGCTGAACGATGACTACCTGCAGCAGAGCATCGCGAGTGACATGTCACAGTACATGAAAGGCCTTGCGATCAAGGAAGAGCCCAAAGCAGTGCCCCCAACGCAACAGGCAGCGTCAGTACCACTCGGGCTCGACGGTGTCGCTGCTTCGCAAGAACACGCGCAACGCTCTGTGGCTGCTTCTGCGACTTCAGTCAACAACCAGCTATACCAGAAGCCTCTGCCAGACTTTGCACCTCCTGGAGTTGTCAAGTCAGAAACGAGGCCGTTGGAGCAGAGTCAGGATTCGCGTCGATCGTCTGTCGACTCCGCATATCAAACTTCGACGACAAACCACTCGACAAACCAATCGCAACCAGCGGCCTCTTCATACTCGCAGCAGGATCAACAGGTGACGGCGCTCAATTCTGTGGTGATGCCGGCTCTCGAAGCCGCCCTCCATCGTCGTTCATATCAACTCTCACTATTGCAGCGACGACATAATGCCTCTCAGGCCAGCCGGTCTCAGACTGGCGGCGCGTCGGTGCTATCCGCGGAGGACTTGCACCTCAAACGCCAGACGCATGAGCAGATACGGAAGTGCTTGAGCAAGGTTTCGCGGCTCTTCCGGGAAATCGATCATTGGGACAGCGTGGCGCCAGTGGGCATGGGAGATGGTGTTGATGGTTTATTGGAAGGGTTCTTGGAGGAGGTCTTGTGTCGAGTCGAAGCGGAGGACGCTGTGCCTGGTGAGGAAGGTTAAATTAGGAGGTAGATCCATCTGGGAGAGGCTGTGGTGGGAGGGCCCAAGCGGAGGGGGATTGTTGTTGTTTGCATGCGCTATGACTTGAATGAGGATTGACTGAAATGCATTTACATTACCGTTTTTATGAGAGGTCGGTCAGTGAAGGATAATATTAATCTTCCTGCTCAAGTATGTTCCACTGCCGTGCTTTCAATTGTAGTCTTGGTACTACCGCGTTCTACCTCCTTCAGTTGACGTTCGATGAAGTCCACTGAATATCTTGGCGCTCATCCCACTTAGTCAGCAGTTGGAGGCTACCTTACCATGGGCTACGACGCTCCTACTACTACATCTTATCTTGTTTGTGGCAATTCCAGGACTCTCCATCAACAAGTTTCGTTCTTCACTTCGCGGCATCACTGTCGCCGTCAGCATCAAGAGGAATCTTCGCTGCACATTCTCACACGTGCCAACTCGCCATGATACTCGTACTCGCCTTCTTCGCATAAGACTGTGTTATTCACTTGCTCCACGAGCACGATCGGGCCGGTGCTCCCTCACTCGCTGCAATCATGGAATCCTCACCGGACGAGCAACGGGAGTTGTCACTGGTCGGCAAGGTCGAGCTGAAGATCGCCTTGACCGACACAGACGCCAAGCTCGAGGCGATTCTGAAGACCTACCTGGCGCCAGTGCTACTCAAACTGGGCTCCCCCCATGAAAGCGTCCGCAGAAAGGTCATCTCCATCTGTCAGCATGTCAATACGCGTGTGCAACCCAAGTCGATACAACTTCCCGTTGCGGCACTCGTCAAGCAATTCCAGCAGCAAGAAAGCCCTCTCATTCGCCACTTTGATCTCCTCTATATCCAGCAGGGCGTGGTCCGGTTGTCCAACGCCGAGAAAGCTGATCTCCTGCCCGTCGTAGTCAGTGGAATTGCGCAGACGGGTCAGCATGGATCTCAGATCTTCTATCTCCTGCTACGGATATTGCCGTCGATTGTGATCCCACCACGCGGATCCAAAAAGGATCTGGAACTACGGACGGACCTTTCCGTTTCTGATGAAGATGCTACATATCTCGCTTCATACCTGGGTAAGCTGATCCTGTTTACGCCTCAAAAGCCGTCGGGAAACGCATCAGTCACTTGCCCGGGGTTGACAAGCGAAGACTATGCCTTCTTGAGCATGAATGGAAAGGACGAATGGAACCCTGCTGCGGGAGGCTTAAATCTACTACAAACAAAGACCCTTGGTGCAAAGCTTCTCGCCAGTGGGATATTTACTGATCAGGATCGCTTTCTACCTGCGCTGTACGCTTCGGCTGATCCCGCGTCACCAATCAGTGATGTCGGCGATGACATCCTCAAAAGGGCCTTACCTGTCACGGATTTGGAGGACGAGACTTTGATCAATCACCTCTACGACTTGTACTTCGGCAAAGGCACAGCGCCTCGAGTCAGACCACCGCTCCGCATCAAGATTCTCAATTTGTTCGCCAAGTCCACGAGAAGCACCACTTTTGACAACAGAATCATCAGATTGGTCGAGGATGGTCTCTCTACCACTCCCGATGGCGAGGACACGGTGATGTCGAATGGTCCCGTGCAGAACTCCAACATTAGCAGGGAGACGCTCAAGCTCCGAGCAGCTATCTTCACATACATTAACTTTGTTGCTCGCCTTGGCGACAGGGATACGGTGCAAACTATTGCCACGCGGGTGGTTACGAAATTGCGAGACTTTGTGGAGCATCAGGGCTGGCCGAAGATTGGGCCGAGCGAGGATTTGACCTCACGGGCGTACGCGTACGAGGTGATTGGACTGTTGGCCAAAGCAGGACCGAAGAGCCTGTTGGTGGAAAGCGACCATGTCTCATTGGACGTGTTGAGATGGCTGTTCGAGTCTCTCGCCCGGGACACATCGGGTAACTCGATCACGGTCAGCATCGAAGAGTCATTATCGACAATCCTCGGCGGGATGGATCGCTTTACCTTGGAGCTGCACGAACAACAGGTCTTGCAAGAGCTTCTCATCGAACAGACGGTCTTGTCCGACGACCTGGAAAGCAACTCGCGGCTTCGCAGCACACGCTATGTGGCTGTGAGGTACGCCAATCGATGCTTACCGTACTCTTCTGTCAAAGCGCGTTGGGTCAACGTGCTTGCTGCGGGAGCTGTCTCGGATAGGGCAGAAGTCCGCGAAGAAGGGCAACGCGGTCTGAGTCCACATTGGTACCGAATGCTCAATGGGACGAGCGACAACGCCGACGGCGTAGAGATTACATTTCCGACATTTGAGGCGGTAGTGGAAGAATTCTTCGTGGCTCAGACCAAAGTCACCAGCGACGATTCGAGGATTATTACACGAAGAGCGAGAGAACTGCACGAGTCTTCCTTCGCATCTATGACCGCTTTCGCGCGTCGTGTCCTCGTCCAAGAAGCATTAAAGCGAGCAAATGTATCGCTCAAGCTCGATAGCGAGTGGGAGCGGCGGCTGGATGCCATGACCGAGTCCGATCTTCCCGCAAGACAGGCTACCAAGGCCTATATATCGAGGCTCACTGCATACTCTGCAAAGTCAGTCGATACACTCCTCTGTGCTTTGTTCGAATGCATCACGCTCAAGGTCGCTTCGGATGAACAGGATCGCCTCGTCGAATTCCTGGCACTCAGTCCAGATGCGCTCATTGCGAAGCATGTGGAGCGAGGAACCGCTCTTTTGCCAGTTCTCAAATCGAACAACCCCCATCGCCGCATGGCAGCAGCGCAGGGTTTTGGCATATTGGCTTCCCACGAGAAGTCAGCGCCAGCATTTGCTATTCAAGAGCTTCTCGAGACTGCCGGGTCGTGGAAATCAGCAGTAGGCAGCAGTGTAAGCTCTGTACATGGCGCTCTTGTAGCGCTCGCTTTCTACTATAGCAGATTGACCTACCGCGGCGAATCAGTGGTTAATTCAGAGGACTACGAACAGTTCCTCCAGACTCTCTTTGGCATATTCACGGATGCCCAGGACGTATTGCTCCAGGAAGCTACCTTTGTTGCCATAGGACAGTTGTGCATATTTGGATGTCTCACTCCCGACCTCATCGAGCAGCATTCGTCACTACGCAAAGTGTCTGATAAGCTCTATCAAAAGGCAAAGGACAGCAACGAGCCTGCGATACTCTGTCTCGGTCAGCTGTCCATGGTGATACCGGAGGACAGTGAGGAGCTCCAGCACATTCTCGAGAATCTGCACAAACTCCACGAAGTGCGACAAGCCGAAATACACTTCACAGTAGGCGAGGCTCTCTCATACGTGGCGAGCGGATGGCAATCGAGTGCTCTCGCCACCAAAGTCGACATCGAGGTGACTCCAGCGCCCGAGTTAGGAGAGCCCCGGGGAAACACACTCGGCAAGCTGGTCGACAAGGTGCTCGCGGATTGCGCAAATACGAAGCCAGCGTTGAAGAAGGCTGCCGTGATGTGGCTGCTCTGCTTGGTACAGTTCTGTGGCGAGCAACTACAGAACCGGCTGTCCAAGTGCCAAGCTGCATTTCGAAGGTGTCTTGCTGACCGCGATGAGCTCGTCCAGGAGAGCGCTTCTCGAGGGCTGGGACTAGTGTATGAGAAGGGGGATCGAGCACTCAAGGATGACTTGGTTCGAGAATTGGTGTCGTCCTTCTCCTCGGATCGGCAGGCACTTGCGGGCAGTGTTTCAGCGGATACACAGCTTTTTGAGCCAGGAATGCTGCCTACAGGGGACGGTTCCGTGTCCACTTACCAGGACATCATGAGTCTCGCGTCGGAAGTGGGCGACTCCAGCCTGGTGTACCAGTTCATGTCGATGGCATCGTCGAATGCGATCTGGTCGAGCAGAGCTGCATTTGGACGTTTCGGACTGAGCAAAGTCCTATCCGATTCCAGCGTCGACGGATATCTTTCAAACAACCCCAAGCTATATCCGAAGCTGTTCAGGTATCGATTCGATCCCAACGGCGGCGTGCAGCGCTCCATGAATGAGATCTGGACCGCTTTGGTTCCGGACTCTGCCGCAACGATTGACAAGCACTTTGATGCCATCATGAAAGATCTTCTGGAGAGTATCCTGGGAAGAGAGTGGCGCGTGCGGCAAGCGTGCTGTGCGGCTATCGCTGACCTGGTCCAAGGCAGATCTCTCGAAAAGTACGAGAAATATCTCGAGCAGATCTGGGCGCAATGTTTCCGGGTGCTCGACGATATCAAGGAATCTGTTCGGGTGGCGGCGGCGTTTCTGGCGAGGACACTCACGGGGGTGGTGTCAAAAGCTCTCGAGGCTGATCACGGTTCCACCAAAAAGGCGTCTGCCATGCTCAAACATGTCTTGCCGTTCTTGCTCTCACCTTCGGGTGTAGAGTCGACTGCCTCGGAAACACAGCGCTTCTCCGTCCTCACTTTGCTCGAGATCATTAAGAAGGCCAGTGGGGCGACCTTAAGACCCTTTATTCCTGAGCTTGTGGAGAGATTAATCGGCTTGCTGAGCGCGGTGGAACCGGAAGCCGTGAACTATGTTCATCTCAACGCAGCACAGTACGATCTGACCCAGCAGAAACTTGATGATATGCGACTGGGACACGTCCGCACGAGTCCTTTAATGGAAGCCATCGAGCGCTGTCTAGATCTGCTGGACGAAGACATCATGAAGCAGCTGCAGCCCCGACTGGAGAGTGCCATGAAGAGCGCTGTGGGCCTGCCTTCCAAGGTGGGCGCGAGTCGGGTCCTGGTCTCTCTCGCCACGCGTCGTCGGTTGCTGTTCCAACCCTTTGCAGACGCGACGTTGAAGCTGCTCGAGCGGCTCGTGATCGATCGTAACGACACCGTGACCAGCTCGTACGCAGCTGCCGCGGGCTATGTGGTGCGCTGCGCATCCGAGAAGCAGACGTTCCGCTACATCGACTTTGCGAAGAAGCTGTACTTCGAATCTGAAGGCGACCGCGAGTCCGTGAGCCCCCGTCGAAGCATCGCTGCGGGTGAGCTCATGTTGGCATTTGCAAAGAACGCTGGGGATCGGTTCAACGCCTTTGCCACTGCCGCTTTGCCATTCGTGTATGTTGGTAAACACGACTCCCACGAGCAGGTCCAGGAATACTTCAAGGACACGTGGGAGGAGGCGGCGGGGGCAGGCGGATCGCGAGCAGCGCAGTTGTATCTCAAGGAAATTCTGGAATTGTGTATGACTTACCTGGACTCGCCGCAATGGGCCGTGAAGCATACCGTAGCGCGCACTGTAGCTGAAGCAACCAAGGCTGCGTGCACGGGCGAGTCTCCGCTTTCCGCAGCCACGGGCGGAGTGCTGTGGCCCGCCATCGAGAAGGCTTTGTCGATGAAAACGTGGGACGGCAAGGAGGTGGTGGTGATGGCATTCGCCCAGTTCGTGGAGTCTGCCCAGTTATACTACACTGCGCAGGAGCCCGTGCGCGTTGCCATTGTGAAGGTACGTTATGCATCAATGACTGTGGTATCACTGACTGACATGAGTACTGTAGATTGCGATTCGGGAAGCCAAGCGGCAGAACGCAGCGTATCGTCCACACTCGATGTCGGCCCTCGCCCGTATTGCGTTGGCTCGGACTGACGTGGACATCAGCGACGCGGTGTTGGCCGCTGCTGCGCCGGTGCTGAGCGAGGGTCCGGACGAGGATGCCATGGAAATTGATGGTACGGCTGATAGGCGCAAGGCCGATGAGATGTAAGTGCAGGCAACGCCACCCCTCGTAACATTCATTCATTTGTTCATTATCGTTGACACACGATGCAGCAAAGAAACAACTGCTGCAGCAGCCATCGAAGCCATGTTCGCCTGTATCAACCCTCAGGCGCTGGACAACGTCGCACTCACTGGCATGGTCTCTCGTGCCCTACACGAGGTGGCTGCAGCAAAAACGGCGACGACGGCACGTAGCCTACGGAGCACCTTTGCAGGCCTCCAGAACATGTTCGATCGGATACGGAGACATGAGCGAACAGTGTCGCTGGATCGGGCAGCCATTGCAGACGTCAAGACCCTCCTATTTGGCGCACCGGTGTCGATCGAAAGCATTCGGGTGATGAGGGCGCAGGCGGTTCTCGCATCCGTGACCTGCGTACCGAATCTGAAGCAAGAAATGGAGGGGGATGTTGGTGCTTTGATGGCGGATGAAGTTTCAGTGGAGGTCCGCCAGATTCTAGATTCTGCGGTGCAGAGGCCGTGATAGGGAGGTACAGGATACTTTTTGTTTCTTCTGTACTCTGTACGACTGCTCGCGTGGCTCACACGTGGGTGGTGGTTGGTGGTTGATGGGTGCTTGGTTGGTGGCAGAGGCTAGATTTGCGCCTCGCTGCAGCCATTCGTGCACTGGAGGAGGAACTGCTTCGAGACTGAGACAACCTGCTCCCGGGGGCAGACTATAAGGGGGGCTGAGACAATCCAGACAAAGCCCTCGCCGGGATTGAGCCACACCTCTACGCCTCTTTGGAGTGGCTACCCCAAGTACTACTTACACGACAGCTGTAGGTAGATTACTTACGACTAACAAGCAGAAAAGCCAGCCTCTTTGCCAATAACCACTAACCACTAACCACTAACCACTAACTACGTACCTTGCGCCAGCGACCGGCCATATGCCCGGATGGATCATCATCGTCATCATCATCATCGATCGATCGGCATCGCCCACTCGACTCTACTCGGGTTCAACAGAAACGATCAGCACAACGTGGCAGCCACTGGTCCTTCCCATCCCTCCGTCTGCATGGTTGGCGGTGGTGGTGCTGGTCGTTTCACCTCGGACTTCTCAGCCAAGCCAAAGCCAAGCCACACGCCAGACAATTCACTTCACTTCTCGGAGGAGGAGAAAGTTGGCAGTCCTGAGGAAACCACCCTGTTTTGCGCTCTGGACGCCGACGCCGATGAGGACGGCCGATGTTGACGCCGATGAGGAACGACGAGGATGACGGACTGGGTCCGATTGTTACCTCTCTCTCTCTCTCTTTTTCTGAACTGATGGACTGATTCAACTGAGTGACGCTTCGGGTGTGGTGGGTGGGTAGGTGGGTGGATGGTGCTTTGTGATGCCTCCTACCTGATTCTTCTTCTACAATATATCAAGTGCGAGTGACATGTTTCTTTTTCTTGAGTTGATATACATATATATCTCAACAGAAGAGAAGGAGCGCTAGCTGCAACAGCAGGACAGTGCAGTACAGTGGAGAGATTCATTCTTCGTGAATACGGATATATATACTTACGTACATACATATCATGGCAGGGTCGATGTTGGGGAGGTATTAATAGTACTAGTACTACTTGCTGTGAAGAGTGGAGGAAATAAAGAAGAAGGGAGAAGAAGAACGGTTTCATCTCATGAAGAGAGAGAGATTGGTTCATCGATTGATTCTGCACTCTTTATTATTCACTTTACTCTTCTTCGAGGAACGATCAACAGAATTTCGTCCGCGCAAGACGAAGAAGATAGACCACCTTTTTTTCTTGCCGTCGGTCACTTTGACCTCCTTTCATTCTTACGACGGACGGGAAAGGAAAGATCATCATCATGCAAGAACACGGAGGGCGCGGCGGTTGGGCTTCTTCGCAGCAGAAGACACGCACCAGTCATCACCTACAACCTCTGGCTCCGCGGACGGACAAGCTCGATTCTTCTTCTTCTATGCACTTTCGTCCATCTGGCTTAACCGCAACTTCAACTTCATCTTCCACCTCGGCGGGTTCCAGCAGGGCCACTCGTCTGTCACATCGCTCTCGAGCTGGTTGTTGGACGTGTCGTGGCAGAAAGGTAGGCAGATATCTCAGTGGTGTGACTTTCACAATATTCGCTGACTTTTTTGTGCTCACCAATTCCGATAGGTGAAATGTGACGAAACTCGTAAGTTTTCACTCTATGTAGTGTTGTCGCTGCTGCTGCTGCTGCTCCGTTCCGCTGACTGTATGTCTACATTCACAGGCCCCCGATGTGGACCCTGCACAAGACTCAACAGAGAATGCGACTGGCATCATCGATGGAACTTCAGCGATGCTACTCCGACCGTCCAGGTCAGATTCCAGAATGTGGTGAAGAAAGAGGGCAATGTGGTGTGGGACCCCAAGGCCGCACAGGAGAGGAACAGAAGCCCCCTCCCCCTTTCAGACCACTTACCCGACTTTTCAGTGCTCACTTCGGACGAGGACCGAGAGAGAAAGGCTGTGGTACATAAGCCAGGCACGTTTGGCGTCGTGGTCACGCCGGACAGCTTTCGTGATTTGCCGGAATATGCGACTGTGGGCCATTCTTCGTCGTTCAGGAGTCGACAAGGGGGATCTGGCCGCCCTGGGTCTGAAATCGGCCGATCTGTTGCGCTCCCCATCGATACCAATACTGTCATACTGGACAAGTTCGAGGATGTCTCGCCTGTAAAAGTAGCCTCGACCTCATCCTCTGGAGGCGGCCGTAGTGAAGACTTTGGCGAGCACATGCAGCGGCTTTCCATCACCTCGCCACCGCCGCCGCCACCATACATTCCCAGTGTAATCATAGCACCCATCAATCCTACTGTGTCACAAGACCATCATCTGCTCCAACATTTTCGAAACTACATCGTTCCACGGCTTGTCCAGCCGCAGGCAGATGGAATCATTTCTCAAGGCTCGACCAGAGATGTTTTAGAACGTGAAGCTTTACGCTTCCCCCCTTTACATCATGCAATATGTGCCATCAGTGCACTCCATCTGGCATACAACGGCCAATCTTCCTTGGCAGAAGCCATGCAGCATTATCATCAAGCTCTCGCGGTTTCCTCCACCACCACCACCACCACCACCAGCAACATCAACAACGACTTACTTTCTGACGGAGTCTTCTTCCGACACTATCTCCTCTTCGTATATGACATTTGCATCCCCGTCCAATCCGACGACGCTGGCACAGACATGTCCGCAGAACATCTCGATCACCTCCGACGCATTGCCGTCCATAGACATCACCATTTTGGCGGCCGCGAACCTCATGCTTACACTATCTGGTCCATCTGCCAACTCGACGTGTATGCCTGCTTGATGGGCAGTGGAACGTGTGAGTTTGTGCAAACAATTGTGCGGAATCATATGCTTCCGGCTTTGGAGCATCAGGTGCCTTCTTATGACACCCCGGGAGGAGCAGGTTTACCTCCTCATGAAATTTCCACCTTTCCTGCTATTCTTCGGCTACATGAAGGCATTGTTCTTCGAGCTGCACGAATCGCTCAAATTGCTCAGATGCTTCGAGGCGAATATTCTGCTGTGGTTGACACTTGCAGTATTAACAATCGCAATTACATTCACAACGATAACGACAGCAAGCAAAATCCATCATCATCGTCAATCCCAATCCCACAAGAGAAATATCTTCGCTGGATCGCAATGATCACACAAGCTCGAACGGATTTGCATGATTTTTGGTCGAGAGCTCTTCCGGGTTATCTTGCCTCCTCCTCCTCCTCCTCTACTTTAAACAACAACTTCCTGCCGACTCGCGTCCAGGCAGTTTTCGAATCCGCTACTTTGCTCTATCATGCTATGATGATTTATTCTTGGACCAGTATGTTTCCTCGGCAGAGGTGGTATTGTTGTTGTTATTATAGTGCTGCTGTGATTTCGTCGTCGTTGGCAGAAGGAGGAGGAGGAGGAGCGAGAGGAATAACAACGACGACAACGACAAAAACGCAATCTTCATCGATAAAGGGAAGAGAAGGAAAAGAAAGAAGAAGAAGAAGAACACCATCATCATCATCATCATCATCATCATCATCATCATCGGTGAGGACGACGGTCATATCTCCGACAGCTGCACCAGCAACAGCCGCAGCAACACCAGCAACAGCAACAGCGTCGACGACAACGGGAATAGAAGCCCATATTACATCTATCCTCACCCTTGCGACTCGCCAAATTCATCATCATCATCATCATCAGGAAAGAGGAGCAGTCGAAAGAGGAAGAGGAAGAGGAAGAGCAGGATCCCTGAATCGACAAAATCTCGTTTTTGCACTCTTTATCGCGGGAGTAGCTGCCGCAACGACAACGACAGTAACAACGACGGCGGCGAATGAGAATGAAAAGAAGCAAAAGAAACAAAGTTGGAAAAATCAAACGATAAATTTGATAAGGGTGTTGGAAGTATATGGAGGAATTGGACAGAATACTTTTCGGATGAGGAGGTTGTTGGAGAGGGTTTTTGAGAAGCTGGAGGAAGAGGAAGATGAGGAAGAGGAGGAGGAAGAAGGAGAAAAAGATGTGGATTGGTTGGCGATGGCGAGGGAAATGGGATTGGGAGCTGTGGGGAATTGTGGATTGTAAATAAATGAAGGAAAGAAAAAAAGGAAAAGAGAGAATGTGAAATGCAATGAATGTTTAAAAAACAAACTATTATTAACTAGCCAAGGTGCCTACCTACTTACTTCTTTTCCCTCCTCTCCCATCTCACAATGGCAGGACTCAACGGTCTCGAAAACAAACTACTATAATCCGTATCGACAACTTTGCTACTCCCATCAGCATTGTAAAATTTGAAATCTCGCAGCACCATGGCGGTAATGGTCTGCAGTTGTAAATATGCAAATTGCTCTCCAATGCAACGATGTCGGCCTGCACCAAACGGCAAATACGGTGATGCGGCGCCTTTGCTCACGAGTCCATAGCCGTAGTCTTCCTTTTCTTCGGCGACGCCTTCCGTCACCATGCGGGGAACCAAGTGCGCGTATTCGTCCCGAGGTGTGTCGTCCCATCGGTGAGGTTCCCACAACAAGGGTTCGGGAAAGTGTTCATCCATTCGGCTCGTGGCCCCGGGGGCGGCGAGGAGAGAGTGCGTGGTGGGAATCACGTAAGGAGTGCCTTCGACGGGCATGGGGGATTTGACTTTGCGGAGAATGGAGTGGATTGGGGCGTGGATGCGGAGCGTCTCTCGGACGACTTGGCCGAGGAGGGTGAGTTTGGAGAGATTTTCGTAGCTGACATCTTTGATAGTGCCGTCGGGATTGACACCGAGCACGTCCTTTTGCTCTTGGACGAGCTCGTCTTGAATGTCGGGGCGGGTGGCGAGGCGGAGAAGGATCCATGAAGATGTGGAAGAGGAGGAGTGCTGGCCTGCCATGAGAAGGGCAATCATCATGTGGGCAATCTCGCGGTCGGAGATGGGTGCGCCGTTCTTGTACTCGCAGTTCCTGCAGCAAGAAAAGAAAAGATTAGCCATCAATCCAAAAATAGTTCCAAAGAGGACACACATCAAGTTCCATATCATATCCTCTTCTCTGGTCTCCGACGTGGCATCTCCGGCCTCACGTCTCTGCTTGATGATGGACATGTACGTTTCGGCCATCTTCTTCTGCGCATAATCGCGTCTCCTGTTCTGTGGAAGCGGTGCCCATGGCAGCATAAAGTTGATAGGGGTGAAGCCCATGTCGAGGTAGTGGTAGAGATCGGCAAAGGTCGAGTCGAATTTGTCGCGAACCTCCTTGCCCTGCAACGAGCGGCTGGCAGTGTAGATGGTCAGTTCGGCAAGAGCAGGAGGCAAGTTCACCGTGCCACTGCTCGAGGCAAATCGCTTGTGGGGGTTGTCCTTGGAGAAGAACTGGCGCGTCTCTTCGGCGATCAGGGTGACATAGGATTGCAGAGCCGAGGAAGTCAGGCCGAATTTGACAAACTGGTGACATGATTAGAATCTCCCCATGTATGTACCTCTTGTCGGGACTTTGTTAATGTACCTTTTTCTGCTCCATGAGCTTCGAATTCGGACAATCATAGACCACATCCTTGCCAAAAACGGGCGTGGTGAGCGGACTGTAGATCTCTTCCGCATTCACATCGCGCAGCTTTCCATTCAGAATGAAGTCGTTGCCCTTGGTCCCCAAGCATACCGTCGTCTTCTTGCCCAGGAGGATAAAGGTGAAGACATCGCCGTATTTCTCGCGGCATGAGAAGAAGAACTTGTAGGGATCGATGCCGTAGGAGATGGTGCTGCCGATGAAGGGGACGTAGTGGAAGACGAGCGGTGGTTCGGTCTTGCTGCCACGGAAGAGCAGTTGGCGCAAGACGTTCAGGACGACGGAGAGGGTGAAGAAGAGGGCGAGGGCGGAGGAGACGAGTTTCCAGGTGGGCGTGTGGCCAAAGTTGGCGTCGAAGGCGACAGAGAGGTCTTGGAGCAGGCCCATGGTGGCGGCGAAGGGGGAAGGGGGGTTATTGGCGGCGGCGACGGCGGCGGTGGTGGTGGTGCAAGTGGTGCAAGTGGTAGTGAGGGTGTATCGCAGTCGAGAGGCGGCGGCGGAGAGAATGAGTGATCAGGGCATAGCGGTGGTAGTGGTAGTGGTAGTGGTGGTGGTGGTGGTGGTAGTGGTGGTGGTGGTGGTGGTAGTGGTGGTGGTAGGCTTCAAAGTAGTGGCCAATGGCTGCGGTGCTGCTTCATTACCACTATTGCAAACTGCATCGAACCATATTCGCTGTTGTTTGGACAGAAGGACATGGGTGCCCTGGCATTATGTGATATGAGTTATATAAGATAACAGGGGCCACTGATTCCTTAGTATATGTATATAGAGTTAGGGATACCTACCCCCCTCTTTTCTCTTCTTAAGAGGTTAGACCTCGGACCTTAATTAATCTACTTATTAATTAGTATTCTATTAATCTTCTTAATTAGGTACTAGTATAGTATATAGTTCTAACAGTTATAAGCCCGGCTTACTCTATTTAACCTAATTAAGTACCTAAGATTAGCTAAAATCCGCTATATTAAGAAAAACCCGAGGACCGTATACTATTACTTTATACCTACCTAAACCCGTTTATCTAGAAGAAGAGAAGAAAGCCCGAGCCTATTAGATTAGCTTATAATCGACCGATCCCCGAGTCCTAAGTTTTAAGAGGTTAAAGAAATATCTAGTAGCTCGTATCCTAGGTATTAAGAGTAGTTTAACGAATTTAACGAAGATACTATAGCTAATTCTCCTAAACCCTTATTATTAACGACGACGTCGATTGCTAAGCTACGTACCTAGTAGGACTAGAATGTATAGATTACCTATATTAAGAGGGAGGTAGTAAAGCTCTAGATATAGGCTAATATTAACCTAGAGACAGCTAAGCCAGATCTAGAAAACCTAATATAGCTTAAAGGACAACCTGTCTTTGACTTTGCGTCTCTACTTACTAATATTACCCTAATAGCTCTTAGTCTAGCTTAATTCAAGTATAGGTATAATAAGGATATATAGGAACTTAAGCAAAGGGGGTATTAGAAGATTGAATTAATTATTAACTAGTCTCTCTCTATAGACCTTTAATATAGGGTAATTAATTATAAGATAATTAGGCAGATACTTAAGATTCTCTTAGAATATACTAAACCTAATACCTTTACTACTACTCAGTTATTAAAGAAAGAGTTAGAAACCCTTTCTTACCTACTATATAGAAAGTCTATTTATAACTATATATACCTTTGGTTCGTTTAGTATAGAAAGAGAGATACTGTTAGTAAGTAAGTAGACAATAAATCTACCTAGGTATAGTTGTCTTCTATAGCTCTAATATATAGAGACTATATAGCTATAAGGATAGGCAGGCTGCTTAATAAGCAAAATAATAGGGAGGTAATATCTCTCTATTTAGAATTAAGAGCGGCCCTAGTAGTCCTACTTTTAGTATAATAGTAATACTAAATTCAAGAGTAAGTATAGAACTACTATTACTAGTATCTTATCTACTACTATAGCCGAATCTTCGTCCTTAACTCGATTATCCTCCTCTTTAAGAAAGCCCTGCCTCTATAGTAGGAACTATATATAGAAGGAATACTATTACCTTAATACCGAGTATCCGAGGCCTAAGGTATAGAAGCTAAGAGATAATACTAAGAGGAAGATTAAGAAGAGATTTAAAGAAGACAAGGGCTTAAAGGAAAGAGTAGACAAAGCAATTTAAGCTTATAATACCGCTTAAGGTTAAGGGTCGAGGGACAAAGATACTAAGAACAAGTTAGGTATAGCCGCAGAGGTCGAGGACACTACTGCTACTACTACCCTAGAATCGACCTTAACCCCTAAGGTATCTATTAGTTTAATTAGCTACTATACCCGCCTTTACAACGCTATAATTCTAGATAGTAGTACTAATGTTTATATTATTAACGAGGCTATAAGGGCAAGGATCGTTAAGTCCGAGTTACTAACCTCCTCTAATATAGTAATCTCTAGGGACAAGAGATACTAATCTAAGGCAATTGTAGATACTACTATTAATCTTAATATAGGTAATAGAGTTACTAGGAAGCTTACTCTTCTTAAGGCAAGGCTTATTCCGGGATTCTTTATAAGTTTGGTCTTACTGTAGATCCTTAATAAGAAGGGTATTTACTATAATACTAGAAACTGGCTAGATAGGTTAATTACTAGCTAATTACATAAGGAGCCTAGGCTCTAGGCATACCTTACCCCTAAATATAGTAACAGATATAGTTACTAGATTATTGAACGGTTGCCTATACTAAGAAGTATTACTAGAACTACTAGTTTACCTAGAATTAGTACTAGAATTAAGGAGGTAAAGTCTATATATACCCTATACTCTAAGAATACGGGGAAGTCAATCTTACCTACCTTAACGTTACCTTCTAGAATAGAAGAGGTAATTTAAACTACTGCTACTATATAGTCTAGTTACAAACTACTCCTACCTTTGATAGTAACGGCTAATTAATAGTATTAGTTACTAGGCTACCTATCTATAAGGGCTATTAAGCACTTAGAACCTATATCTAAGGGTTACTAGGTAATTAAGTTAGAGAAAGAGACTCTAAACAGGGTCAATTATAATACCTGCTTACTAGCTAAGGCTAAAGTAGTAATTTCGAGAAGGAAGGACAAGTATAGAGAGGTACTGCCTAAGGTAGAGAATACTAAGATAGCTATCTATTTATAGGACCTAATTAATATACCCCCTTCTCTCCCTAGACTAAATAGATTAGTCTTTAAGTTTTATAGCTACTAGTACTATAACTAGGAGGGCTATTATATTAATAAACCTATAGCAACTAAGCTATAAGCAGTTGCTAAGTTTAGAGGATATTTCAAAAGAATAGAAGTATTATTTAATACTAAAACTATTCTAGTTCGCTCTAATATAGAGGCTACTATTAGGAAGGATACTAGAAAGGCTATCTCTAGGTTAGGTATTACTACTTTGCCTACTACTACTAATACCCCTACTTAGAATAGAGCAAGTAAGGTTGCTAGAAGAGAGATTGTTACTAAATCTAGGACTCTTAGGATTAATAGCTATTTGCCTAAGAACCTTTAGCTATAGCTTATAGATTTAGTAGTATACCTTCTTAATAGGACCCCTACTGCTAAGCTTAATTAGATAACTCTATTTAAGAAAGTTATAACTAAGAAGCCCTTCCTTAGCTATCTCTACCCGATTGGTTATAAGGCCTTTGCTCTCTATAGAGATATTACTAAAAGAGACAAGATAGAGGAGAGAGCTTATATTAGTTACCTAATTAGGTATACCTCTACTAATATTTTCTGGATTTAGATACCTTTACCCCTAAATAAGGTAATCAGGACAAGAGATATAGTATTTAAGAATAATAAGAGGTATAATCCTCTAGATATTAATAGACAAACCTTAGGAGAACTAGTTCCTACTGCTATTTACTAGACTGTAATTAACTCTATTTTAATATTTAAGGAATCATTAACCTTTAAGGGTATAGATAACCCCTTTCTAGCTAACAATATTCCGGTCTTTGCTATCTAACCTTAGGGAGGTAGTAAACAGTAGGGAGGTAAGATACTAGAACAGGAACTATTATACCTAATACTACTAGAAACACCCGCTAGAGATAAAGACAATATAGCTACTAACTAAGTTAGTTAGGCCCCGGGGGCCTTACCGGGTATACCCGCTTCTTTATTACCCTCCGCTTTTTCGGTCTCTTATTAGTACCCTGCCTTAGATAGGGAGGTAGAAGAGAGTACTTATTAGTATAGTATAGACAACTATAGACGATAGATCGACTATAGAACTAGACGGTTAGAAGAGTACCTAGATAAGTTAAGTTGTATAGCTGCTACGTCCCTCTAAGTCTATACTCTACCTACTCTTAAGGATCCTTACTAAGTGACTAGTTTACTATTACCCCCTACTAATTAGAGAGAGATAGAAAGGCATATCTATTATTAGCAATTCAGATAAGCGGCATTTAATAAAGCTAGAAAGCTTATAGGTAAGAGGACATTTAGGGTATTCTTTAGTTATAAAGGCTATAAGGTACTATTAGTCTAGGTATTTGCTTACAAAACAGACCCCTTAACTAGTAAGATTCTTAGGTACAAAGCTAGGCTCTATATCCGTAGGGATCTTTAATTGCTATTAACCTATAAAACCTATACTACTATACTTAGTTATAAGGTATTTAGGGCTATTACTGCCCTAGCCTTTATAAGGAATCTGAAAACTAGGCAATAGGATATAGTAAATACCTTCCTAAATACTACTATCCTATATATAGTATACTGTTCTATCCTAGAAGGAATAGAGGAGTATAGATTTAGACTAGATGCCTGCTTTATCCTTAAGAAGGCTCTCTATAGATTAGCTAAGTTACCTTGCTTATAGTATAACCTGTTTGTTATAAGAATAGAAGACTATAGCTTTAAGTTAGTTCCTAGAATTAACTGCCTAATAGTAAATATAGACCTTCGTCTACTTATAGTTTTCTATATAGATAATATTAGGTTAATTTATAAGAGGGACAGGGAGGATTAAGCTATCTTGTTTAACTAGTACCTACTTTCTAACTTTAAGGTTACTTAGAAAGACCCTAATTTCTTCCTAGGCACAGAGGTAGAGGAATTACCTAATATCCTAACTCTAAGCTAGACTGCCTACTTAACGAAAATTAGCATTAAATTTAGTATTTATAAGAGGGCTCGATTTCCGGATACTCTACTTCCTACTAGACTTATACTAGTACCTACTAGTAATACTACTAGACCTAACTTTATTAAAGGATATTAGATAAAGGTTAGTTTAATTAGTTATACAGCTGTTCTAGCAAGGCCTAATATAGCAAAGGTATATACTACTCTTTCTTAATTTCTAAAGAATCTAAGCTAAGCTTATATAGAAGCTGCCAATTACCTAATTGCCTACCTCTATAGTACTAAGGATATAAAGCTACACTTCTATAGAGAAAAGCCTAAGATAGAACTGTATATAGATACCTTATTTAGTAACAACCTAGATAGGAAGAGTTTATAGGGATTCTTAATAATAATATATAGTAGTGCTATTAATTAGCAAGTAACTAAGCAGAAGACAGTTACTAAATCAACCGTAGAGGTAGAGTTATTAGCACTCTTATTAATTGCTAGTAATAGATACTAGTAGACTCGACTTTTCTCGGAATTTAATAAGGTATTTCCTCTAGGAAATAAGGAACCTATTAAGGATAGAACCAAGGTTTTCTATAACAACTAACGTATAGTAGATATCGCTAATTACAAGCATAGCTCTCTTAATACGGCTTTAAGATATATAGATATCTATTAGCACTAGGTAAGGCAGGAAACTATAGTAGGACGATTGACCGTAGAATAGATTAGGACTACTAAGCAACGAGCTAATAGCTTTATAAAGAACCTCCTAAAGGGGTTATTCTAGTTATTCCGGACGAGCCTAGGGCTTAGATAGGTAAGGATATAGATATAGTTAATTATTAGATTAAGATAGACGGTTACTATATCTGTTTTTTCAGCTTTCCTTATATAATTAAGCTAAGGGAGGTATGTTTAGACAGAAGGATATAGGTACCCTAGTATTATATAATATAAGTTATATAAGATAATAGGGGCTACTAATTCCTTAGTATATATATATAGAGTTAGGGATACCTACCCCCCTCTTTTCTCTTCTTAAGAGGTTAGACCTCGGACCTCAATTAATCCACTTATTAATTGGTATTCCATCAATCTTCTCAATTGGGCACTAGTGTGGTGTGTGGTTCCAATAGCTGTATTCCCACAATTGAGGCAGGGATCATTCTCGGGAACCTGCATTAGCGGCCGCCGGATAACGCAATCCGATCCTCAGGATCCAACGCGGTGGGATTGTCGCATCACGTGATGAGTGTAAGATATCCCACAACTACCTGTACCTGTCAGCATTGTAAGGTGCTGTACAGGCAGGTAGGGGTAGAGCAGCTAGAGCTTTACCAAGAGAAGTTATTGTCTTACTCGTACAGCAAGGAACGCTGCTGACATATCTGACCTCACTGCCGAGCTCCGAAGCCGACCTTCGGTACGCAAGAGAGAGCTCTGCCATATCCCCCGCCTACTGAGGGAAAGAGAGAGAAGCTGTACAGTATATATACCGCAAGGTAACCACCATCACATCCTCCGCACCCACTCGCCATCACATGACCAAACCTCTTCACAACCTCCTCCTCTTCCACAGAACCACCACCAGAACCACCAAAACAACAACAACCACAACCTTCCACACCCTCTCCCCCTCCAAAATGCGCATCCCCTACGCCCCCTCCACTCCACCCGCAACCTCCCCACCCTCCACCTCAGAAATCTACTCCCGCATAGCCGCCCGCCGCGCCCCTCGACCTCTCATCCCTCTCGATCTCGCCCTCCTCCACAACCCCGCCATCGCAGACGGCTACAATTCTCTCATGGGAGCCATTCGAACCCAATCGTCTTTTCCTCTGCATTTGGCGGAATTGGCTATTTGTTATATTGCTGTGCTGAATGGTGCTGTGTATGAGTGGACCGCGCATTCGAAAATTTATTTGAAGGCTGACGGTGGGAGGAGGGAGGTTTTGAAGGCGTTGTTGGAGTTGAAGGGGAAGTCGGTGGATGGGAATAGTAGTAGTAGTGGTGATAATGCGGGTTCGGGGGCGGTGTTGAGTGAAGACGAGCAAGATGTGTTGCGGTTTACGGAGCAGAGTACGAAACATGTGAATGTGGACGAGGAGTTGGTGGAGAGGTTAAAGGGGAAATTTACGGATCAGCAGGTTATGGAGTTGATGATTACGGTGGCTGGGTATAATATGGTGAGCAGGTTCTTGGTGGGCTTGGATGTGACGGAGAGTAATGGGAAGGAGATGGTCATGCCTCCGGAGGAGGGAAAGTAGGTGTGCAGGTGGAGAAGAAGAGGTGAAGAGGAACGTGGATGTGAATGTGATGATGATGATAACGAACATAGGAAAGCAAATAGAAAGAGTGCATCGTAAGTGTATCGGTATCCATCATATTGGAGTGTTCTATCCCTACCTACTTTTGTTTATCTCCACACAAATCATCTGTCCACACTTACCCGATCGGTCCGTCTTCAGTAGTCCGCCGATCAATGGCCTCTCTTCCATTCCCATCTTTCACAAACCCCTTAATCGTATCGTGCATTACGAAATAGTCGTCGGCACAATGACAATCGGCTCCATCGTCGTCTTCGTTGCCGCACTCGTACCAGCCCCACTTCCACCTCCACTTCCACTTGCAGCAGGTGGATCCACAACTGTAGTCAATGTCACGGTCGGAGCAGGTGTAGCAGAAATGACGTTTCCGGAAGCATCCTGTGTGATCAACTTCACGGATGTGACGGTGGATCTTGTCGCACTGGCTGTGACGATGGCGATGGATTCAGATGTGGTTTTGGAGATACTTCCCAGGATGGCGGCGATTTCGGACGCGATGGCTGGTGCGGGGTTGTTTGTTGAGGAGGAGGAGGCGGTGCTACTGCTTGTCGTGGTCGATGAGGTACTGGGCGTGATGGTGATGGTGCTAGGTGTGGCAGTGACAGTGCTGGGCGTTGCCGTGACGGTAATTGGTGAAGCAGTAATGGTAATCATCTGCGGGCTAGAGTTTGCTTGATGCGGGACGACGAAATTCGGTGCAATATTGACATTGGGCTGCGTCTGTGGCGGCACTGTGTTGCAGTCACAAGCTGCTGCCATTCTCGCCGCGCCCTGGCCAGCCCAAGGGAAGAGACGAGCTGGCGCATTATTGTAAAGGCCGATGATGGTGTAGGCGAAGATGATGGTCCAGGAGAAGAAGAGAATTGCCACGAAGAAGATGAACACAGGCATGGACAAGTGGACGCCAGACTTCTTTCGCGCCTCGGGGTAGTACTCTTGGAAGTGTTGGCGTGGCGGTGGTGGTGGTGGTGGAGTAGAGCCGGTTCCAAATATGGTCGAGAACCGTGGTGGCTGGCTTCGTCTCTTCTCATTGAATTCGTCGTCGTCAAATTGTGGTGAGGAAAGACCTTTCTTCTTCATCGCCATATCCGTGTCCTCAAACTCGGATGGAGCTCGTTCAGGCTGGCCGTCGTCGTGCATGTGCTCGTTCATTTTTTTCTCGAAGCAGCTCGAGAAAGTCATTTCGGGAAGTTTCGCGCGCGCGAGAAAGATTTTCTTATGAATAGTCTAGATTTTGAGATCGTTTTCGTTGCCGTGAGAGTCGTGAATATTGGGAGCAATTGCCTGCAATTGCGGTATGTGAGAGAGTATGCCGTCAAGGACTGTGGGAAAACCAGTCGGGAATATGGCGAGTGCACAGCACACCAGACTTGCTATTATGTCAAGAAATGCAGCTCAAAGGCCGCTGCTCGTACAAAGAAGGGGTTAAAAGAAGCTTGACCAGCAAAGCAATATCGAACAAAGGTTTTGTGCAAAGAAGTGAAGGAATCGGACAAAGAGGATCAGAGAACAACACCTCACCTCGCGCAAGAGCGACAGACAACACGTTGAAAGTGCAGACAGACGAAAAGGTTCCTCCGCCGTACGATATGCGGACTCTCACTCCGAGACTATGGCCGTGTTGTTGAAGGCCTGCCGTTTCGCGTAAAGGATGCCCTACCCACCAGGCACGCCATCGTCTGCCGTCGGTAGCCACAGGGACTTCTCGACGTCCAATCGTTTATTTCGCAGCAATGCCTCTGGAGGAAAAGATGGTCGTACACGGCGGCATGTTCGCGCATTGTCGTCGTTCCGTCGTCGTAAGCGCTGGTGGTGGGTGGTTGTCGGAGGCGAGACATGTCGTCGAGTGAGATTGGGTTTCGGTTTCAGCACGGGCGCACGGACTGCTCATGATTGGCTGTGATTGGGTCGTTGCTATTTTGGTCCGACAACATCTCGCGCGTCTCGACGTGAACAATCAACTTAGCCTTACCTCCTAAGAAATACCTAGGTAACATACATACGGGGTCCGATGCTGAGGAAAGCATACATTCGCTGAACGCATCTACATTATAGGTACAGCTTTATATATCTGACCTTTGTGTATCCATTTCCATGCACTGCCGAGAGTCGCAAGCATAAAGGAAGCCCGCATAGGTAATGTGTATTCCTTTCTTTCATGCATGTGGTGGAATCTGCTATTGCCTGAAAGCGACAAGGTGGCGGGAGAATTTCTCGTGAGTAGGGAATGACTGGGTCCTGGAATCGTATTTCATCGCTGTAGTACGTACATGAGCGGCAGCACAGTCTGCTTGCGAGCGCCGTGCTGTTCATCTGCCCCAAGAAATGACAGATTGAGGGAGAAGAGTTTCGTCTCGTCTCGTCTATCAACAGAGTCCGATGTATTCACGCAGCGGAAGTCTTCGATCAGCAGCTTCTCACTAGCCCACTCAGCTACTCAGGGTAGTGGATGATCGATAGCATTTCTTCACTCCAAGTTTCCCCCTGTCCTCATCTCCGGCTCCGGCGATCCAGTCCAGCCCGAGAAGTATGGGCAGAATCCTCGTCATCGAAAGTCCTACTGCTTCCACTAGACCTAGAGCCTGATACATACTGCGCAATTTCAGCCTCGTCTTCGGAATCAGCGCCATCTCCATGGTCAAGTTGCCTTCGCTCAGCGTTCAGCCGGGCTAGCGTACTCGAAAGCTGAAAGGGATGTCTCGGCTCTAAGGCTGTGGCCCCGCGTGCTGTAGCTGCTGCTCTAGCAACTACATCTGCTGGGATGCGGCTCGTGCGGTATGTAGGTTGCACGCGAGGGTTTCCTTGCGGATAATAAGGAGAGTGATCGGGTGGTGGGCTGCGATGACGGTGGCGTCGAGGTTGAAGAGTGTGAAGGCGATGAGTATATGCGTATCGATCAGATGTAGAATCTGGCAGGAAAAGGTTAGCGAAAAAGGGTCGTTTGGGATCAGGAGATGAAGAGCTGGGAGCCCACCCGTTAGTCATACTGTGTCCTGCTTCGCTATCGTCATCATCATGGTCCTCAGAGCAGTTCTCTTCTTCCTCTTCTCCTTCATCTTCCTCTGCTTCTTCTTGTTCTTCTTCTTCCTCGTCGCCGTCAAGGTCATAAGCGTGGCGTGCAGCTGTTTGACGGCTGGGTGCTGGTACATCGTCATCGTCATCATCGTCATCGTCCTCGTCCTCGGGTGCACCATAACGAGCAGCGGCATTCATTTGACGAACTCGCGCGTATCCCTCTGCGTCGCTTGAAGTGTCAGACGCGCTGGTGTGATCACTTGAGGGCGAGAAGGCTGCTTGGTACCGGGAGAGGTCCACCTGCGGTTCATCATCAGGTGGCTGTTGATCCCTGTCCTCAGCTTCCTCATCGTCACTGTCAATCGCGATTGGTCGTTGTCGGCCAGCCGGACGTCGGTTTCGTTGGGTATTGCTCACTATCGGCTCATCGTCACTTTCGTCTGCTGAATCCTCGGAGTCTCTGCTTGCGCCGCCTGAGGATGCTTCATCGGGGCGCCAACGAGTTGGAACCACACGTCGCGAATCTGTAGTCTCTTCGACATTGTCAGAGTCCGAGCCCGAGTCAGAAACGACCACTGCAGTTCTCTGTCTGCGGCGTTGCTGTGAGGCCGAAGGCTGTGCCGGTGTTGTTTGGGCCTCGTCCTCAGATCCGTCGATAGTGGCATCGTCTTCGTAGTGCACATCGTCATCGACAAAGCCACTCAAGTCGTCTCCAGAGTCTTCGGACTCGTAGTAATCAGGTATCTCAATGCTGAGGTCGTCGCCAGCCTCATTGAACGTGAGACGGTAATCCCCGAAGCCGTCGGCCCCAAAGTTGCTCCCGTCCAACCCAAGGTCGACATCACCATCGTGATCCATATCCTCAAGTGAGCCATCGAGCTCGCTGGAAAGATCGTCAGTGTCCGTATCTTCGGATTCGTCGTCCTGCCCATCCGTGTGGACTCGCAGATTGCACTGCCCACATCTTCCATCCTCGACCTCGTTCATGCAAGCGGGACATCTCCAAACGTTATCACTTTCATCGCGAAAAGCATTTACAGGGTGAAATCTGCTTCCTTTGCGGAAGCGTCCCCGGAATAGACCTCCCAATGCGACATCCTCGTTCGCTCTATCTTTTGCGACCAGTTCAGCTTCCTCCTTTGCCATCTTCGCATGCTCTTCTTTCGTCTCTCCGTCCGGTAGTAGCTCGTCCTTCGCCACGAACACTCTCACCATTTCTCGAACCAGGAACGTCGGCGTGGGCTGCTCCTTGACCTTGGCGCGGCAGTCGGGACACGTCTTGGAGTTGCACATCCATTGCGCTAGACAGCTGTAGCAATATGTGTGGCCGCAGCTCAGCCCGTAGGGCTCGTACAGGAAGCGATAACACATCTTGCATGTAATGAGATGCCGCATGGCGTCCATGTCGGTGTGCAGCGCGCGCAGGGACTGCTCGTGGTGGCAGTGTTCATCGTGTACATGGCCGCCGCGCTGCTGCTGCTGCTGCTGTGTCTGCTCAATCTTGGGTATCGGCACTCCGCAATTGCTTGGGCCCGACGCTGGTTTGAGAGGCGTGTCGGAGGGGATGACAATAGGACTGGCAGGTCCATGGCTCACGGCACGGCTGCCCGTCTTCGACGTCTTAATCCGCTTTCGTGCGCCGCCCTCGGAGGCGTCGTAGCTCTCGTTGCCAGACATGGTCGCCGTCTCTCCGATGGTGGGCTGCTTAGGCGGCGCGGCGTGTCATGGAGTGTGCTGTTTTTGTCGTGGAGGCGAGAATATGGAAGGTGTGTGTGATCTCCGAGCTAAAGCCTAAGGGGTGGTTGCGGCCAGTGCGGGCGATTGCGTTGAAGATGAAGGAGAAGTAGAAGCGTGCGTGGTCGTTGGTGAGTCGCACTGGAAAATCGGAGAGTGGTACAGGCAGGCGAGGTGGTGCTGAGAGGAGGTAGAGTGATGATCAGATTGTTGAAGGTGAAGGTGTTCACAACCATCACCTCACTTTCATTTCATCAACATGACAAACACGCGAACTCTTTAGCGCGGGAAGGCGCGTCCGTTCAACCCGGCCCGATCCCGCATGCGGGGCACATGTCTATTATTTTAGGTTTTCAGGTTTTCTCTTTCCCACCCCAGTACAGTTCTACTACAGCAGATATATCACCTTATGTAATCAGTTGTCAGTCCCGGATACTGAAAGCCACGAGTCTAGGTCAGAGACTGTAAGCCACAAGATCGAATTGTAATTTGGGAGCGATGAAGGCGAACAGCTGGTACATAGTGTGAGCACCGCCTTCGCTCGCAGGAGGAGAAGGTAGTGTCATTCATACCAGCAGGCATATCAACAAATGTCTATTGCGCCGCAACGTCGAAGCCAGACACCATCCGCTGCGACCAACAAAGTGCACACGCTCCTCACCGTCAGCCATATCTGCAGACAACGCGCGTCTTTCGCTGAAGATCTCTCTCTCCAATGCTGGGCAGATTGGTAGAGTTAGGCATTTTCAAGTTGCCAGAGTGAGAAAATTTGGAGCTTGGAGTGGAGTGACCGTTAGGCAAAAAGCATCAGACTTCGCAAAGCATCTTTCTTCCCTGTAAGCGAGCTCGGGTTGGCGGATCAGGTCATGACCGGCTGCTCTGACATCTCCACGCGGGGACCGTGACAATCGAGGTAGACTTTGAACAAAGTAATAAGCGCTGCGGCGAGGACAGAGAACAACTGCTGACCGCAAACTCCGTGCAGTAGCGATGCTATCCGCAATGCGCTAGCTACCAAGCACTCACGAACAAAGGCAGTGTGCGGCGGCTGCCTGTCACTGAATTTTTGAGCCTTGGTGATTCTTGAGAATAGGTGACTAGGGCACTCATCGCAGCCATGATTGCTGGAATGGGTCTCCTCTGCGGAAATCCTTCACGCTGCCAAGATAGATCCCTCAGTTCTCATCATTTTAGGCTACATCTTCAATGTGAGATAGTGCACTTTACGGGTACGCTAGGATAGAAACCAGCTCAAGCGTACTGAGGCTCGTTCCTTAAGAGACGCTTGTCAGAATGTCAGACTTGGTACGACGTCAGGCGAGGTATTCGAGTAATACCTACAACTCGGTGTACTTCCCGTGTTCTTTACGGTGTCTCGAGTCCAGCAATTCAGTATAGCGCGGCCAGCCCGAGGCCTGTACGTAGGCCAGCGCCCGGATCGTCTCGATCCACGAATCCGCTCAGTTTCGCCTGAGTCTGACCCGGATCAATATCACTGCATCATTTTGCCAAGCAATTCTTTCAGTCACTGTCACTCATATCCATATCTCCTCCGTCACTATCCTCCTCCATCGGTGCGTCGTCTCCTCCCTCTGCTTCGTCCTCACTCTCATCTCTCTGCCTCTTTTGCCCAATCGACACAGCGGGACTGGGCGCATTCTCCGCCCCATCCTTTGTGACTGCCAGTCCTGGCGGTTTGGGCATCGCTTCTCCGTTGACCTTTTGGGGCAAGCCAGGTGGAGGAGGCAGGCCGCCGGGAGGAGCAGGTAGGCCGCCGGGAGGAGCAGGCAGGCCGCCAGGAGGAGCAGGCAGGCCGCCGGGGGGAGCAGGCAGGGAAGAAGGTGCCCCCGTTGCTGATGTCTTTGCAGTAGCAGCATCCTTTGCAGTTTGTTGTTCGTCGTGGAATGTGCCTGTGAGTTTCGCAAGGGTCTGAGAGCGAGTTTTGGCGTAGGTTACTTTCTAGATTTTCTATCAGCAGCAGCTTCTTTTTGGTCTCACATTCGCTCTGAAGCAACACGAAGAAACTCACCAATTCTCTCCCGAAGAAATCCATTCCTTGTGTGTGTCGCATCGCCTGGGTAGCGGTATTGGCGTCTCGAAACAGAACGTGCGCTTGACCTCGCATCTTCGAGGTCTTCACGGCTGTGACGTCGAGAACGGGGCCATAGGTTGAGAAAAGCATGTAGAGGTTTCGCTTCAGGTCGTGTTTCTGAAGCTTTTCGGGAAGATTTTGCAGGTAGAGGGACTGGCTGGGAGGAATCGCTGTCGTGGCATCTGTGGTGGTCACGGTCGTCGCCATGTTGTCAGCGGCTGTGACTGGAGACGGGAGTTGTGGTATTGTGAGGTGTTGATGTGGTTGATGAATCTCGAAAAGTGAAGTGGAGGTACCTCCAGGCTCCAGGTACCTCGTTGATCGACGTCTCCACTTGCCGATAAGCCGATGCATGTCAGACCGTCAAGTCCCACTTCACCGTCGTCACCTCCTCCAGGCAGATCTTCTTCCTCACCACCAACAACAACAACATCGACAGTAGAGAGTCCCCCCCTCCTGTCTATGCGATAATGGCTTCTCCCCAAGTGCACCACCTCTTCCACGCGCCCATTGCCGACCACTCCTTCTCCGCCGACCGCAGCACTCTCGCCGTCACGCGGGACTCCAATGTCGAGCTCTACTCCACCTCCTCTAACAAGTTCACTCTCCAGGACGAACTTCGCGGTCACGACAAAACAGTCACTGGCGTCGACATCGCTCCCTCTTCCGGTAGGATTGTCACCTGCTCTCAAGACCGAAATGCATACGTCTGGGAGCCCTCCCCACAAGGAGGCTGGAAGCCGACTTTGGTACTGCTGAGAATCAACCGAGCTGCAACGTGCGTGCGATGGTCTCCCAACGAGTCCAAGTTTGCCGTGGGAAGTGGAGCTCGGATCATCGCAGTCTGCTACTTCGAAGAAGAGAATGACTGGTGGGTATCCAAGCACTTGAAGAAGCCACTACGCTCTACCGTTACCTCAGTAGCATGGCACCCCAACTCCGTCCTCCTCGCGGCGGGATCCACAGATGGCCATGCACGGGTTTTCTCCTCTTTCATTAAAGGGACGGATCAGCGTCCGGAAGCTAGTGTCTGGGGCGAACGTCTACCCTTCAATACCGTCTGCGGAGAATACCTCAACTCGACGGCAGGATGGGTTCACAGTGTAGCTTTCTCTCCTTCGGGCGATGCGCTGGCTTTCACCGCACATGACAGCAGCATCACAGTGGTGTACCCTTCTGCGCCCGAACAACCACCATCAGCTGTGATCTCCATCAACACTCAACTCCTCCCCTTCGCAGACCTCCTCTGGATCTCTGAATCGGAGATTGTGTGCGCTGGCTATGACTGTGAAGTCTACAAATTCGGCGGATCGGTTTCAGGCTGGCAGCTCACTGGTTCGCTGGAGAAAGCTGGCGCGGGGCCTGGCCAGGGCGTCGTGAGAGAGGAAAGTGCATTGAACATGTTCCGATCGATGGATTTGAAGGGCAGAGGCGGAGGTTCAGTGGACGATACGAAACTGAGGACGGTGCATCAGAACACTATCAACAAGATTCGTGCTTATAATGGGGGAGGCAGTACGGGATCGGTCAGCCAGATTAGTTCTGCAGGCGTGGATGGAAGGGTGGTGATTTGGAAGTTGTGATTCAAATTGACTCCGTACGGTCCATGATGAGATTCCCGTGTCATGTGGCTAGAATAGGTGTGTAGCTCCAACTCGAAAATGACGAGCAATTATCATTCCTCTTTCAGTCACTCTCTCTTTCTCTCTTTCTCTCCCTGCCTGCCTGCCTGCCTGTGTATATGTGCACGTGTGTGTGTCAATGAATAGCCGGCCCAAATCTAATCCAATCCAATCCAATCCGATCGGTCCAAAGGTCCAATTATTCCACTATCGATCGAATCCCGGTGTCTACAGGTAGTTCGATTGCCGACTCATCACTCACCTAGCTAATTCGGAATACCTAACTCATTATTAGACATATATACATATCTATACGTATCTTATATAATAGAATTCAAGTGCAGTGTATAGTAACCGAGTATTTGCAGTTATTGTAGTCTAGAGCTTAGCTAGCTATCAAAAAACCTCATTTCTCTCGTTGTTTTTCCACCAAAGAGCAGAAGAGGAGAAAGCGTATTCCATTCAGTCATCCATCCATAGCCTATACGCGCGGACAGTGCGCTCAGTAGTAGTAGTAGTAGTAAACATGCAGGTAAAGGTGCGACCTATAGGCTTCGGCTCTGGCGCGCTTCATCTTCATCAGCTCAGCTCAGCTCAGCCCGGCCATTGCAGTCGTGGTATCATATCTCAATGCTTATCCATCCATCCATCCACAGTATAACGCCCAGTGGCAGCAGCAGCAGCAGCAGCATTGACCACTCCCTGTCCACTCCGGTGTAACACCCTCGGGCAAACACCCGTCCCCCAAAACAGAAACTCCGTGTGCAATCTGGTTGTGTTTTCGTCAATTTATCCTTGCCCATAATCCCAGTTGTGTTCAGTATCGGAACAAAAGCAATCCTTTACAATAAAGCGCCTTCCCCCTCGTAGACTCTCGTTGTGTGACCGGACGTGGCTCTGATTCATCGTCGATATCTCGCGGAAAAACGTAAACCGAAATTGGCGTCAAAAGCGGCCTTGCTAGTCGAAAACAGTTGGTGTGAATGTGCGCCGAAAGTGCGCGTGCATGGTTGTATGCATCGTGTATTGATGCTCACGGCAAACATCATCGTGGAGACGCACTGCCAAAAGTAGCGTGTGCTACCAGACTCGGCGAAGGAAGACTCGTGGGCTTGGGTGTCGATCCACCGCTGCTTGGAGCGCGTTTGAGTGTGTTGGCATGCTGGTTGACGTGAATCTTCTTGCGGACAGCAAGGAGGCGGGTCCGAGAGTGATCGATGACTGGAAGAATTCGTGTTAGTTTTCATCAAGTACTACAGCATGCAAATGGGGGTGGACTCACTTCTAACAACCGTCTGCCAGTCCTCCGTCTCCATGCCGTTGATGACTTCTTCGGCGGAAACATCCTTCTTCTGGCTTGGCTTGCGCATCAGAGGCTGATCATCTCGTTCCAGAACCGCCTCGAGTAGCTGAATCGCAGTCTTGTACCGTATCTCGCAGTCACCCAAATCATGGCCAGTCAGCTCATCCACCGCAGCGGCGCGACTCATGTCTACAGCACGATCGAACATCAGCCGCTCGGCAGTGACACCGCTCGTTATACGGATGTGATCGGCCGAAGTTGCTACGTCTGTGCCCGAGTGGACGCTGTGATTGTTGGGATGACTGCTGTGATGCTCAGGCAGTTGTCGCTGGGCATGCTGCAGAAGACGTCCCGCAATCTCCGACTTTTCCAGACACTCGTTGAAGCGATTGCGGCACCACTTTACCACACCCAAGACTTTACCTCCCGTGCTTCCCTGTGGAGCCGAGACACCATCAGATGATGTGCCTCCACCATGCTCCTTTTGCTTATTCCACCATATACCAGCGAGATCGATAGTCTTTGTGAGGACGGCGAGGGCCTTGACATACAACACCAGTGCCTCCTCGGCGACGCCCACGACGGCAATGTCGGACAACTCCTTGTCCTCAGGGTCCTCGTCGCTCGCATCTTCTCGAGCGCGAAGTTGCTGAATACCAAAACCATCCTGAGACGAGGGCGGTGCAGGCTGCAACTGTTTATATTTGACTTCAGCAAAGCCAAAGATGACGTCGCTGCGATGAGCTGCATCCTCCAATGTGCGAACCAGCTTGGAGTCCTCATCCATCAGCTTCACCTCCGTTACATCAGTAAAAGCCAGAGCTGCAGATGGAGTTGGGTATGCGGGAAACGCGCCGTAGCCGAGCGGTGGAGACGGTCCTCCGTAAGGAGGCGAGTTTCCAGGGCCAAACAGGCGTGCATTGGCAGCATTCAACGCTTTGGTGAGCATGTTGCCAGGAGAGTGTGGGGACGCATATGTGCGCCTTTCAAACGATGAGCCGCGCTGATGCGGCGCACGGCCCGATATGACCTGTACGGCTCGTGAAGCTGCCGCTGTGGCACCGGTAATCGAGGTGGGCTGGCCTTGCGTGGTCGCGCGTCGAACCAAGGCGCCTTGGTGAGTCGGTAAGCCCTGCAAAGCATCAATCTCATCGGCGAAAGCATTGACTTCCACTGCACGCTTCTCCACCTTGACCCAATCTCTCTCGAATGCGATTTCATGAGCGGTCCGTTCTTTCGCTTCTCGAGTACCACGATCGTCTCGGTCGGCCTCTAAAGTAGGCTCGCGGACAAGAGGAGGCCCAGAAAGGGGCGATGAGCGGCTCGCTCTACGCGCAATGGTTGCAGGTTGAATGGAAGGCTGCTGAGGCTGTTGCTGCTGCTGCTGGTGAAGTTCCTGGCGCCCCGGAGCAGTGATATGGCCCACGACGCTGGGTCGACGGTGTTGCTGCTCGCGTTGACTGGGCTGACGCTTCAGCCCAGCGGCTTCAGGAGGGTTAGAACTTCCCACCGAGGACTTGCGGCGTTCCATGTCGATCGATCGACGCTGCTGCATAGCTTCCTCTGATGCCTTGCGGCTCGTACCACGCCGCACTTCGTCCTCTGACAGCTTCTTCTGCAGTCCCAATGCAGGCTTGGATCGTGGAGATGCATCCGACTCCATGGCCCACGCCATCTTCTTACTGAGCTCTGACACCTGAACATCTGCAGCCAAAGTACCCTGTTCTCGGACCTTATCTTCCGGATGGAGACCCGGAATTTCGTCAACGATCAATGGGTCTTCGAACAGCATCTCGTACGTCATACGTTCGATCGGGCCCTTCTTCAGCAGCTTGCGGATCAGTGTTTTCATGGCGCGGCTGATGACGAGCGACTGGTCGAAATTGATCTTGTCCTGTGCAGTCTCGATCTTGCGCAACAGGTCCACATGGTTCTGAGCCCGGAATGGCGGCCTACCTACAATCATTTCGTGCAGGACGGTGCCAGTTGACCACAGATCAGCGCGTGCATCATACTTTTCATAGCGTAGAATCTCCGGAGCCATGTAGAGAGGCGAGCCGCAGAGGGTCTCTGCCATTGACGTTTTAGCCAAATGGCGAGCGAATCCAAAATCGGCAATCTTGAGCATAGGCAACGAGGCGAGGCCGACAGCTGGAGTCAGTGAGTACTCGCTGGTGGTGAGCGGCACATCCTCGGGCCTGAGCCTGGACATGTATGTGGGGGCAGGGTTGAGTAGTAGGTTCTGTGGCTTGATATCGCGATGGATGAGGTTGTAGGAGCGCAGGTATTGCAAGGCGCTGACAATCTGCTTGAGGAAATGGTGTGCTAGGACCTCATGCAGACCACCGACGTCGGGATTGGGGTACCTTCTGAAAATGTCTGCCGTCTCGGGGAGGGTGGGGAGCTGGTAGCGCTTCTTCATGAATTGGGACAGATCGGCAAGCTGGCAGTACTCCATGACGAGGTAAATGAAGGAGGAAGTTTCATCACAGACGAATAGTTGAACAATATGCGGGTGCTTGAGGCCTTTGAGGATCTCAATCTCGGTCGTCAGATTCTCGCGCAGTTTCTTAGACAGCTTGGTCATCTGGACGGCCTTGACAGCGGCATACGACTTTCTCTTCTGTACAGCAGTCAGTAGGTGTCCACGCCGATGCTCACTAGGTTGCAGGAGGAGGAAATGCTCACCCTATGCTGGGCGAGATAGACCGTGGCGAAGCTGCCCTTGCCAATCTCCTTGCCCCTCTTGAACTCGCCTATGATTTCATCAGGCTGGATCTCTGTTGGTGGCTCGGGCTTCTTGGATGAAGAAGCTCCGGCCGGCATCCTTGCCGCCATGATGGCGGAGTAACTGCTCGGTCACACAGTCTCGTCGGTACCTCCTCTTGGTTCCCCCAGGCACAGTTATAGATGGTAGTGAGAGATGCGCCGGATGATACGACGCATCAGAGAGGAAGCAGGTCGGCGTGCGATGTCGGTTGCTGGGGAGTTAGTCAGTGCAGAGAGCAGCTAACATGAGCGGGGGTTTCGCGCGCGCGTAGAGGGACGAGGAGGGAGAGTCGCGGCTCGAGTGGAGGGACGGGGCGCTCGTGACAGCAGGCGGGTGGCGGCGGCGTGTGTGTGTGTGTGTGCAGACAGCAGATGTTGTTATGGAGCGGAGGGCGAGATGTCTGGCGGCGCAGTGTCGTGGATTGGAGTTGAGGTGACTCGAAGCTCGTGACGGGATGTTGTGATGATGACTGGTGATGGGACCCGTGACCGATGGCGATGGCGGTGGCGGTAGACAGGCAAGCACGCAAGCAAGCACGCAAGCTAGGTAAGGTAGCAAGCAAGCAATTAATACAATGGAGGACGAAAGAGAGCAAGACAAGGTGTGTGGTGTGATTGGTGGTTGTGGCAAAAGGGTAGAAGAAGTGAAGAAGCGGAAGCGGAGCGAGACGATCGTAGGCAGGCGGACGGGTGTGAGTGTGTGGGAAGGGAGTAAGTAGGTCAGGTACTGTAGTAGAGTGAAGTAGAGTGAAGCGAGTGATGGATGGTGGTGGTGCTAGTGGTGGTAGTGATGAGGGAAGGCGGAGGGGGAGAGTGAGAGGGACCTAGAGGGAGAGGGCGGTGGAGGGCGGAGGCGGAGAGCGGAGGCGGAGGTGAGTAGGAGTGCAGTGATGTCGGGTGTGTATGTGTGTGTGCAGGTGATGTCGAGATGGCCGGCCCACCGCCGCAGCTGTGGTAGGGCAGGTAGGGTAGGTAGGCGGTAGGAGTAGGAGGTAGGCTGCTGGTTGCTCTTGCTGTTGTAACTAGGATAGCTGGACGGATACAGCTAGCGTCGTCGCGATAAGAGCAGCGGCCTCCTCTATCGCCCTCCCGTCGGGACGCCTTGACCCTTCTAGACCTCCTCTCTTCTTATCATTATCATTTATTCTCTTCTACCTAATCACCGTGTATATACGGTGATACTACAATACCTTAAGGTACGTTAGGTACGTTGCCCAGTTGATCATCGAGTGTACTATATAGGAGGTACATGTACTGGACAGGCCATGTTGCGAGGCAGACATGCACCCCTTCGCTTCGCCTCCATGTACGGCCCGTATACACTGTAGCTTGGCTGTAGGTAATGTCGACATGCGACAATTCTCTAGAAACGGCTACCTCCTACAGGTAATCAGCAGTGAGGTGGTCAGTGGCGGTGTTCAGTGGTCAGTGGTCAATGGTCACGTCTGTCCCGTGCCCTCGAGACTACGATCACGCGCCGGACTCGCGTCATTTCCACTAAGGTGTCATACCAGGTACAGGTAGGTATGATTTGATCGACCGTAGTTCAACAGACGTCTCGCCGGAAAGTGGCGACAGAGGGAGGCCACGTCCAATCCATCTCATTTTCCTCTTTCCTCACCGACGGGAACACGAAACCTCCACGTCGACCCTGTCGTGCATGCATCCTCCACACGACGACGATGAGTCACGTTGCCAAGTGGACCCTGAAGGAAGGAGGCGCCAACCCGGTCACCGAGGGACGTTTGACTCTTGACGGGGAAACTTCCCGCCGTCTCTTTATCAACGACAACAACTCTCGAGTTTCAACTCTCTCCCCTAAAAGACGTATACTTGATAAGGAGTCTGGGAAGCACTAGCCGACTACGGTAGTCGTAACCTACATGTACCTTTTCAGTTCTGTCTACAAAACCCCTCTCTCCCCCCTCCCCCTCCCCCTCTTCCAATTTCCAACGATAGGCGCTGCATTGATCTTCTGTACTAGGATCAGGTAGCCGGGCATGCATAATGATTATCGTCAACTTCATCGCACATGACGATGATGATAATGACAATGACGATAATAACGCCTCTTGCCAACCACGCCCAGGTCCCCAAAGCCGCTTCTTTGCAATGCACCCTACGCCTAGGTATGCGCCAAGGGCAAGACGTAGTCGAAGGTAGGAGGTCAAGTCAGGTCAAGTCAAGCAGGTAATCTATATACCTAGACGGATCTACACATCTGTATCCCGTCCCTACCTTATATGTACCTACCTACCTACTAGTAACCAATAAGGCAATCTATCCATCCGGAACTTCTACTAGGTACTGTACCTTAGTAGGTACATACTTGGCGTGGTTGGTTTCTGTTTGTTATCTTGGTACCTATCTTTTTATCTTATCTTATTCTTGCCTTATCTGGCTCTTGGGTACATGTACTATAGAGGTATATATACCTAAGGTACGTACTATATATGTACAAGAGGTAGGTACCTTATGTAGGTAAGGTAGTTCAGTACTTCTAGCTTCTGATGTGACGGGTAATGGATCTCTTCTTACTACCTACCTACCTATCTTACCTGTAGGTATATACATATATACCTACGTACAGAGGGACTCTGATCTGATCTGATCTGAGCTGGGCTGGGATACATTCTTCATGGTAGGAGGTACAAACCTGCTACTACGTACACAAGTCAAGTCAACGTTGCACCGACGTGGGGCTATAGGGATGCGACACGAATGAAGATGAATTAAATCCAATGAATGTAGAAACTTTTACAAGAATACATAGATAGGTCATAGGAAAACCCATCATGTTTTTCCCAGTCATCTCGATGCAACATCTTCTCAGCGTGCAAACAACCCTCGGATCCTCATCTCGTACACCGTTGCCAATCCCACTCCCAACATGACCGTCCAGCGCGACGCGTCATGGAACACACTCAAGAAGGGTGTGCCCCACACAGCCCTCCGGGGAAACCACCAGGCGGGAAGCTTGTCCATTACATACCCGGGCATCGTCGTTGCGAGGAATGTGATCCATAAGTAGAGATAGCTGAGGCCAGTCCACTTCCATCCAATCATCAACAGCAAGCACGATTGCATCGCTTCTTGCGGTCCGATCAAGTGCCCCTGGTCGCGATAGCTCCACGAGAAAGCGGCAAGGCTCCACAGCGTCATAGCCCGTGTCGACTGCTTGTGCGACCACTCCACGGACGGAGACATGTGGAATCAGGTCAACCGCCTCAGTGGGGCTGTACTTGGCTGCAATATATGTTTTGACCCAGCCACCAGGATATACTGCATCGACAAATCCGTCTTCAATGTCCTGTGATTCCAGGCGAGATGTCGCCGTTCGTGCCCAAATCCCCTCCCGAGTTTTGACGAGACGAATCGCTAGTCTGCGGAGAGCCTGGCCTGGTCGATTCTCCACGCATTGTAGGGTGAGAATGGGATCCTCATCAGCTGAACCTTCGGCTCCTGGAACGATGATTCGCCTGAGAAGCGACCGGGGGAGACGGTGAACCTCCAGGCCTTGGTTTGTCATGATGACTGGCGGTCTTCGCAGTAGGAAAGGGCGCGGTATGATATCTTTCGAGTTCTGAAATTCGCGTGGATGGCGAGCGAACATACCACGCACTCCGTCCGACTCAGAGGCCCAGGCGAACAGACTCTCGTCGTCGGACTGTGCGATAATCGCTCGTTGGAGCCTTGAGAATGCGTTGACACCACCTTCGCCATACATCATGGGGATATTGATGTCAAAGATCCCGAGCAAACAGTATGCCACATCCTCGGCTCTCTCGGTCACTCTAGAGGAAGCCCAACTCATTCTACGGGCCACACTTGCCTTCCTCACATTGGGACTTTTCTCCGAGTAGTCATTGGTGGAGCCCATATACTCCGATGCAATGCCTGTAATCACGTGAATCTCTGGCTGTAACGTGTCACGAGACCCCAGGTAGGCCATTCGGTCATCATAGAAGTGGACCTGATCAGGCGCTACCAGTTCCTGCAGTGTCCAGCCTCTAGTGAACCACTCGCATTGTCCCAAGCCTTGAGGACCATGGTAGTCTGCTAAGAAGACGTAGCAGATAGCCGAGTCCATGTACCATGTAAACATCGAGTTGATGGCCTCGGAGAGCTCCACGCTGTTAGTCTTGTCTATACAACAAGTGTCGATCCATGCGAAATTGAGGTCGTCTGCGAGAGCTCGGCTGCAGAGATGACGAATCTTGCGGAAACGATTTCCATTTTGCGCTGCGACGTCAGCATAATCTGCAAAGGTCACCTCGTCTCGGTTCCAGCGATGGGAGAGTACAGCATATGGTGGTATAGCTGCGCCATTGTAGACGGCAAACTCGAGCGTTCTGGTATCAATCAGCCGCATCTTGTCTTGGCAAAACGACGCTACTATGGCGAGCTGGCGGGCTCAGTGAGAAAGTATGAACAGACAGGTTCGACATGATTTGGGGATGAATCGCGTGGCAATTATATTGGCTTTCAAGCAGGCAACTACAACTCTCCAGAGTGATCAGATCAATGTTCCACAGCAGCCATTGCTTACTGCCAAGTCGGTGTTCTTCGCGACCAGGACCAGCGAGGCCGCCATCGCATCATGGTCCCAGTGCTGATGGCACTGGCCACCGCAAACAGATCAAGTGCCAAGGCAGGCTTACGATGATGGTGCTGGGGAAGAGGCATAGCTCTCGCGTTGAGGTGGTTCGATGGCATGCGTCTATCACTTGAGAGCTGCTGCTGTGGCCGAGATGTGATGACTACAGTCCGCTAGCTGCTGACAGGGCTTGGAGCTGCGCGGGAGCATGACTTCGAAGTTGCTTGACGTGATAATACTCGTGATGCCAATGAAGGCGAACTGAATGCGGGTACAGGTGAAGTGAAGAAGAGGAGGAGAGGAGAAGAGAAGAAGGGAAGTTAGTTGAGACGTGAAGTGAAAGAACGCATGGACCCCATCGGACAAGCATCCACCGGCGGAACGGCAGCGGGGATCGGAACAGGTGGACCGCGTTGCACACGAGAACAGCATCTTGAGCATTCTGAGCATCCATACTTCGAGCACGAACTAGTCTGCTGTATCGGCCATTGAAGACTCCACCGCACCTCGGAGCATCAGAATACCTCCAACATATTCCTAGGCACCTCGCCGCCCCGTCTTCCAACCCTCCCGAGCAAGTACGACAGCAGCCATGGCGGCCATGATCAAGGCGCTCAACGCCAAAATCCGGAGTAATCCGACAACAGACTATCTCTGCTCAACACGTACGTTCCCGACAGCTACAACCTAGAATGACACGTCAGGTCGCCCATGTCGATCGCGTGTCCACCATTGGCAGGAGTAGGTGATGGGAGGTGTACTGATCATGCCGCGCAGACTTTTGGGGTCCCGCCAGTAACTTCGGAATCCCCATCGCAGCAGTGATGGACACACAAAAAGACCCCGAAGTGTTCGTTCTCTCCCATCCTTCCATTTCTTCTTCTTCTTCTCCCTCCCTCCGCCCGTTCTGACCCTTCCATCTGTCTACAGTATCTCCGGGCCCATGACTACCGCTCTTGTCGGCTACTCTGCAGTCTTCATGCGCTACTCCATGGCCGTCACACCGAAGAACTACCTCCTTTTCGGATGCCACCTTGTCAACTTCAGCGCACAATCTGTCCAAGGATATCGTTTCATCAATTGGTGGTATATGGGTGGCAGAGACAAGTCGATGGAAGCAAAAGCTAAGGAGGGTCTGAAGACTGCAGAGGGAAAGATTGAGGGACTTGTTGGACAAGCGCAGGAGAAGTTGGGACAGGCGGGTGGTAAGGTGCAAGGGCTGGCGGAGCAGGCAAAGGAGAAGATCAGTAGGTAAAGGTGGAGTGAGAATCTTGCTGAACAGGAGAGATTAGTGGTCCAGATCGAGGTCCGGGCTTTTGCGGGCACTCGACTGCCAGAGGGAGCACAGAGATGGGTCCCATTGCGGGCTGCGACTGCATGTGTGGCTCGCTGGGCTTTGTGCGTCTCACCTACGGGCCCCGTGGGGAAGAGACCAACTACCTATACCTGCTTGTGTACCTGTATAGTGGCATCTACATCGTAATCAGCGTTGCAAGCCCCTAGTCCTTGATTGGGACCTGGAAGATGATAATGTGAAGATCTGGCCCCGTCGTCAGACTTGTCAGCACCTGCCCGACTCCCAAACGACGGTTGCCCGGCGCCTCTTTGCCTTGAACCCGTACCAACACGAGGTGGTGAAAATGTTACTCTGGACTGCGACAAGCTCATAACCAAGGATCGCCAACGTTTTCCCTTCCTCCATCTCAACGGTATACTGGGACCCCTTAAGGCGGAGGGGCAGGAGCTTATTGGCCACTTTCCGGAGTCAGTAGGTCTGCCGGGCAGTCACAGCTACTACCTAACTACCTAACTACCTAGGTTCTCTTCTAGACCAGGAAGTCGCCATGGCTGATGACGAGGTTGAGTTCCATTACATGTATCTGCACATTTCCCTCCACCTCTCTGTTCCCAACATCAACATCCACATCATCCACATCATCCATTTCACTCGTTTCCAGCATCAGCTATCCAGCATGCGTTTCACCGCCGCTCTCATCCTTTCCCCATCACTCCTCGCATCAATCTGCGCCGCGGTCAACCTCCGCTTCAGTGGCTGCCAACCACGCCAACAGAAGCTACTCAATGAGGCTTTCCTGATCGCCCGAGAGGAAGTCAACCTCATCCAGGAATTCAGTCCTGGTGCACCAGAAATCGCCGACCCTCCCGACCTCTCGGCGAAAGAAGTCGAGCGTCTGAAAATTCGCTACTTTGGCTACACAACGAAAGACGACACCGCATATGTGGACGGTAAGAGCGTCTCCCCCGCACCGTATCACTCCAGCTGATGAGACAAGGCGTCTTCCGTCGCATCCAGGACAACTAGGGGACCGTCACCTGGATCTGCGCGCAGCACGACGATGAACTTGATCGACAGTGTCAGAAGTTCGGTGCTGCAGCTTACACCCAGCAAGGTACTGAGATTGTGATGTGCGCAAAAGAGACGGGCAAGCAGGGTACCTCTTCGAAACGCCACCGAGCAGGAGTCATGGTCCATGAGATGACACATATCAAAGCCGTGAGCGGCAATCGTACCAGTAGGTCAACCCAACCACTCTCCATGACTGCCATCGAGTCCGCACTGACGAAGGTAATGCTCAGTCGTTGATGTTCTGTACAACGAGAGAAAGGTGAAAGAGGCAGGCTTGGCGCCCGTGAACGTGACAGCAGTGAGCTCGCAGACACTCGAGAAAGGCTGCTACGGCAACGACAGGGTCCGCAAACTGGCCAAATGGTCGCCGAGTCTCGCTGTCTTGAATGCAGACAGCTACGGCGTCTTCACCACGCAGTTGGCGCGCCACGAGAATGCGAAGAAGCTCACATGGTCGGGGCTCATGGACGCGATTAACATTTGGATTGAGGACCATCCTCTCGCTGCCGCCTCCATCATTGGTAGCGCGGCACTCGGGCTGTTTTTGCTTTTCCTATTATGTGCTTGCTGTTGGCACCGCATGAAGACGAGGAGACATCCTGGGCGACCGAGAGCGTAGGGACCTGGTACATGGAGTCAAAACCTCCCCCTGAATAATATAACTACATAATCCTGTGATGCAACGAGTTTTTATTATTGCCTGTCCATGTCTCTGAACCATCCCACATTATTGGTGTGTATTGTTGCTATGTTCGACTGGCTTCAGACTTGATCGATGAGAGCATTTAGGTATATTAGGAGGTGAGGTAGATATGTACGTAAGGTAGTAGCTGTGTATAAACCCCACACTCTCTCTCCATTGCTTCCACCTCGATCTTCACGGACCACGTCAATCGCAAGGCCCGCGAGAAGACGAAGTACCTAGTACGGGATTCCATTCGTCAACAGCTGGAAATAATCGTAGACGGCAGTCGAATGACTCCTCTCACTCCAATGCACCAATTTCCGCACAAACCCAGCAGCCTCGCTCTCACTCTTCTCCATGACAAATCTCTCCTGAAAGTGCTGCAGCGTCTGCGGTTTGAAACACGGCAGACCCGAGTCCAACATGGTGAGCACAATATGCGACAATTGTTCGACATATTGTCGACTCGCCAAAAAGACTTTGACGCATAATTCTTCGAATTGTCGATATGCTTGGCTGTCCTTGCCGCCCATGACCGCCACCATCTCCGGCGTGAGTTTGAAAGGAGCTCGTTCGAATTTGACGCCGCCGGGGGCAATGTCGAAGCAAAATCCGAAATCGATGTGCAAAATGTGGCCGGCGTCGTCGACCATGATGTTGCCGTTGTGGCGGTCTTTGAATTGCAAGAGGTAGCTGATGATGGAGTAGGCGGCCATGGATTTGATGAAATTGCTTCGCGCTTGTTGGAATTTGATCGAGTCTTCACTTCCGTACTTGGAGATGAAGTATTCGTACAGTCCATTGACCGCTTCTCTACCCAACATGTCTCGGGAAATGGAGTGGGGGAGGACGTCGATGACACCACATCCGGGAGCGGTGGCGGTCACGCGGTATGGGAAGACGTAGACATCGAGACCCACGTTATTGAAGATTCCGCGAAACGCTGCGATCAGTTGGAGGGCGAGGACGTCTTGACGACAATCATCTCCGACTTTGAAGATGGCGGACTGCCACACTTCGTAGGTGTGGGACCTGTTCTGAGTGAGCGCTTCCGACTCGTCGGCAGAGTCTGCTTCCATATTACCCAAATCCTTTCTGATGCGGAACGTGGCCATGAAAGGAGCCTTGGCGTGGGATTGTAGGGGTTTGCCAGACTTGCGATCGATACCAATGACCACTCCATCAGGGTTCGAAGGGAGATAGACACCCACATCGAGATCAATTTTGCGGAGTTCTTCCTCAATTTTCGCCTTCTTTTCTGGCTTGGGACGCTTGATGAGTGGCTTGAGTGTGCCTGAAATACCGGTAACTTTGCCAAAGAAATTGAATTCGCGCTCGTAAAAGTCCTTATCGTCTGGTGTGAAGCTTTCGATCAGAGATTCCATGACGCGGTCAAAGACGGGCTTTGCAGGATCTGGCACTTCCGAGTTTTCATCCTTGTACGCATTGGCCTTGAGATTCCAGATGATCTGGTGCGCAAAAAGACCAGAGAACACACCCGCCTCGACGATGTAGCGCTGGACGTAACCCAGCTCATCGTATCGCAAAGTCTGCACGATTTGCGGCACATAGAAGAAGGTGATGTCGACCGAGTGGCTCTCCAGAGCACGAACAGCATACTGAATGATGAGTGGATGGTTCTTGTACGCAGGCATAAAGTATGTCACGGCGGCCATGGGATTGATCGGGGCCCAATAGAGCAGATATCGCAGCTGAGTCTTAATGTCTGCAGGCAATTCGGATCCAAGCAGGAGGTATAGCGCATCCGGCTCGTGAATGGCCTTTTCGGGATGACGGAGAAGATATTGTCGAACATCGTGGCGCAGCCGCGAAGAATGTGGAAATCGAGTCGCGAGCTGAACTGCAATACGCGGGTCCTCTTCCCAGGCGGTTTGCAGCAGACCAGACAGAATCCCTTCTTGACTCTGCAGTTCGGAATGTCCAGGAGCTGCTGGGTTTGTGGTATCCTGGCCAAGTGGAGTGATCCAGACCGTGAGCTTGCCAATCTCGTGCTTGATAAGCTGTAACAGAAGGGCCTCCTTTTGCTGCAGAGATGGCAACGATCGGGTGGCCCTGGCGCCGATATCCGTAAGCCCATTGAGCGCGTGAGTCACATCGTTGAGGATCTTTCGCTCCGCCTTGACTTGCAGTCTGTTACTGCCAAAGGACCATCTGGGCGCCACTGCGAACCAGGACAAGCCCGCAGAGAGAATGGCATCCTTGAGCCGCCACTGAGCTGAAGTGTGCAGGCCGGTGCAGAATTGAAGAATGTTCAGCGCCAGCAAGATGATGTGGAAGTGTACTTCTCGCGCGAGGGGTTGGTTGACGCTCTTTTGCATCTGAAGAAGCGTGTTACGCATCAGCCGTGCATATACCCTCTCGAGCGAGGTCGATGTCAGTCTTGTGGCGCTGAAGTGGCTGGACAGGCTATGAGTGAGTGCGAGATGCGGCGCGACCAAGTCCTGAATGAGCTTCTCACGCCTCTTCGTCTTTTCCCAGTCGGACGGCGCAAACTCTTCCTTGATGTAAAACGGATCGAGATGATGGTGGTGCAAAGACGTCGAGAAGAAGCCTCGCTTCAGCCTGACAGAGGCCTCCCAGCCCGCAGCCACCTCCATGAGCACTCTCGATTCGAGACTGGGGTTCTCTTTGATGACGCCCAGCCACAAGGAGATTCCAAGTCGAATGGATTGCTTCGTGAAAATAGTGAATGGGATCGCGACGAGACCTTGGATGAGAATGACACGGTCTGAAGCGCTTCTGCTAATGAAGCCAGCAGCTTTGCGCAGGCTTGCGGTCACTTCTGCAAAGGGAACATGCTCATGCGCTCGTAGACGACGAGAGAGGTCCCTCAACTCCTCGGCCACATCGTGAACTGGACTATTCGCATCAAACAGAGCAACACGTGCTTTACCGCTGTAGTCGACAAGCGCCCATTCGTCGTCGGCCTCACCTGCCAGCGTGCCATCGAATTTTCGATACCACTGCCGAGTGGTGTATTGAGCGATGAAGTCGGAAGCAGTATTGATGCCGATCGTGCGCTGACTGTCCAGGCTGGTCAATCTCTGGTCGCTCGCTGGGATCAGCTCACCCATCTCGACAGCGAACGAGCGGCCGAGCGCAATGTGCCCGTATGCGCCGTCGTCATCGTAGTCCTCAAGGTAAGCCTGCAAGACACCCTTCACGTCCAATGGGGCCACGCGGACGGCACGCGAGACCCAGACTCTGCATTTATTATAAAAGTTGGTCAAGGTGACTTGGCGGAACTGCGCATCGTCCGAAAGTTGAATAGACACCTTCGCTTTCTGTGACTCGTAGCGCGTCTTGAAGGAGTATTCGTCAGTCTCTGTGTCAAGACATGCTTTCCACATCAGAGATAACAACTCTAGCAAGGCAAACAGAGATGACTTCTGACAGAGCGCAGATGGGACTTGGGCGATAAGTCGATCACAAGCGGCCACTGCAGCGATTTGCACCTTTGCGATGCGATGACAGCAGCCCTCGAAGAATGCCGCAAGCTGCACTGCTACCTGTGGTGCAGCGAAGTCTTGCCGCTTGGCGGAGAGAGCGCGCTGCAGGTATACCTCGACGCTGTGGTTGGAGACTGCCAGCATGCAATTGTTCAGAGGACCGGTCTTGACCTTGCTTTCGAGGAAATATGGCAGAGTTGCAGTGCAGTGTCCACCTCGTGCGCGCAGCGTCGACACGAGCAGCGCAGCGTTGAGGAACACGCACTCTTGGTAGCTCAGACTTCTGATGTCGGACTCGCAGTGCGGCAACGCTGCTTTCAACGAGTGTCGCTGAGCATCGAGCGCATGATCACTCTTGCCTCTGCGCAGTACCGGGTCAAGATCGATGCCACTCTCAGGCATGTCAACCCTAGCTTCGTCAACCAACGGCAAGCTGTAGAGTGCCACTGTCTGCAAGTCTTCGATGTGATCTTGAATCAGCTGCGATTTCAATGTATAGCCCTGTACTACGAGGTTGAACCAGGCGTCGCGTCCCAGAGCAAGCACTTCATCTCCGTTCTCAAAAACAGGTGTCCTTCCAGCATGTTGCGAGGCGAGGAGTGCCAGCGGACGCAGCAGACCAGCAATGGTCCTCTGCGCCAATGCGGTGTCTGCAGCTTTGTCTCCAGGAGCCTCCCCACTGCCGACGCATTGCGCCAGTAGATGCAACAAATAGATCTCGTAGAATGGCGAATCTTGCTTTACATGCACGGCAAGTCGAGTGCGAGCCTCGAATACGGCCGAGCTCAGCAGGGTGTTATTTTGAGAGAGCGCTTCGCTATTGATTCGTGCATAAATTCGGAGTAAGCCCTTCAACTCGGAGACGCCCCCAGAAAGACCAAGTGCGGCGGTTTCGACGATGATCCGCGCGTCCACAGCGGGACTGATCTTTCCAATTTTCTGCAGAAGCATCGAAGACACTAAAGCAGTGAGCTGTGCTTCACTGCGCGCAACCGCAATGGCAACAATGGCTGCCACGAGTGTGCCATACGCGGCCGCCGTTTCTTCCTCGTCGCTCAGGACTAAAGAAATGGAGCTGCCAAAGCCCTGATGTGATGTGAAGCCGTTGCCATTGTCATTATGGGCAATGCTGAAGCTACTGTCGAAAATTGTCGTATGATTGGCCTGTCCATCGACGTCCGTACTGAGAATGTTGCCCAAGCTGTAGAGTGTACTGATGACGACGTCCTGAGAGAGTGGCTTCAGCACGCGAGCAAGGCATTCGCAGGCGACAGCGGCAGTGGTGGCGGTCATCTTGCCGTTCACAATCAGCCTGGGCAAGTATCGTGTCAAGCTTGTGACTACCGTCTCCGAGATGCGAGCAAGCACAGCCATCGATTTGAGCACGGTCTTCGCAAGATCTTCGTCCACCATCTGGTCGGGGTCGGCCGTGATGGCGCTCAGCCAGTCCAGCAGAAGATCGTCGTTAGGGGTGCCGCCGCTCAAGATACAGCAACAGAGAAAGCTACGCAGTGCACTCGCTTTCACGTCTCGTGCCTGCTTCTGTTGCCAGACAGAGCCCAATTTGAGATAGTCTGCTTCATCGTCTAGAAACTTGATCTCACTGGTGACCAGCTCAGTAAGGTTATCCACAATACCGTTGGCAGAGTGGACTTTATTTTGGTACTTGTGAGGATCTTGCTGCAGAAGAGTGTCCAACAGGTCAGCTGAAGCGAGGGGCTCGTGGATCGGGAGAAGTGCCAACGTGGTCTCTTCCACGATATGCATGAAAGCTTGTTGGAGAAGCATGGCACCCAAAGGACGCCCTTGTGCCGCGTACTGAGTGTCCCATCGCTTCCACTGATTCACCATTCGGTGTTTGGTATACGAGTTACGGATAGCCGACAGGGCACCCTCCAGAGACACCATGAATTTCTCAGACAGGATTCTCTTAAACTGTGGCAGAAGACTCATGCGTTGATCTGGGCTCCACACTTGCATATAACCGGCGATACCATTGAAGAAGCCCAAGAGAGATACACTGATCTGGACCACTCGCAGCGTGTCATCGTTGATTTCATATTCGGTCTGACCCTCTGGCAATGGCTTGAGCCACGCAGTGTTCTCTGCGCTCAATGTCACCTCGTCCACAGCCTCGCTGATGGTCGAGCAGGCGCGCGCACGCAAAGAAGGGTGATTGAGACCCAGTGAAAGGATAGCAGTGGTCAGATCGTAGGAGATAGTCTCCCAAGGCGGCAGATGCTGGTGTAGGGGCGTCGCTCGGAAGGCTTGCCTATGCGCCTCTGCCACATACGGAGCGAGTTGTTGCAACAGCGCTTCAGCATCTCGAGTGGTTTGTACTAAAGGAGCGGCCTTGCACAAGGCCACGAGTACTTCCAGCTCTTTGACACTCATCGGGATGGAAGACACCTTCCCCCTATCGCCGTTGATGCCTCCATTCTGGTGTCCCTCGCCGTTCACGTCTCCATTCTGGTATACCTGCCCACTCGATCCTCCCAAAGCGCATAGTCGTTCGATGTCTCGCCCATCATCGTGTCCGCTGCTGCTCTCGGCCGATAGTTTGGCCAGTCGTTCGAGGGCATCGCGCCGGATGTTGCGCGAGGTGCTGTATACCTCCTTTAGCATGTGGACTCGACTTTCTGCTGGCTCTCGATTGAGTTGAACTGGTGGTAGCGAGACCTACATTCTCATTCTGTTCGCGACCTGGTGACCTACTAGACCCGAGCTCACGTCGCTGCCTGGACCAGGTCGCTATATGCAAAGCCGATGTTTTGGCGAATCTTGCGATGAAGCATCAACACGCCATAAGCCGAGATGCAGGGCGATGTGAAACCTGGAGTGTTCAGCCACTGTGGCGCCAGGCTTTCCCCCCTTGCTCTTAGACTTTTTCGACATACATATCAGCTACATGTACCTACCTACCTACATGAGTGTAGACAATGGTATGTACAGGATGTGAGAGTTGAATATTACCTAGGTACCTAATTTCGACATCGAGACCAGTGCCGTCTACAGACGTCGCCCCGCTGATGCCATTATGAGTAGAACTGACTACTGTGCTTGACTCTCGTTTCCTCATCCTCAATCACACGGAAGCAGAAGCATGCTGCGAGCTACATGTATGCCCAAGACAGCTTGTTCTCGCATCAGGCTTCCAAACCAGCTATACCAAGTGAAGCCAATCCATCAAGCCGCCGAGACGAGCCATCGCCATTCGCGAGCAAGCCTCAGACTCTACTGGGCAACGGAGGAAGATACACAGGTCTGATCTCTTCAAGAGAAGGGCATCATACCACGATACGCTTGTTCTCAGGTCCGAGCTGTAGTCATCGATTGATTATCTTGCCGCGGTATTGATCCCACGAGTGCTTGCTCGAAGCTCCACGACTGATCTCCCAGACCCCTGACATTTGATGACTGTGAGTATACTCGACATGTGTCGCATGGCTTTGAATTGGCCTGCCAGACTGGAGACAATTCTGGCGTAGCATCGTCGGCGCGGGCTGGGATGGTAAACGCTGACGGAGGCATTCGCAACTTTTGCTGCCAGGTGCACATACATATCTAAGGTATGAAACCTCTTCGATGAGGTTTATTCGAGCAAGACCAGCTTCAACGCGCATATGCCGACAGAACGAACAGCCATGCCGCCTTGGGTAGACGCGTTTTCTCCACTCGCTGGCCGTGAGAATCTCGTTCCTCTCGCGTTGATTTCCGTGCTGGGAGTTGTTCAGATCTGCTGCACTCTCGCATGGGCAAGATCAAGTGGCTCTGTTGGAATTCATTGTCGTAGAATGCGCGCGAAGTGTAGTCGAACACGCGTTATGGTGGAATTGTGCGACGCGTTCCTTCCGCTTTTGATCGCAAGTAGTGAAGTGTCGCGAGTTGAACATCCCGTCCTCAAGCACCTCATCCCCAACCTCCCCATAAACTTGCTGCGCCTCCTTCCGAAATCCCACTTCTTCTGATCTCTTCTTCTTCTCCTTCTTCTTCTTTCTCAACTTTCTTCCACCTACAACACCATTCACTCACAGACGGAAATTGACCGCCAACACCGCTACCACTACCCATTGCCAAGCACCCACCTCAACCACAGCACAACCATGGTAAGTCACTTCCTGACGTTCAGCGCACTCGCACTGCTTCTGACTCATTTCGCAGGCGCCCAAGGTCAACTGTAACCCTCAAAAGCTCGCGACCATCCAGTCCTGGTTCCGCCAGTCCAAGACGGTGTGGAATCTCAAAGAGCTCGAGAAGCAACTCCCATCCGTCGCGTCTATCAACGGCATGCAGACCAAAGGTATACATCTCAGCTGTCTTGCTCCCTCCCAGCTCCCCCAACTTCATCTGACTCCCCCACTCACATGACTCACATGACTCACTGCCACACAGACTACATTCAGTCCCTCCAAGATGACAACAAGATCTCCTGCGAGAAGATTGGCTCCGGAAACTGGTACTGGGACTTCCAAACCGAACGCGCCAAGAAGACCAAATCAGCCTTCGCAGCCCTTGAAGCAGAGTGCGAGAGAGTGGCCGCCATCAACTTGGAATTTGAAAAACAGCTCAACGAGCAAGCAACAATCCTGCAGGCAGAAATGGATGCCGCCGCATTCGAAGGGCCCTCTCGTCCTCAGCTTGAAATCCGCAAATTAGACGTCGCTGCCGAAATTGAGGCATACCGGCTGCAAGTGGCGTCGTACAAGAACAACGACCCCACTGAGTTGGAAAACGAGAGGAGGGCTCTTCGACTGGACTTTGATGAGGCGGAAATGGCCACGGAGGACATTTATGCCCTCGAGAGTTGGTTCAAGAAGCAGGGTGCCGAGGCGCTGGTGGAAACTTTCCCTGAGCAGTATTACACTCCACTGAATCAGTGGAATGAGGAGGAGGGCCAACTCAAAGAGGAAGAGTTGGATTCGGAGGTGTTCGATCAGTCTATCACCCTGGGCTCTCCCGAATTTGTGGAGAGTTTGTTCGCCCTTTGATTGAGGAGAGAATGTACGAGGGGGAGCGCGGTCTAGCAGGAATACAGTGACTGCTGCGAAGGCATTCTCTGCTCGATCGCACCATCAGAACGGCCAAACAGCAATGGAATGTGCACGCTGCGAGTGGCAATTAGCTACCATAGAGCCGTTTGAATTAGAGCTTCTCAGAAGGTTGAGCTCATATCTTCCCGCTCTCTCTACATCCGTCCACGCCATTCATCTTCGTCTCATTCACAGACCAAGAGCGAAGTCAAAGGTGTTTCTCGGATGCTTGTTGCTTGTTGCTTGATGTCGATGTTGGCCAAGGGGTGAGTGGGATTCACCGCTGGCCTATCTTATCAGTAGAACTAGGGCGTACTGTAGTGGGGAGTGGGACGAAAGCAGCTATGTACCTACCTTAGCCACCAGCACCATCTCTTGTGCTCTCTTCTTGACAGTCTGTCCATATTGGAGTGTGACCGTACATGCCTCTCCCTCTGTTCGCACGCCTTCTTTTCTACACAAATCCCATCAGACACTCTACCTGTATACACTACAACTTGATCAGCCGAGGCTTCGCAGTCATGGCTAGCAAGTCTACCATCTCCAGACCCGCCGACTTTGTGGACTTCCTCCACGCATCTCCCACTCGTAAGCTCCACCATCGAGCCTACCAACAGCTTCAATTCAGACACGGACAACTAGGTACAGGTATCTAACTTCCTCCAGCCTTTCATGCCGTCCAATCTTCAGTCCAGCGTCTGGAGAAGGCGGGCTTCAAGCAAATCAGAGTGAGTCAAGCCAGGCGCCTACCCGTCCTCCATACCATACCACCTAGATGAACGAGCAATCATCTAAACCTCTTCCTCCCTCCTTCAGGAACGAGACCCCTGGTCCTCCACTCTCACTCCCGGCGGAAAGTACTACCTCACCCGTAACACCTCCACCGTCGTCGCCTTCGCCATTGGCTCCGAATGGAAGCCCGGCAACCCCATCGCCATGGTAGGCGCACATACCGACTCCTGCTGTCTGCGACTTAAACCCGTCTCGAAACGCTCCGCCGAAGGCTTTCTCCAGGTCGGCGTGGAGACGTACGGAGGTGGCTTGTGGCATACGTGGTTTGACCGTGATTTGGGAATTGCCGGGAGGGTCATGGTGAAGAAGGGCGAGCAGGTGGAGCAGAAGTTGGTGAGGATTGACAAACCTATTGCGAGAATTCCCAATTTGGCAATGCACTTTGGAGGAAGTGAGCCTTTTACTTTTAACAAGGAGACGCAGTTATTTCCCGTGTTGGGGTTGATTTCTGCCGAGTTGAATCGCGTGGGGAAGACGAAGGAAGAGGCGAAGGAGGAGGAAGAGACGGAGAAGAAGGAGGCCGGGGAGGGTGAATTCGAGCCGCTCAAGACTGTGACCAAGAGACACCATCCATATCTCATCGAGTTGATTGCAAAGGATGCTGGTGTGGAAGCTGCTGATATCCTAGACTTTGAACTGGTCTTCTACGACGTTCAACCTCCCTGCCTCGGTGGCATCAATGACGAGTTCATCTTTTCGGCTCGTCTGGACAACCTGGGAATGACATACTGTGCTGTTGAGGGTCTCATCAAATCCGTGGAATCTCCTTCAGCACTTCAAGGCGACTCCACCATCCGCCTCATCGCCTGTTTCGACCACGAGGAAATTGGCTCCAAATCTGCTCAAGGTGCGGACAGTAACATGCTCCCAGCCGTCATCCGCCGTCTCTCCGTCCTTCCATCGGCCGCAAAAGATGACAGCGAGAAGAGCTACGACAAAGTCAGCGCTGGGGAGAGTGTCGATACCAGCACAGCATATGAACAGACCCTCGCGACGAGCTTCCTCATCTCCGCAGATATGGCTCACTCCATCAACCCCAACTACGGCGGCAACTACGAAGCTGAACATCGTCCACACATGAACGAAGGCACTGTCATCAAGATCAATGCCAATGTTCGATATGCTACAAACTCCCCCGGAATCGTTCTCCTGCAGGAATGCGCCAGGCGTGCCAAACCGTCCTCCTACCAAGCACCAGGTATCAAGAAGTCTGAAACTGGTGTCCCACTGCAGTTGTTTGTGGTGCGCAACGATTCGAGATGCGGGAGTACCATTGGTCCTATGTTGAGTGCTGCCTTAGGGGCGAGGACTATCGATGTGGGTAATCCTCAGCTCAGTATGCATTCGATTCGAGAGACAGGCGGAGCGTATGATGCCGAGTATGGAGTGAACCTGTTTGATAGTTTCTTTGAGCATTTCGGAGAGTTGGAGGGGAAGATTATGGTGGATTGACTACCCGAGGATGGTGGTGAGGCGAAAAGGGCGAGGTTGTGATGACTTGTGGACGGAAGTGTGGTGAGTGAACAAACCTGCAACGAGAGTCGCTATCCCAACCGGAGGCGAACGGAACGAGATGCTCTCCATACTATGCGAGCACATAGTTCTGCATCTAAGCCAGGGAACGAAAGGAATGATAACGAAAATTCACCACTCTGTCCAGAGCTGACATGTCTTCTGCGGCGGCGCCGCGACATTGATGTTCTAGGGAGGGCAATCTCAACGAGCTACACAAAATCCGACTCACAATGCTTGCACAAATTGACGAGGCACTAGAAACTATTTCCCCAGGATCCTGATACGAAACAAGTCATGTCTCTAGAGCACGCGACTGCAGACATGTATGGTAGGGAGGGTGGACAGTAGGGCAGCGGTGAGGTTCAAAGAGATGAGCATTGCGCCGAACGAATATCATATGCTCGTGTGCAGTCACCAGTGGTTGCCTGGTGGTGGTGGTGACGCCCTGCTTCGAATGGGCATTGCCCACGCGCGTGTTTGCTATCAGCTGCATGAAACTCATGTGCTCGTTACTCGTTGTGGGCTTACTATATATGTTCACAGGCAACTTGGACCTCCAAGAAACATCGCGAAATCTCCATCGCCGCCTGTCCTCGTCCTAAACACTGCTCTTCGTATTTGTCGCCCACCGTCATAGACGCAGTGAAGATGAACATGACCCTGAGCGGTAGAGATGCCAGATGGCGGTTCTCGAATATCACCGTGCTTCTCGTCATGCTCGCTTCGTGCTCGAAGACGTCTGCCAGCAGTTTACCAGCACTCGGAATACGACCTTTTGTACAGGTCCGTCCCGACGACCATGCCCATCATAGAAGACCGCAAATCGGTCCTCTTGCCAAACGCATCACAGACGACGAGATCCGCGCCGAATGGGCGGCGCGTGGTTGCAAGCTGATCGCGTACATGGAAGAAGGCAACATGCAGCCCCTGTATAGAACCATGAAGAGCGATGGTGTTCTCAGTCCAGCTCAACTGCGCCTCCGCACCTCGCAAAGTGTCTTTACCAACTATGACGAGCTCGCAAGCAATGGCTGGACCAGGAATCCAGAACGAAGATTAGCTGACAGGCTCAACTTCGTAGAGAGTCACGCAGATGTAGCCATCCTCGACGTCTTTGCCGACTTGCAAATCTCTGCCAGCGTGCGAACGAGAAACAACCCCAATGGCGACAACGAACTCGTGGCCTGGGAGCAGGATCAGGATTTCTACAACGGTGCACGAGGCGAGGTCTGTCATTTTTGGCATCTTCTGTATTATAGGAGCGTAAGAACAACACTACAGTACTAATCAGAAATGTCTAGTCCACTCGAGCGTCTTACACAATCATCTACAACACCCTCAACGGCATAATCATCAGACAATTCATCAAAAGTCCCCAAAAAATGCGAGATACCGTGTACGGAGATGGAGACGGAGACGAGAAGGATTGGCGAAATATTCCTGGTCTCCAACTTCCTCATCTGCGACTTGTAAGCGATGTCGCAAGTCTGGAATATGCAGCTCTATGTCAGAAATTCCATCATCGTCCCATGAGCTTCCGCTATTCGATTGACTTTGATGTGGAAAATTCTGATACAAATAAAATCATCCATCTGGTTCTGGAGCGGAGAGGATATACGGAGATGGATTCTCAGGGGGTTTATTTGGTTGCGAGACCTTGGTACGTTTTCTTTTTTTTCGATCTATATCATACATGATCCTCGACATCAAACCCCCCTCACCCTGCTGACAACGACTTGTCTCTTCTATATTACAGGTCCCGACGACTCATCATCGACCGCACCAACCCCTCAGACTGGGAGGATTTTCAATCTCTCGTCGGAAGCCCCAATGTACGAGGGACAGCGTGGATGCTCATTCAGCATTCTCGTCTCTTTGGACACAAGAGAATTCGGAGGATTGCGATTTGGAAGCCTGAAGATGAGTATTATCGCCTTCCGTGTATTCTGGTTGAGGTGGAGGATGTTCCGATTGTTTCTTCTTTGGGTAGGGGTTGAGAGAAGGGGGTGTTGAGGGATGGGGTGTTGAGGGATGGTAGGGTGTGGATGGTGATGATGGCGGGGGGATAGTAATACCGTACTTTGAATGATTATTTTCTTCGTAGGAGGAAAGTTGTCAACGATAGTTCGAACGGACGGTCGTATTTGTGCGCCTAGGTAGAGAAGTTCATACATTACAAGAATCTACAAACACTACTTCTCACCCGTTGTGAATATTAAATACTACCATTACTCTTCAACTTGTCACAGCTCTTCCTATACTACCTTGGGTACCTCTTCATAACGCAATCCCCTGAGCCTCCATAAACAGCCGAAAATGCTCCTCGGGCCCCAAAATCTCAAACTCCTCTCCCAACTGCCCAACCAACTGCGTTATATTCCCCGGCGTCGTATCCCACGCATACAACGCACACACCACAAACACAGGCTTCGTACCGTCGTACATTTGCGTCGAAATATTCTGTAGACGTTCCATTCCTTGCTTCACACTACTAATGGTCGCGAGCCCCGCGACGGGAACACTACCACTGTCACTAGATGTGACGTTGATTCCGTAGCCGCTCGCGTGGCCGTCTGCGGAAATTCCGAGCAAGTCTGGGCCGAGAGCGCGGTGGTATGCTTCGATGGTTTCGTTGGCGAGCGGGTAGAGGGTTGCGTTGATGCGATTGTAGACCCAGATGTTGCTCGCCGTCCCTATAGATTTGGTGTAGCGTGCTGTCATGTCGAGGAACAACTCAAAGTCTGACTCGGGCCAGTTGCTAGGAAATGTATAACCGACTCCGTCGGGACCGGTGACGAAGGTGTCGTTTGAGGTCGCGGAGGATTGGAAGTAGTGGAGCATGTTGGGCGCTATGTCTTGGAGGATTGGACTGACTGTCCAGCCCATGGGAATTTGGCCTCGCGCGGGATCGTCCCAGATGACTCGCATGCGATGTTGCATGTACTGGATGTTGTCTCCTTCAGTCCATGTGAGGGACAGGTAGATCTTGTTTGGAATAGAGGACTTGGTGATTTCAATAGCGGGCGGAGGTGGTAGCTTGCGATTCTGGGTCGTGGTAGAAAACAGACTCCGGAGTCCGCTCATGAAAGACCCGTTGAAGAAGTAATCGGCTGCAACGACGAACATGCTGTTGGCAGCGGTTCGCGTTACGCCAGACATCTCGTCGCCTGTAGTAAAAGGTTGATTCAGCAGATGATTTGGCGACAACACGCATCGAGAATCCAAGGAGACTATTGATCAACGCGTCACTCACTTACCATTTGGAAACCAGCCCAGGTAGGCGGAATTGGCATCAAAGCTTTCCAGAATCCGGTTCAGTAGAGGCAATTCGTCGGGATTGTTTGGGTCCAGCCAGATGCATGGCGCGGCGATGGCTGTGATGTAGTCGCGAAAGACGGCATTAAGCACCTTGACTGCGGGCAGTGTTGTGGTGGCGGCAACGTCGAATTGGTTGGCCATTGTGAGATTCACGGTCAGACTGCGAGTGCCGTTGGGAGGGCGGAAGCCATAGACTATGTGCGCTCCTCCATCTGCAGAACGCCAGCCCCAGGGATAGTCATGAAGATATGAGCCTCCCCAGTCTACGAGAAATGGATCTTCGCCAGCGGTGCCGGGCGTGAAGTCTGCTAGGACTTCCTCATCGGCCAAGGCGAGTACGTGAGAGACTGCTGCGCCATGTCCGTCGTCTTCGAAGGCGTCTTTGATTCGGACATAGACCGTTCCATCCTCCTGAAGCTGGACGAGAAAAGGCGTTAGGTCTACAGTATAAGTGGCATTGTTACTGGCGTCGACTGTCCTGTTCTTCTCGCTGGTAAGATTGGACCAAGGCACACTCGGAATTGTCCTTGTCTCTTCGGGCGTCAAGGCTGTGATTGCGCGCTTGGTCAACAGAGGGTAGATGTGTTCGAGAGCGTAGTTGTACACGTCGTACTTGTTGTCGAAGCGTCCTCGGAAGTCTTCCAGAATGGGCAATTGATGCTGGTATGCAAGCTCAGCTGTCGCAACCACGGCGCCACGAAGGCCAGCCACCGTCGTCGCGAGGTTGACAGTGTCTACGACGTCGGGATCGTAGACAATCGCCCCAGCAATCTCCGAGCGATACCTCTCCAAGATGCCAAAGGGATGGCCGGAGCAGTCGTCGACATGAACATACTCGGCGATATCTCGCAGCCACGCTTGATTGCTCCCGTCGTTGGCCTCATCGGTCTTGTTCCAGTGGAGATAGATCCGAGGCTGCTGGCGATTCACAATGCCCTGAAGAGTCGTCAGGAGAACGCGCTCCTCGCCGGTGAGAGCAGTAATATCTGCTGCATCAATTGCATCGCCAATGTCCGGGAAATGAGGCAAAGCCGAGTCGGCAGGCCAGTTCAGCGCAGTCGAACCGAAGACCTGGGCGAGGAATAGTCCTGTTGTGCAAATGCATAGTGAGGGGATTCGCATCTCTCCGAACAATGTCGAAACAATCATGTACTTCCCCGGCTGTCGCTATACCTACCTGTAAGACATGTTCATTCGGTGCCTAGAGACAGCGCGACATATAGCTGCTTCTTGGTGTCAGGAGCGTAGTCCGGCCTCTTTTGCACCGAGACGCATGGTTCTAGCCTGCAAACTCGAGGTACCGCATCGTCTGGTATGTATACCAACATGTTGTTACTTCTATGCCTTGTCGTACACGTGACAAGACGAGATTGCCGTCGGTTGGAAGAAAGTAGAGGAACGACGAGGATAGGAATACCGATATCGATAAGATTTTAATTAGTATCTAGAAGTAGTAAGCTTAGTAAGAGGCCGAGACCTAGTCTAGTATAATTAAAATCTAGATAGATCTAGATAGACTAAATATAGTTCTATATTTATACTAATATAAAGAGAAGAGTATCTTCTTAATTTTAGAGCTAAAACTAATAAAAAAAAGAATATTAAGTAATATGTCCTATAGGCCTGCCTGTTAGTAGTATAGTATCGGCCAATTTTCTATATATACGCGCGCGTATATATATATATATATCTCTTGTATCTTCTCTCTATCTCTTCTCTCTATCTCTTCTTCCTTCTCCTTCTCCTTCTCCTTCTCCTTCTTCTTCTTCTTCTCTCTATCCTTGTTCTTGTCCTTATCCTTATCCTTATCCTTCTCTTCTCTATATTCTTCTTTACTAAATTTTAGATAGAGTAGTCTATAGAGATAGGTAGTTTTTTTTAAGGTAGTAACGTATTAGGCCTAGTAGATTTAGCGCGCCCTACTACTAAAGATCGCGCTAATTATAGCGTACGCTTTCGAGCTAACTTTTCTGCCTTAATATACTTACTTTCCTAGATTGATTAGCCTCTACTCCCTCCTATACCTAACCTACGCTATACTTCGGAAAGCTTAGAGGTCGTTCCGTACTAATTATATATAGAAGATAGAGATACTTTAAAGTAGGATTAGATTCTATTTAGTATAGAAAGGTAGGATTTCTAGTATATAAAAGGTAAGCTCTTAAATAGTTACTCTAGAAGATCTATAGTATTATATATAGTCTTAGGTTATATATAATGTTTACTACTATTAAGCGGCTAGACGTATATTTTTTAAGTAAGGCGTTAAGATAGAGCTAAGAGCTAGATAGCCTAGATAGGCTATACTACTCCTAGTAGATATACTATATAGAGTACTTTTCTTCTTTTTAATAATAGACAAGATAACGGATATATATAGAATATAGAGAGATATATACTCTACTCTACTATAATTGCTATTCTTACTCTATCTTATACCTTACCTTCTAATACTACTATCTTTACTATCTATAGCTATTCCTATAACTTATCTATCTCTATCTAATACCGCTTCTTTTACTATAGAGCTATACTATAATCTACTATAAGCCGAGCCTATCCGATTGTCTACTCGAGGATAGTAATAGGAAAGAGGGCTTTATAGTAATAAATAGAGCTAAAGGTAGGGCTAGTATATATAAAATATAAGAGTAGGAATAGTTATAGTCTTTATAATAGTCCTATAAGCGTAAGGGTATACGTAATAGAGGTCCGAGGTATAAAAGGTATAAACAATATACGGCTTACTATCTAAGGTATAATAACTCTGCCCTTTCTTCTAAGAGGAGGGCCCTTGCTATATATATAAGCTATTCTATTATCTACTCCCTACTACCGGTACCGCCTCCTCTTAGGCAGTAGCCGATAACCGGTTCCCTTAGGAACCCTCTTAATTTAGAACGTCCCCGATCGGTAGAGTATCTCTTCTATACCGGATCGCCGGAGGTCTATAAGGGCTTCCCGGCCTATATAGTACGCCCCGCCCGTCTCGCCGGGGGTTCGCTAGGGCTTCTCTGCCCTAGTATATTATAGACGCCCTCTCTTAGGGCTAATATCCCTAGTAGCGATAGATTATTAGTCCTCCGCGTATTCGCTCTATAAACGGAGGTCGACGTCTACTCTTATCTAGGTACTACGTAGAGCTAGTATATACCTACGGAATGTCTATACCTTAGTATTAGTAAACATTGTATACAAATTCCTTCTTATGTTCGTACTATCGCGAAGCGTCGCTAAGAATATTTGCTCGTAGTTACGTCGCGAATTCTATAGGTAGTAGTCGGGAGTACGTAGTAGTATCGCTATAGAGATAGAGTATTTTAATAGGTTCGTCGCGCGTTCTACGATCCTCTTACTCCTCTCCTATTAACAACCTACTATATACTAACATCCTTACCTACCTGCAACTCTATTAATATTACTATATCTAGATAGCTATTATTAAGCGGCTAGGCGTGTTTCTTTTATATAGGGCGTCGGGGTAGAGCCGAGAGCCGGACGGCCTAGGAGGGCCGTACTACTCCTAGCGGGTAGCTATATAAGGTAGTTTTCTTCTTTTTAGGACGGAGGAGAGGACGGACATAATTAGGACGTAGATATACGGATACCTACTCTACTATAATTGATGTCGTTACCCTACAGTACGCTTTGTCTTCTAATATTACTATTCCCGCTACCTACGGGCATCTCCGCGTCCTTCCGGACCTCTACCTATCTTACCCCTTTTACCGTAGAGCTACGCCGCGACCTACCGTAAGCCGGGCCTATCCGATCGTCTACTCGAGGACGGTAGTAGGAGAGAGGGCTTTACGGTAATAAATAGAGCCGAAGGTAGGGCAGTTATTATATACAAAATACAAGAGTAGGAATAGTTATAGGTTAGAGGAGGAGGGCAAAAAGGGATAGGTATAGGGGATAGGATAGGAGATAGAGAACGCGTTTGACTCTAAAAAGGAGACTATTACAACGCGGTACGAGAAGGTATAGTATTAAACGACAAAGTTCGAGATTGATTAGGCGCAGTTCCTAGAGTATAGTTCCTATACTAGATAATACGGTATAAGGTTAAGGTACAATACGATATAGTAGGGCGTAGTTCCCAATTCGGTATAAGGAAGGGTATAGTTCCTAATTAGGTATAGGGCAAGCTACGATATAATACGGTTACGAACATAAGGTAGGGAAAAGTAATTAACGCGATATTAGAGGAAAGGGGTCTTTAGCCTTAGAGATAATAGACGTTACGGGGAGGCCGACGGCGAGGTATAGGCCGTAAGAACGAGCGGCCGACTAATATCGTAGAACGGAAGAGGGGATTCGGGATTTAAGTTATACTAACTGTAATATAGGTACCGAAAGGAGTTAGGATTTAGTTAGGCCCCTAGGGTCTAACCGAAAGGGGTAGGATTAAAGTACTACTATATATAGTCGAGGAGATTAAGATAGAAAACAAGACTAAAGACGAATACGTATACGTATATACTAAAGAACGAGAACGTACTAAACCCGTATATATACGTACTAACGAACGAGAACGATATTAGCTACCGAACACTCCGACCCCGTTGCTAATAGCCTCTACCGCGCCGACTCGATCGAGAACGCCTCCGTAGACTTAGACGAGTACGATCGACAGCTTAATATCTCGATCCGAAACCGCTCTATTAATATAGTATCTAGATCCGGACTAGCTATAGCTAGACCTTCGGCGTCTATACCTACGTTAACTCCGTCGAGTAGCTCTACTTATCCTACTACGCCGAAACCGATAAGCGTAGAAGAATAGTACCGGGCTATAGAGCTCCTCGTAACGAACTAAAACATTATATCCTCGATAACCTCTAGCGTCGCTAGTATAATAGAGAAAATTACCGAAAGGAGCGAAAGGTCTACAAAGGAGCCGCCTATACCTAGTACCGATAGTAACCCTATATTTGATAGAAACAATATTACGGACGCTCTCCGTCGTTACGAGATAATAAGGGACAAGTACTATATAAGTAAGGACGAAAAGGAAGTTATTAACGATTTTCTTCTTAAATGTAATATAGTTACCCGCTCTAAGATCGAAGGCCTCGACCTACCCGGTAACAACTAGGTAGAATTTAAGGAGAAGGTAACTATCAATTATATCGAGAAGGACTACTATAGTAACGTTACCTTCCGGGAGTACCTTAACCAACTATATAATACTCCGCGCGACAAGACTAGTAACAACCTACATTTCCTAAAGCAATTTACCGCTACTATTAGACGCTACTCTATAGCGGAGCTCTCTAACTTTGACCGTACTAAGCTCTTTCTAAAGGGCCTGCCTAATAAAGTAGAGATAGTCCTTCGGAGAGAGTTCGGTCTATACCCTAAGTTACTAAAGACGTATAATAACTTTAAGAAGGTTTTCGCTACTAGGAAGAGGCTTCTTAAAGGGATAGACGGTTAGCGGTATACGAAGGATCCGACTACTATAGCTAGACTCGGCAAGTTATAGGAGAACTTGGCCGGCGCTAGTTCGACTTCCTTTAAGGGTATACCGTCGATTATAGCTCCGGCCTCGAAGAACGACAAGTTTAACTCTAAAGTTAACGCCCTTGCCGAGCAGTTTAATACCTTCCGACTCGACCTCTACTAAGCCTTCTAAGGGAGAGGAAGTAGCAACGCGCGCCTAGTAAACCCGCCTAGCGTAGTTTAGGCTTATTATAGTATAGTTGCCTTAGGCTCCGATTTAGTCGGGCCTCCGGGGCCTAACTAAAATCTCGGATATAGATCTGCTGCCTACTACTCTACGATGTCTATACCTACTAACTCGGCTAGAGCCCTATCCGGTACCTATAGTATATAGTATCTACCTATATCCGGGCCGTCGAATCCTAATAGCCTATATTTATCTATAGAACCGGCGAGCATCCGTATCGATATAATGTAGGTTACTAGTCTACTAAAGGATTGTTGTTTCTAATATAGTAACGTCTCTTACTTCGCCTATAAATACCCGATTATAAGTAACCTTACCTAGCAGGGGTTTATATACCGGAATAAGAGGAATTACTACTTCTTTAGCCGAGCCGGTTAATCTCTACCCCTACGAGGGATTAAGTATAGATAGGACTCGTAGTACCTACGCCTATTCTAGATCCTACCTTAGTTAGAACGGGAGATAAACTATAGTAACCCGATTAAGTTCCCGGCCTATCTTCGTATAGCTATTAATACCGCTAAAAAGAGATTCTATCCTCGGGACTAACTTAGTATTCCTCCGGTAGTTGCCCCGCCTACTATCGCTATATAGGCTCTTCTTGCTCCGTAGGCTATCTAGGCCTATACCTTCTTAGGCTATACTACGTAGGACCGGTACGCTACTAAGTATAAGGATAAACGAGCGCGGATAGAAGAGATTACAGATAAAGAGGACAAGACTATCCTCGTTTAGGCTATAACGCGACCGGCTAAGGAGCTATCGTAAGAGGACTCTTAGTAGAAGGAGGCAAGGAGGCTTGTACCTACTATCCTAGAGAAGAGCTACTTAGCAAAGGTAGTTAAGGCTAAGGCTAAGGAGCAATAGGGTACCGCTACGACGAAACAGTTAGAGAGGGCGATATAGAGGTCGATTCTTCCTATAGTTAGTAGTAGGTCTCGGGATCTAGATACGGATAACGACTATAATAGCGGGTATAAGGTAGAAATAGTCGACCGGGAGGATAAGGAAGCTATACTTAGACAGAGCTAGGATTACGCTACCGAGCTAGCTCTAGTAAACCCGCCGACGAAGACAAAGAAAAAGCCCGTAATACGTCGCCTAGATAAACTGATTTAGGACAACGAGCCTAGGGAGGGTATTATCCTATCCTTTTCGTCCTCTAAAGATTTCGTCTTCAGTCTGCTTACGAATACTATACTACCGGCGATAACGGTTAGAGAGGTACTTCGGATAGGTAACCTATTTACTAAGGGTTTGTTCGCGAGATTTGCTAACAACCCTACTACTTAGAAGGCTATTAAGCGTATTATAAGTCGAGAGACCGAGACGAGCCCTCCTATCTAAGTTATTGTTGCCGAGACGTCGATTGTTCGCGTAGAGGAGGAGGATGTCCGTCGTCCGGCTCGGGTTCCTAACTAGATATTCGTTTAGATATTCCGAGCTACTAGACAGTATAGCGACTATAAGGCTATAGTTTCCCGCCCGCGCTCCCGTCGATCGAAGTACCTCTACGAAAGGGTTCCTAACCGGATATTCGTTTAGATAATCCGAGCTACTAGGCAGTATAGCGACTATAAGGCTATAGTTTCCCGCCTACGCCTCCGTCGACCGGAGTAGCTCTACGAAAGGGCTAAAGATATTGATCTATCGGCGGTAACGTAGGACTATACTATAGTGCCTAGTATCTAGGTCCTAGTAATGTTCGGGAGTAATATAGGCAAGGTCTATAAGGGACTAGTTAATAAGGGTACTAAGTTAGTTATCCTTTAGTAGAGTATCGTTTAGAAGTACGGTTTGCTAATAACGTACTAGCTAGATAAGATTAATATGTCTACGGCGAACAGGTTGACTAGGATTGTCGGCGTCTATTAGAGACTACCTATCTCGGTATATAGCGTTACCGTTACGGTAACGGCGTTTGTTACGAATATAGCGTATACTATACCTCTTATTCTAGGCCGCCCGTAGACGAGGAAGACGAGGTTAGTTGCGAAAAACTATAACGATAGGTCCTAGAAAGGTACGATCTCCGACCCGGTAGGTTATTCGGTAACGTTTACTAGTACCGTCGGCGATATAGGCTACTAATAGTTTGTTACCTTCGGTAGGTAGGGAAAATTAGTAGCGGCGTCGAAGCTATAATAGCGTCCGCGTCGGGTTTGTCTTTAGTACTTACTAATATTTAGTCGGGCTCCCGGAGCCTAACCGGTACGGTATAGCCCGGGTCTTCCGTAATTTAGATTTAGGCTAATATCGCCTCTCGCGGTAAATAGGGAGGTTAAAAGGTAGGAATATATACTATATATATCGTTGACGGGGATCCGGACAAGGATAATTAGACGTTCCGGTCGATACTATATTACTCCTATATTAACTAGGCCTACTCCCGCTATACCTGTACTACGTACTATATTCTAGTATATACTATATACAAACGGAAAGCGTAGAAGATCCGGCCTATCGACGTCGCCGTAGATGTCTCGAAGAGTACGTCCCCTAATATCGGTACTGTTACTAAATAGAAGGAACTATTTCTTCGATAGGAGGCGGTAATACCGCTAGAGACGGGACTATATAACTAGCGCTACTTGATTAAGAAGTTCTCGGATGTCCTCCGGGGTAGTCGTACTAGTCGACTTACTCCGGAGGTATTGCGTATAGTCGAGATAGGTATAGTCTTAATAACCTAGGAACGTTATCTACTCGAAGAGATGCTCTTTAATCGTAAGGCTGCTTTAGCGGCGAATTTTACGTATCTCGGGCAGGTTATTCCTAGCATCGTACTACTATAAGTTATTCGTACAGTCCCGTATATACTATAGAGTTATCCGGGTTTTCGTCTTAATCCCTCTCTACTTATAGCGATAGAGGGTATTATCCGGGACCGGTATAAAGCTAGGACGTTAGAGTATAGTAAGGGCTACTATCGGAATCTATGTTTCCTAGTTACGAAGAAAACCTTAGCCCCCGGTCAGTTGCCTACTAAGGAATACTATCGCCTTATTAACTCTACGACGGAGATTAACCGGGTTACTATTCGCGACGCTAGCCTACTGCCTAATACAGATAAGTTCGCCGAGCACTTTGCGGGGTATAAGGTTGCTTCCCTCCTTAACATTTTCTCTAGATACGATTAGGTCCCTCTTACTAAAGAGAGTCGAGATCTTACGGCTTTCTAGACTTATCTTAGCCTGTTCCGGCAGACTACTCTATCCTAGGGCGCTACGAATTCGGTTAGTCAATTTGTCCGGATTATAACTCGTATTCTTATAGATTATATCTTATACCGGTCGCTCCCCTTCCTAGACGACATTAGTATTAAGAGGCTAAAGACTAATTATAGTAGAGAGGAACTCGAGCCTAGTCTACGGCGGTTTATTGTCGAGTATATCGTTAACCTCGACTAAGTCCTCGTAGATATTAAGCGTACCGGTATAATAGTCGCTATTAAGAAGCTATAGATCCTCTAAGAACGTATCCGTATCGTAGGGTATATTTAGGCCTCGTTATAGGTTGGGTTGGGTATAGGTTGGGTACAACCCAACGTTAATACCCAACCCCGCAAATAAGGTAGGTACCCAGCTTATAAGCTAGGTACAACCCAACGGAAAAAACCCAATAGGTATACCCAATAGGTATTGCGATGGGTATTACGTAAAACCTCTTCTAGATATAGAATAAACATAGTAAGCGCTTCTGGAACAGTAATAAGCCTCGTATATACCGTACTGCCTGAACTCGCTAACAATAGCTGCCGACCATGCCTGCCGACTACGAGAATTGGGAAAAAGCAAATTAATTCAGGAGTTTACGGTAAGTACTTCGACATCTCCTTCTATAGCTAATAATACCTGCCGACTATACCTGCCGACTACGAAAATTAGAAAAACCAAATTACTTCAGATCTTAGGCTTATAGTGAATGCTTTAACATCTCCTTCTCTAGCCTAGCTAGAACGCGTATCCAGTGTTTAAACCGACTTTCGGTTACTATATGCTGCTGCCTTACTCTCTAGGCCTTACGTATCTCTATTCTTCGCTAGGCCGCTTGGAAAGCCGGCTCCGTCCTTATTAATAATAGGGTCCTTAAACAAGTAGCTCCAAGGATAAAGCGAGCTGAAATTTCTGTCTCTAGTCTGTCTCGTTCGGTAATAGGCTCTTCTACAAGTATACTTAGTATCTTGTCGATACTTCCCCTAGCTACGAATTCTTACGTACCCCGATTATTCGCTTGATCTATAGCTACCGTATACGCTGCCCTTGCTATATCCTCTAATTCTGTTATCTCCTCGTCAAACTCCTACTGCGACTCCTCTTCTTTATCCTCTCTCTCTACATCTGGTCGACTCTCTTAGAGAGAATCAGGACCCGTCTCCTCCAAATCTGGATGATCGAAAGGATTGTAGTCTTGGCTAAGCGAGATATCTTGATCCTAGGTACCTATATCCTCGTCGCTATACTGAAAATCTGCTTGACTAAGCGGTATACCTAGTTGCCTAAAAGGAAAATCTGAATTCTCGGAAGCTATCTCCTCGTCTTCTTCTTCTTGGGCATTAACATGATCGAGGAGAGCCTAGAGATATTCATCCTCTGTCGTTGGGGGTACCGTATTATCGTCCTAAGCATTCTCCTTGTTAGCTAGAGGATGACTAGTTTGAACGCTAGGATCAGTATCTGGATCGTATTCCGAGCTCTTATCACCGCTCGAAATCACGATAGTCGCCTGCTTCTTACCGTCTGAATCGTTCAAACCCCTATTATCCTAATCGGCGCTAGGAGGATCTTGATCGTTCCCGTCTGTCTAGCTACTAGTATCTGTATTATCCTGATCGGTGCTAGGAGGATCTTGATTGTTCCCGTCTGTCTGGCTACCGGTGTCGCTATTATCCTGATCGGTACTAGGAGGATCTTGATTGTTCCCGTCTATCTAGCCACCGGTGTCGCTATTATCCTAATCGGTGCTAGGAGGATCTTGATTGTTCCCGTCTGTCTGGCCACCGGTGTCGCTATTATCCTAATCGGTGCTAGGAGGATCTTGATTGTTGGCGTCTGTCTGGCCACTAGTACCGGTTTGAGTACCCGTTTGAGCGCTAGGGTTATCGGGATCATCTGAGCTCTCGTCTTCGCTTAAGGACGCGGGAGTCTTCTTTCTCTTCTTCGCAGTCGGCTTCTTTGGAGTTGGCTTCGATTTCGTCTTCTTCGTCTTTGATCGAGGCTTATATATCGTACTCGGGTTAACTGGGCCAGAGCTATAGGGAGCAACTACGTAATTGTCTGGCCAGACATTCTACTCCTTTAGCAGCCTACGAAGACATTCGAGATCTTTCGCTATTACTATAACTCGCTTGTAGTAGATAGCGAGAAGATTGGCTAACGAAAAGACTTTCGTCACTATGCTCTCGCACTGTTCCTAGAGGATGCCGAGTGCGCTCGCTTGGATCCATATAGGGAGGTAGTCTTCGGTAAAAAGGATGATAGCATCCCTAACGATACGTGCGAACGCGAGCTTTAGGATATAGTTTATAACCTCCGTCTGGCATTTTTTGATCTCCTACAAAGCTCCCTCTAAAAGAAATGTTAGTACATGCCGACTATATGTGCCGACTACGTCTGCCGACCAGGTATACTTACTGCCTCTCTTTTTTTGATTTTTCTTTACACCTGCGGATAGAAGCCCTTTCCTACCTGTTGCGCTAGGGAGTCTCTTTCCAGATGTTCGTAGTACCTTTCTAGCGATTGAAAGCTTGCGGCGCGCTGCGAGTGACGGCGCTATAACGATGGCAGCAGCAGGCGGTGTAGTAGGCAGAGCAGCAGGCGGAGCAGCAGGCAGAGCAGCAGGCAGAGCAGCAGGCGGAGGCTAGGAGGGGTTGTAGCGGGTAGGGGGCGGGGCGGAAGGGGGGGGGTCAACAACCAATGTTGATGTCGCAAGTTAGGTTTTTTTGGAAGTAGGGAATACCTTTGAAGGCGGCGGAATTCAGGGTCCAGGGGCGCGACCAATCAGAAGCGAGGGATTCTTTGTCTACGTAGGGTAGGCACCTGCCGTTTTTGGACAATAGAAGTAAGAAATAGTAAAGTGAGATCGCCGGAAATAGGAAATGTTGATATAACGACCGTATAAGCAGTGCCTAGCCCGTAAACAAGAGACCTAGAGATTTATATAGATATAATTAGTACAGGAGACAACATCTTACGGAAGCTCGTTTTCGGGTTATCTTACACATCTGGTACTAATTCTTCAAGTACTAGCCTCGAAAACGATGTCAGGAGTACATGGTCGGCAGACGTAGTCGGCGAATTGCTGTGAGATCAAAGCTCGGCACTTGAATTCGCTTCTCCTACGAAGCGCTTCCGAATCTAGCGACAAAGTTTCATGTCCTTCTGTTGTAAGGTTACCCGTTTTGCGTGAATCGCTAGTATATTAGAGACTTCGAACTCCTGTATAAGAAAAGCTTCCGTTGCTTCCTGCAAGCAAAGTAGAGCCTCAGCTTGAAAACGGCATACACTATTGCTAGCATTAGTTGCCAAATCCATCGTAATCTCTCGACAAATCCTTGAGAATAGAAGTCGGCGTATTAAAAGCTCCGTAGACTTCTGGTATTTCCTGATTTCTCGGAGAGCGGCTACACCAGCCTTCGTTCGTCTTCTCGCTTTAGGCGCCTTTCGAACAACAGGCTTTTTCTGTAGTCGTTGACTTCCTAGTAGTCTCTTATTACTAGGATAGGTCTTCTGTACCACTTTTTTCGTACGTCCTAGTCTCCTTGCGGCGAGACTTAGTCGAGGGGAAGCTGTATTAGAGAGCTGTCGGTCTGATCCATTATAGATAATATGTGGCCCCTTTGGTTGAACCGATACTACCCCGTCTCGACCACGCCGCTTGGTCGGCAGGTCTGAATCTTCGTTCGTCTCATTATTATCAACTTGACCTGTACCTCTATCTGCCTGCCTCTCCTCCGTCTGCCTCTCCTCCGTCTGCCTCTCCTCCGTCTGCCTCTCCTCCGTCGGCTTAACCGTCTGATCTAACCACTGTCGAGTCCTCTTATTACTTCCGCTATCGTAGGCAGCCTTCGGGAGTGCTTTAGCCTTCGTTTCTTTTTAACGCGGACTATCTCTTCTTTCCTAGTCGTCGTCGTCGTTAGGAAGAGAGGAAGAGACGTAGGAAGAGAGAGATTGTGTGTCTATGTTAGGCATTTTGAGAGTTTCGACTTGGTAGGAATATGTAGGATAAGAAAAAAGCAAGAGAGGATAAGTTGGTAGGTATAAGGAAGACCCGGAAATCGCTAAGCCGCTTATCTCTCGAGTATGTCGGATCGCGCGGGAAGGTAATTAGTAATCAGGACAGGGGTTCTATATATATCTACACTAGTATATTTCATATTATGTCATATGGTTTATACGCCGACTACGTCTGCCGAACACGTTCTACTCTAGCTACGAGATTTCACTTTTTTACTAGAAAGTACTACGATACCTTGAGAAGTTAGTAGTCTAACTATTTCTCTAGATAATGTAGTATTTATATATAATACCCTATAGCAGTTGTCCTAGTAATAGCGAATGAAGCGACAACAACTTATATTCGAAATAAAATTTA